>NC_091812.1:34147196-34450227 GCF_041296235.1 Equus asinus
GGCAGCTTGGGAAAGAACAAAAACATACTAACCCAAAAATGTCCACCAGTCTACCTCCTTTTGGGAGTACTTGAAAATAAAATAAAGAGTATCCTAACAAAATATGTAAACAATTTGTTAATACGATTTTTAAAGTATATCATTGTATATTTTAATAAGTAGAATGGACAGATGTTAACCAAAATAATATTAAACGATATTTTAGTTAAAGTGTTTAAAATGTCTACCGCTAGCACCAATGCATTTTTTGGTGTGTTATTGACATTTGAGAGGTGCATGATGTTTTAGAGGGCATTAAATCAGCATATGGAATAATATGTCCCTGCCTACTTACTCCCCTTCACCTCCAAGAAGCTACGTATTCCTTAATTCTTCACTCATGTCCTTTGGAACATCAGGTCCTACATGCACTGGGACCTAAAGCAAATAAAAAGATGAGCCCAAACTGAAATAAATGTCAAAAGAGCAATGGGCTCAATTTACATTTTCAGTATTCTTCTAAACCACCAAAACTGAGAATCTATTCAAAACTGATTTCCCTCTTTCTTTATCTGGTTTTCCCTTAGAAAAGAATTTTTTTTAAAAAGTCAAGAAAGAATGGCATAATAAATAAGCACCTGAGAAGATGTTCAACATCATTAGCCATCAGAGCAGAGTGATTCAAAACCACTTCACAGCAAGAAGAATGTCTAAAATAAAAAGGACATACAAGGCGCCAGCCTGGTGGCACAGCGGTTAAGTTCACGCACTCCACTTTGGTGGCCTGGAGCTCACTGCTTCGGATCCTGGGTGTGGACCTATGCATCGCTTATCAAGCCGCTGTGGCAGACGTCCCACATATAAAGTAGAGGAAGATGGGCACAGATGTTAGCTCAAGGCCAGTCTTCCTCAGCACAAAGAGGAGGATTGGCCATGAATGTTAGCTCAGTGCTAACCTTTTTCAAAAAAAAAAAGATACAGTAAGTGTTGATGAGGATATGGAAAAATTGGAACACTCATACATTGCTGGTAGGATTGTAACGGGTGCAGACACTTTGGAAAACGGTGTGGCAGTTTCTGAAAATGTTAAAATAGTGTTATATGTTCCACTTCTAGGTATGTACCCAAAAGAAATGAAAACATATATCCACATAAAAAATTTGTACATGAATGTTTACAACAGCATTATTCATAATAGCCAAAAAGTAGAAACAATGCAAATGTCCATCAACAGATGAATGGATAAACAAAATGTGGTATACACGTACAATGGAATATTATTTGCCAATAAAAAGAATAAAGCATTGATACATGCTACAAGGCAGATAAATCTTGTAAACATTATGCTAAGTGAAAGAAGCCAGACATGCAGGACCCTATATTGTGTAATTCCATTTTATATGAAATGTCCAAAATAGGTAAATCTATAGCCAGAGAGTAGATTAGTGGTTGCTTAGGGTGAGGGAGGGAGGGGCTCGGGAGGTGCCAGCTAAGGGGTTCATGGGGGCTTGGGGGGTATTCTTTTTAGGGCAATAAAAATGTCCTAAAATTTATTGTAGTGACGGTTATACAACTCTGTTCATATACTCAAAACCAACGAATTGTACACTTGAAAGAGGTGAATTGTATGGCACGTGAATTTTGTTTCTCAATAAAATTGTTTTTTAAAAAATGGCCTAAAGCTAGAAAAGAATTACAAACAGACTCAGTTAACTAAAAAGTGTTAGTTACCTCAAATGTGTTGCTTTTTCTGTCTCCTTTGCACTGTAAACTTCTCCCAAATGAAGACAGGAGATAGCTTTTTATCATCATCTGACAGTTTACAAGCACTTTTACAAATAAGTTCCCTTCGAGTCCTTACCACGATCTTAGAGGGGAGAATTACTCCCTAATTTTACAGTCCAGGAGGCAGTGGCTCTGAGTTTATGAGGTTTCCTCCTGCTCAGGCAGCTGGTCAAGGGAAATGTCAGTTTTTCTCTACCTAAATTCCGTGCCCTTTCTTCTACATGTGTAACATCTTGAGGCACCAACATAGACACTGTCAGGCGAATGCGCAGAGATAACCTAGCTGACCGATCTCAACCATAAGAATGACCAAGACTTGATTTTTCTGGGAGCTGGACTAGCTACACTAATGCTACACTCAAGCAAGTATAATCTAACTGACCACTCATCAGAGGTCTTGTGGTACCACGGAAAAGAACTCTTTGCTCTTTCGGAATTTTTTACAGTTTTGGCTCATCTTTTTTTTTTTTATGTTTTTATTAATGTTATGATAGATTACAACCTTTTGAGATTTTTGGCTCATCTTTTTATTTGCCTCAGGACCTGGTGCACATAGTACCTGATGTTCCAAGAGATGTGAATGAAGAATTAATGAAACCATAGCTTCTTGAAGGTGAAACAGAGTCGTAGGCAGGGATTTATTATGCTACATGGAGGGACCACGGAAACTACCACGGTCTAGAGTAGGAAGACCCAGGTTGGCTTCAGTTTTTTCGTCTGTAAAATGAGAAAAAAAGAAATACCTCTCTCAACGTTTTTATAAAGATTTAATGAGAATATATCTGAAAATACCGGATTCACAATAGGCACTCAACAAACGTTGGCTGATGCTAAGTCAAATAGTCTAATACCTTGATCTCTCCTCTGGAGACCCCTGGGTTCTTCTAGACATTCAGGATTCTAAATCTCAGATCTCAAGAATGATGACCAACATCAAAAGGTGTTGATTACATTTGCCACACCTGAAACAATGTCTACCTAATTTAAAGGAAAAATTCATTATTAATTTTATTTCATGTTTAATATAACATTATGTTCTCTTATACCTTCAGATTAACTTTTCAATTATCTTAGTTTGCATGTGTGTGTGTTTATTCTAGAGAAACCCAAACCTAATTATATATCAGAATCACCCAAGGTGTTAACAGATTCCAATGCAAAGATTCTCACTCAGTAGGTCTGGGAGTAGCTGGAGAGTTTCTATATTTACTAAATTCCCCACATGATTCCCCAGGCATCACTGAACCACTGGTAAAACCATTCATTGGACAGTTTCTAAGGAATTTTTTCTTACGTGTGGACTACAAAATAGCATTTGTTCACCAAATAAAACACTGAACTATATTGCTATTTCAAAAGATAATATAGTGGAGTAGGGAAACTTTTTCCCTTTTGCATTACTAGAATTAGAAGGAAATAACATTCTAAAATCCTCTGACTATAAGAATTTCCTCAATAAGGAGAATTTTCTGCCAAATCTTGCCCATTTGAATTATTTTCATTCATCATTTCAAAGGGACTTTTCAGTCAAAGGAAGCTGGACGTTCCTTCCTACAAGTTGACAGCCTCATTCTGATGAAAATCATAATGCGAGAAAAGTCAAGGGTCTTAGAGAAAAAAAGAATCTGGAAAGAATCTGAAAGATCTCTCACTAATCAGCTATTTAGTAAATCTTCCCAATATCTCTGATCACCTATGTATTCTGAACCACACTCTCGATCCATAACAATAACTTTCTTAGATCATAAATGAAACCATTTTTATTAGATCACCAATTCATATCTATGACCTCACTGAACAGCGTGTCCTCAAACCACAGGCTGGACAATTTTAAGGAGATAATTTTCACTATTGCAAGGCTCTTCTAAAGTATACAAACGTTTTTACAACTAGAAAAAACGCTATTGGACGTATTTAACATTAAAGCAGAAACAAAATAGTTTGGGGTATTTTGGAAAATTACTTCGAATCTTCATTCTGAAGTCTTGCTGTGACCTCCTCTATTTACCAAACAACAGCGCTTTTCCTTCGGGTTTATTTCAACTACTTTCAAAACTGAGTTTGAGTCAGTGTTAAAAAAACCTAAACCCAATATAAACAAGACACCTAAAATGAAGCCAGGTAAAAGAAGCACAGAGATGGATTTTACCAGTATCACGTTTAGCTAATTAGTGTAGTTTGAGCCCTGGGGAGCTCCATTCCTTTCCAGCCAAACCAAAAAGGAAATCCTCATGGGTTTGAAACTGGGGGCCAACTTGCTTTAACTAAACTCAGTTAGTTGTTTGCAAAAGCAGTTAGGTAACACATTACTAAGCCCCACCCTATAGATAACATCTCTGAGGGCTGCTTAGGTCACTGCCGTAACCTGTGTGGTTTTTCTTGTCCAGTTCAGGCTGGTTAAGACCACCAACTCATCAACTGGGCCTTCCTGGAGGACTCATAGACATCAAGGAGCCAAAAACTCCACCCTCAGATCATGGTAAGGCCGCCATTTTGTGAACGTGCATCCTGTGAAGAGCCAGGAAGCTTGACTCCTCTTGTGCAGATCATCAATTACCTCACCTCTCCTTACCTCCAATCATCTATTCCCACACTGCAGGCCACTCTACCCCTTTATCCCATAAATATCCCTAATTTATGGTTTACGGTTGTCTCTAAGAGCCTGGAACTAGAGTGCCATATCCACCAGGCCAGCAACCCAGGAATCTCCAAATGTTTGTTCATGTTTTGTGAACACAATTTCAGTTTTACTTCACATTCCTATTCCACCTTTTCTATACCCTACAAAAAATATCATTAACAGCATCCAGAGGCTCAGGGGCTGGGGAGAGGAGGAGAATGGCATATAGTTGAATGGGTACAGAGTCTAATGGGATAAGGAAAAATCCTTGAAATGGACGGTGGTGATAGTTGCACAATATCGTGAATGTACCTAATGCCACTACATGGTACATTTCAAAATGGTTAAAATGGTAAATTTTATGTTATGTATATTTTACACAACAATAAAATAAAAGCATCCAGAAACAAAAAAATCACAGGCTAGTATGCCAACCACTTGTCCAAATCTTGCTAAGGAGCCTGTCACCCTGGGGTCGAGGGGCTGGGACCCATTCGGCTGTGGTGCATTTGTCCCCACCTGGCAAAAATCAAGGTTCAGATGGAGGACTGGATGGAAATGTATTGTGAATCACTGAGCAGAAAACTTCCCTAAACACCGCAGGCCAGTGCTTCTCAAACGCTAATGTGCAGGGCCTGGCCCCGTGGCCGAGTGGTTAAGTTCGCGCGCTCCGCTGCAGGCGGCCCAGTGTTTCGTTGGTTCGAATCCTGGGCGCAGACATGGCACTGCATGGCACTGCTCATCAAGCCACGCTGAGGCAGCGAACCACATGCCACAACTAGAAGGACCCACAATGAAGAATATACAACTATGTACTGGGGGGCTTTGGGGAGAAAAAGGAAAAAAAGTAAAATCTTTAAAAAAAAAAACGTTAATGTGCAAACAGTCCCCTGGGACTTTTGACTCAGCAGGTCTGGGTGGGGCCTGAGATCCAGTATTTTTAATAGGCCCCCAGGTGATGCCCCTGCGCCTGGACCATGGCCCTCCTTGAAGCAACAAGTCCCCAGAGCACTGGAAAGTAAACAGGCTGTCACCCTATCGGTCTGACCATCTAGAACACCGTTGGCCTCACCAAGAAATGCAGAGGGTCGAGCGTATCTTTCAAGCAACCTGGTTAAGGACTCAACTTACCTACCAACCACCGTTTGTAAAAATACGCTGAGACATTTGGACAGAAGGACTGACTGAAGGGGCCGCCAGAGAGCACCCCCCACCCCTCAACCCATCCGGGACCAGGAAGCAGCCAAGGATAAGGATAGTTGACAGAGAGGCAGTTTCGCAGAAAGCCCTCATGCAGACTTCAAAACGGGCTTGAAAATACCCTTCTCAAGCTCGAAGAATGCCTGGAATTCAGTGGCCTTTATCCAACATAAAAGTCTCCAACTCAGTTCTGATTGAGTTTCCTATAGAAGAATCTTGCAACGCAGCCCTTGAAAACTGACAACACCCAGCATGTTGATGAACTCGGCCCCTCCCTTACAAATGGGTCAGAAAGTAGAAAAAAAACCAAAACAAAACCTCACACACACATAAGATGCTCGAAAGCCCTGCGGGGCCGGGGGCACAGATCCCCGCTCTGCCGGCTGCGCAGGCCTGCGAGCACCTCCGGGGCTGTACAGCGAGGCTCGCAAGTGTGCACAGTTTTCCAGCCCCGCAGCTGAGATCTGCTGGCCGCCCGGCAGCCTCACCTGCTTTCAGCTAACCAGCGCCTCCCTCAACCCAAGGCACCAGCTCCTGCCCTCTCCAGATACTGCAAACGCTGGCTGCGCCAACAGAAACTCAGAGGCCCTTTTAATCTGGTTAAAGAGAAGCTCAGCAGAAAGTGAAACAGTTCCCATCCCTTGGGGTAGAAGGCTCTAGGCCAGGTAGGAGAAAGAAGGTGGCTCCCAGGCACCTGTAGCTGCTGGAACCCACTTCCGGGCGATTCCCCAACAGAAACCCCGTGATGCGCTGTCGTCCCCTGGGAGTACGAGGAGGCAAAAGTCAGTTAAGCATCCCCAGAGAGGAAAAAAATCAATGCCCAATGAAGTACACCCCGAATCCAGAGATCGGGAGGGGAGGGGGGCATCCACTCGCATTTACTGGTGCTGCCCCTCACCTCCGCCCGCACGACAGATCCACGGCGCAAGCGCCCCGCCACATCCCGCGAATCCCTCCCTCGCCAAAGTTGGGACAGGAGGAAGGCAGCCCGGCGACGCCCGAGCCCGGGCTGCTGCGCCTGGGGCGGCTCTCCTCCGACCGCCCGGCCGGCTCTCGGGCCCGGGGAGGGACAGGGAGGAGGGAGGGTACTCGCCTGGAGGCGGGTGGCGGCCGCAGTCAGCGGAGTCGGGCGCCGGGCGAAGGCGGCTCTCGGCGGCGCCTGGGCGCGCTCCGTCGCCGCGCCAGCTCCTGGGCCCGTGTCCCCTGCGCTCCCCGCGCGCGTCGCTGGCGGCGCCTGGCCCGAGGCGGAGTGCAGGAGGCTGCCCCGGGAATGGGCGGGAGCCAGTGGCCTCGGCCGCTGCTCCTGTGTATTATTGTGACTCAAGCTATTTCCTGTTTGGAGGTTTAGAAGAAAGAAAAAGAATATCCAGGGTGGGGGCAGGGGGAGGTGGGCGGCAGCGAGTCAGAGAGCGGCGATCCGGAGGGGACGAGGGTGGGCCGCGGCTGTCACCTGCGTCCTGGAGACCCCGAGGGTGCCAGACGTGTCACCTCGGGGAAGGACGCAGCTTCTTGCAGCGCTACTTTGGGGTGTCGGGAAGGACGGAGGGGAGCGTCACACACGCCACCCAGTGGTGGGGCAGGGGTTGGGGCGCGGAGACCGCCTCGTCCCAGAGCCGGCGCGCCCACTCCCTTGCCTCTTCCCTTCTCTGCAAAACCGCTGCTGAGCTTTCTTCCCGCCCAGGGCGACTGGAATTCTCTGTGCTGCTTTCTTTATTTCTGCCCAGGTCGGCTTTCCGATCCTCCCCAGGGGTGCTGGCGAGGAAGGGCTCGGCTCTGCTACCTTCAAAAGACCACGAGAGGATGGTTGTGGGCCATTGCGAGTGTCTATCCGGTGGTATTGGGGTCTTTGTTTTAGTTGGGGGGGATGCGAAGCAGGTTAATGATTTTGGTGGAAAGTTAACTTTTTATGATCGGCTTCCGTTCCCCTGCCCCCTTCCTTTTTCCTTCGCCCTTAGCCGGCATCAGAGTCTGAGGCCCCAATCCGGAAATACCGGTTCTTCCCGCTGGGACAATAGGTGAGGGCGGGAGCGCTAACCGGAGAGCCTGCTTAGTCACAACGGAATCCCTGCTCAGCCGGGAGGGCAGCCTCTTGCAAGGGCCCAAGCCTGCACCTGGCAAGCCGGTGCTCCTTCCATTGAGTCTTTTTAAAAAGCCTAGAAAGATCATGGGGAGTTATTGTTTAATGGGTACAGAGTTTCAATTTGGGGTGATGAAATGTTCTGGAGATGGATAGCGGTGTTGGCTTGAAGCAGGAGACTCCTGGGGAGGCTCCCCTGAATTGGCTCTCTGCTTCCCCCATGCCTCACTTCTTCCCTAGGACCACGCTCCCCAATGCAGCCCACGTCTCAAGGCTCTGCTTCTTGAGAAACCCAGGCTAAGACATGTCCAAACTGCGTCTCAGGATAACTTAAGTCGTTGACGAGGACATTATTCTGGTCAATAAATAAGGGATGACAACATTTGAATTTTCCAAAACTCTAATGAAATAATGGATCAAGGCCGTGGTCATCAATGGCCACCAACATCACAGAAAGGATCACTAGACATTATGTGCCATCTGATGGAAATACACACCAGCACAGAAAGAGCAAACCTGAGTCTGAACCAGCTTCTAGATCCAATTACCAGTTTATAGGAACTGCTGGAATAAAGGAATGTGTTAAACAACTACTTTGAGTACCATCAACAAAATCCAGAACATGAGAAACTCAAAAAGACAGATGACCCAGTTTCCTCAACAAGTAGCAAGGTGTTCAAAATGATGGGGTGGGGGGGAACCTACAGATTAAAAGACTTAAGTAGTATCAATGAAATACAATGTATAATTCTTGTTTGGGTCCTGATTCAAACCAACCAACCATTAAAAAAAATTATGAGATATTTGGGGAAATTTGATATTCCCTAAATTAGGAAAAATTTTTTAAAGTTTTAATCATACATCACTGATTTAATCTAGTACACACATGGAGTCGATGTTGCTACTACATGTGTTTGGGTGGCATACTCATTTTCTATATATGTGTATGCACACACAATAAAACATCTGTTTAATTTCTCTCTGTATCTGAAATGAAATGAACATTTCAAGCAAGTCTTGGATTTTGGATTTTCTTTGAATGTGTTCAGGTAGGAAGAAAGGGACTCTGGCTGGCCAAGCTGGTAACTGACATTATCTTCGTTTTTCCCACCCACTCTTTTTATTCTGGGTACATGCTGTATGTATTCCTTTGTCTGTGCTTTCCTGTAATCAGCAAAACAGCATTTTCAGTAACTAAAAACCATGTCCACTCTGAAGACTAAACACTGCAAAATCTGCTCAGAGAAATAAAAAGAGACGCTTCTATGGGCCACAGAGGCAGTGCTATGAAAAGTGGGATGAGAACTCAGGGTTCTGAGCTGGAGCTCAGCTGAGGTTCCCTCTGTGCCACTGGCACCAAGGCCGTCCCATAGAAACCACCATGCCTTTCCAGACAAAGCCCTATTCATTGCCTCTTGTGACAGGGAGCTCTTGTGTTCTGTGTCTTGAGGTTCTGAAATCGATACTGTACTTCACCTGCAGGCTGGCCAGACAGGAGGGGCAAAGGGTGACGCCACAGTCTAAAGTGGGACACATCCCTTGATAAGACAGCTGTTTTCTTTCCTGGCGATGGGCACACCACAGAGCCCCAGAAAGAGCCTTGTTTCCAGCCTTCACTTTGCTACCTGCTGCCCTGTGTGATCCTGAGTTTTGCATCTAACTTTTCTGGCCTCAACTTCAGTCTCCTCACCCTTTGACCTGACAACTCCATTTCTAGGTATCTATCTCCCTTGCCCCCCAAAGTCACACAAGTATTGAAAGAAATATATTCAAGAATGCTTATTCCTGTGTGTCTGGAATAGCAAAAAATTAAAATGAAATGCCAGCAAAAGAATGGCTGAATAAACAATGGTACATCCACAGAATGTGCTAAATGTATTTTGGTGACTTTCTGGGTGGTTTCCTTATTTTTTTTAATTTAATTTTTTTTTTGCTTGAGGAAGATTAGCCCTGAGCTAAAATCTGTGCCAGTCTTCCCCTACTTTGTATGTGGGATGCCTCCACAACATGGCTGATGAGCAGTGCCATGTCCTCGCCCAGGATTCGAACCAATGAAACACTGGGCCGCCTGCAGCAGAACGCGCAAACTTAACCACTCGGCCACGGGGCCAGCCCCAAGACCTTGGGATTTGATGAATCCTATTTCTTTTCATAATTATCTTAGAACCATCTAACTCTAGCAGAGTTAAAGTGACAGCCAACGAAAGTGGTGACAATTGTTGAAAATAGTGGCGAGTATACGGGTGGCACTGTACCAGCCTTTCCACTATTTTGTATATTTGAACTTTTCGGATAGAAAAATTGCAGGGCAATTGAATTGGATTGAATTCTGGATGTCTGTCTTGGCTTTGATGAGGGATCACAACTTTTTAAGGTATTTCCCCTGACTGACTCTGAGGAGTGCTCTCCATCAGTTAAAAGCAGTAAGCTAGTCTATATGAACCCAACATGCAAAGACACGACTCCAAGACCTGTTGCTAAGGAAAAAGGCAAGTTACAGAACCATATGTATGGTATGAACCTCTTTATGCAATACATACATGCACATGTATATGCAAACGGATAGAAAAAGGGCCGCAAGGATGCTCAGCATCTTGACAACAGTGGTTAACTGGAAAGGTGAATGGGAGAGGCTGTGATTTAGAGGGGTAGAGACGGTGGTGAAGACAGACCTGTACTTTTGGGTACTATTTTGAATTTAAGTAAAAGCAGAAGTAAAATAAATGCGTGGGGTGGGTTGGAAGATCTGTCGCGTACCTTCTGGCTGACACTTGCAGTGAGCCTAATGGGATGAAGGACGTCTGTCCTGATGGGGACTTCGTGAGAGGTTGTGGTCATGACGCCCTGGTGCTTCCTGAAGATTGAATGGAGCCAGCTGCAGCTCTCAGAAACAAACTGGCTCTGACTGCCTGAGTCATGTGACTGCTGAGTGCTCTTTCAATGCTCCCCACCTTGGCCTTATTCCCAGTCACACCTGTCTGGCCTGAGGGCAGGCTGCTCCTGGGCCTGGAGAAATCCCAGGACCTTCCTCCATGGGGCCGCACAGGCAGTAGCCCCACCTTCTCTCCAAGCAGAGGCGGAAATGGGGCAGATAAACACCTCCCGTGTAGCTTCCCGTCATGGAGTGGAAAGAAAGGCAAGAAGAGTAGGCAAAGATGATGCCTTCTCCTTGCTCAGCAATTACTGGGTTAATTATTCTGATCCCCTTGAACACACTTTATAGTCCATTCTACTTCCGTGTGATACCTTAAGTCCTTCAATTTATAACTCTGTTTGGAGCTAGGGGTTACCTCGAGATTCATTGTTTCTATGGCCAAAACTTTGGAAGTTTTTCTAAGAAAATATTAGTTCATTAAGTGGCACACTGCCTGCTTTATCACATTCAACAATGTTAATTATTTGGACTTTGACAAACAGCTCATAAAGAAATAATATTTTGTGTCAATCATTTGTTAACTGTCCAAAGATCACCATAGTTTTAGTTAAGCCTCTGGTGAATTTTAATTTTTTTTTTTTAAGATTTTATTTTTCCTTTTTTTCCCAAAGCCCCCTGGTACATAGTTGTGTATTTTTAGTTGTGGATCCTTCTAGTTGTGGTATGTGGGACGCCGCCTCAGCGTGGCCTGATAAGCAGTGCCATGTCCCCACCCAGGATTCCAACCGGTGAAACCCTGGGTCGCAGAAGCAGAGCGTGTGAACCTAACCACTCAGCCACGGCGCCAGCTCCTGAATTTTAATTTTTAACACACATGAAAAGCATAGTTTCCCTGGAGCTGGGATTGCCTATAAATTTCCAGGGAGAAAGGTGGAGATAGAAATATATAGAGACACGGCTAGAGATAAATTCATTGAACGACTTTGTAGAAAAAAGGATATGATTACTTATAGTGTCTAATGTAAAAATCATCTTTCTCATTATGATGCTCGAAAAGCTCTAAACCATAAGATAATAGTTCTGTGATAATTACAACTGGTGTTCACATAGGCCAGTCATGGAAATTAGAGTTGAGATACAGTTGAATTGCACCTGTGCTTATTATGCATCGGTTAATAGTCGGGGTATTAGGGACGTGACTGAAATAATGGGCTCACATTTTAATGAGTATTTATTTGGCTTAGTATGCCTGTGACACTAAACTGAGGTTATATAAGCATGCTAACTGATTAAGGGATTCTTCCACTTAAATCAATAGCAACGATTTAAAAACACAGCAAAAATCAGGGCAGCTGAGAGTATGAAGAAACTGTCCTGTTGCTATTGCCATTGTAAAGTGCTCCCTTGTTTTAAAAGCATTTCCATAAAATGCATCAAGACTTGTAAAAAATGCCCAAATCATTTGACCCTGTAATTTTACCCTGGGGGCCCTATTTTTAAGAAAATAGAACAAATGCAGAGAAAATTATATGCAGAAAACTTTTCATAATACATTGTTATGAAAAAAAGTGAAGCAAAAATTGAAAACAGAAATATCCAATAATTAGGGGAAGGTTAAGTAAATTAAGGCATAGCTACTAAAAGGAACATTATACGGGCATTTATATGTTAACTATGAAGAGTATGTAGCAATATGCTAGTCAACAAATATTTATTGAGTCAGCTTTACTATATCCTGCTAAGCGTAGGTGGTACAATAATGAACAAAAAATGGAGGTTTTGTCCTCATGGAGCTCGTGGATAATACTTACCATGGGATATTCAGTGTAAATGACAGAGCACAAAATTCACATGCTATGATTACCAAGATGCAAAAATGAAACGTGTAGGTGAAAGGGTAGGAACAAAATAAACCAAAATGCAAACTGTGCTTTTGGTTTTTTTGGGGCAGTGATAGCCCAGATGATTTCCCCCCTTTCATCATCTTACAGATTGCATTCAGTACTTTTTTAATTTAAAATGTGAGCTATATAGAAACATCAAGAAACACTATTAGGGGCCAGCCCTGTGGCCGAGTGGTTAAGTTCGCATGCTCCGCTTCAGCGGCCCAGGGTTTTGCTGGTTGGGATCCTGGGTGTGGACATGGCACCGCTCATCAAGCCATGCCCAGGTGGCATCCCACATAGCAGAGTCAGAAGGACCTACAACTAGAATATACAACTATGTACTGAGGGGCTTTGGGGAGAAGAAGAAAAAAAGAGAAAAAAAATGGCAACAGATGTTAGCTCAGGAGCCGATCTTAAAAAAAAAAAAGAAACATCAGCTGAAAAAAGTAGTATGTACAGAATAGCTGCAGCTCTGCACACACATGAACAAGAGTTGAAACAATTATGCAGAAAGGAAAAGTACTAGAAAAAGCGGTAGGATCTGATCTTTTATTTTTTTTCAATAAATGCATGTTAATACTGTTGGTTCAAAGTCTTTTTTTGGTGGGGGTGAGAAAGAGTGTCGCTAAGCTAACATCTGTGCCAATCTTCCTCTACTTTGACTGTGGGACAGCACAGCATGGCTTGATGGATCGTGTGTATGTCTGCGCCCAGGATTTGAACCTGCAAACCCCGGGCTGCCAAAGCCTAGCGGGCGAACTTAACCACTATGCCACCAAAGTTTTCTAACAATGTGTACTTTTTAAAGACTTGGAGGAACCTCTTCCTCTGCCAGCGCAAGAACTCTAGAGAGGGGCACATAGGAGAAAACATGGGTTTTGGAGTCCCAGAGACCTGGGCGTACGTCCCAGGGTGACCACTTTCTACTTGTGTGACTGAAGTAAGCTCACTGGACCTACTTGGACCTGTTTTCCCTTTTAAAAATGAGAATAATATTCCTTGCCTCATAGACTGTTATTAGTCTTAGAAATTATATCTCTATATACGCAGAGAAAAAGCTCTAGAAGGATCTTGTATCAGGATCATGATCAGCTACAGATAACAGAATCTCAACCACAGTGGCCAAAAAAGAAATAAGCCTTATTTTTTTTCACATCACAAAATATCTGGAGGCAGACAATCCAGTTTTGGTACAGCAGCTCTAAGATTAAAACAGGGGACCGCTTTTCCAGTCTTTCTGTTCTGGCATCTTTGCCTATGGGTGGTTTTTTTTTTTTTTTTTTTTGGTGGGGAAGATTGTCACTGAACTAACATCTGTGCCAATCTTCTTCTATTTTATATGGGACACCACCACAGTGTGGCTTAACTAGTGGTGTGTAGGTGTGCGCCCCAGATCTAGCCGCAAACCCCCGGCTGCTGAAGCAGAGCATGTGGAACTTAACCATGACGCCACTGGGTCAGCCCATCTTTGCCTGTGGTTTCATCTTCATAGTTCCAAGACAGTTCCTCCACCTCAGGCATCTAGTGCACAGTGTCAGCAGAAGCCTGTGCCAGCTGAGTCTGCCTGTAAGCTTTCCTACGTGCTTTTCTGCTTATGTTATATTAGCCAAAGTTGGCTCCTAAGTCTATTACTGATTACACACTCACATATACCCACACACATACCCCAGCCTCTAAATTCTGCAGATTGAGCTTACATTTGACTCAGTGACCATAAATGTGCTCAATAAATAATATGTGTTGAATTAAAAAATTGAACTATCTCATCAAGGTATGATTTCTTATGTGAACAGTAAGTCAAAAGTGAAATACTAATTTCTTGACTTGATAGGACTAAACAGCCTGTCAAGAAAGTTCTATATGTTCCTTTATAGTAAACACCCACAGTGAGGAAAAAACAAAAAGCTACTTACGTGGCTCCCAAGCCATCCTACGAACCACATTGTCCAGGTTGCTTTGCCTCAAACTCGCTGATCTGAAACCCGGGAGATGGAAACCAGGAGTAGTCCTGTACGTGGCCTGTTGGGAGAGCATGATCCACAGTGCCTGTCCTGGGTGGAGCAGCCAAGGGTGCCACGTTAACCTTCCGGGAGAAGAAATGTGTCGTGAGTGTGGGTCTGGCAATTGTTAGGCAGCCATGTCTGCGAGAAATTGGATCAAAAACTCGAGTCACTAAAATAAGGAGCTGAGTTAATTATCCTTACCTATGGTTCCCAAGGCAACAAGGCAACAACCCCCTTAGGATCCTGGGTAATAAGATCCTTCAAACTCACTTGGGAGCTATCAGTTGTCTGTGGCCTGCACCTGCTTCACTGGTTATGATTCATAGGGTTTCTGCCTTCTGGTGAACCAGATAAAAACACCCCACAAATGCATATTAGTTCTTACTTGTATGTTTTCAGGTCCCACTGATAGACACTAAACACCACCCAATCAAGGACCTTCCATTACAGATGTATGCAACGTGTGTGGAAGGATGCGATGTTGAGGAATTCGTTCCTGCCCAGATCCAGATTCTTTTTTTTTTAAAGATTGGCACCTGAGCTAACATCTGTTGCCAATCTTCTTTTTCCTTTTTTTTTTTTTCCCTTCTTCTCCCCAAAGCCCCCCAGGACATAGTTGTATATTCTACTTGTAGGTCCTTCTGGTTGTGCCAAGATTCTTTTTTTTTTTTTGAGGAAGATTATCCCTGAGCTAACGACTGCCAGTCCTCCTCTTTTTGCTGAGGAAGACTGGCCCTGAGCTATGCCCATCTTCCTCTACTTTATATGTGGGACGCCTACTGCATTGCTTTTGCCAAGCAGTGCCATGTCCGCACCCGGGATCCGAACCGGCGATTCCCGGGCGGCCAAGAATTGGAACATGTGAACTCAACTGCTGCGCCACCGGCCGGCCCGGCCAACATTCTTGATTTATGGCATTGTGGCCACTCAGGAGATTGGTTCAAGCAATTGCTTTTTGGAATTACTCACAAGAAGGCTACATAGGTCCATAAACCCTTAGCTGCAATTCTGAAATTTCAGAGTTTTGTCTCTGAAACCAAAAGTTTGGTGCTTAAACTAATTTGGCAGCAAAATCTAAACTAGTATTCCCACTTCTACTTTCTCTCCTCGAATCCGATCCATCCTAAACACTGACCCTAGAGTTATCAGGTTATCTTTTTACAACAGAGATGTGGTCTTAGTATTCCCATACCCTGAACTGATGATGTGGGTCTATTTATGATCTTTATTTATTCTATGTCCTATTAATAATCATGCGTTTCACTGGGGATATATCCATGGATTTAATGACGGGGTGCCACTCCAGACTCGGCTGGAAGTATTATATAATGCCATATAGGATATACACCAGATTTCTGAAGAACTCTGAATTCCAACACAGATGGCCCAAGGGTTTCAGGTAAAGGATAGTGAACCTGTAAAATTAAACCTCAGGGAGATGAGCAGTTATTGATGAGTTATTCAGCATGTCAAATTGCACTTGTAGCACCTTATGAGCTGTAGAGCCTCTGCTTTCCCTGACCGAACATACACTATACCCACCCCTAATTATTGCATGCTGTATCAGCCCGGTAGAAAAGTTTGCAAACTCATCAGACACACCCCAAAATTCTTACACTACAAATTTGCACTGGCTCTGCCTATATTTACAAGGGCTGCCCCTCCTTACAGGCAACACTACTGTAGTTCCTCTTACTGCTTTTCATATCAATAAGAACAGAGCTATCAACCTAGGGCAAATCTACTCAAGTTTCTCTGCAAGTTTCCAAAGAAAGCAAACTAGAACAGCAACTGAAAGAAGAACATGTTCAGTTTCTTTGTGTGTCCCTTCATTTCCTTTTCACGCCTGTGGGGTTGGGTTTGGTTTTGTGACTTCAGTATATTATTACTGAAACCGGCAAACAGTTAGCCATTGATGATTAAGTAGTAGGAACTAAAGTTTTGTTTTCCTTTTTGCAATTACTGATTATAGCCTTTAGCTATTTACCTGCCCATTGCTGACTGTGCTGTTTAGGCAATATGCTATCTGACTCCCACTAGGTTCCTATAGGTAACATCTCCCTGGATCCTGGGTCACCATGGTAATGGGTGTTTAAGCTGTTTTTCAGGAATTAGAACTCCTTATCCACTTCAGTCCGGTTGAGACCACCAGCTCATCAACTGGGCCCTGCACAGATGTCTGATAAGTGACCTTTTGACATCAACAGGCTAAAAACTCCACCCTCAGATCATCCTAATGCCACCATTTTGTGAACATGGGTCCTATGAAGAGGCATGGAGGCTGACTATGCTTGCGCAGATCATCAATTACCTCACCTCTCTTCACCTCCAATCACCCCTCTCCACATTTCAGACCACCTTGCCCCCCATCCCATAAATATCCCTGAGTCCCTATTTTCAGGGAAGCCGATTTGAGACTCATTCTCTCGCTTCCTCACTTGGCTGCCTTGTGATTAAACCCTCTCTCTGCTCATCAGACATTGTCGTGGTGTTGGACTTTCCTGGCAACCGGCAAAAACGAATCTGGGTTCAGTAACATTACCACAGCAAGTGAATCTTTCAAATATCCAGGTAAGTCAGAAATCATGATTTGGATCTTTCAATGAACAGGAATCAGGTACAGAATTCAGAACACATGAAGATTTCATGGATGACAAAATTATTAGGTTGGATGAGTGGATTAAGGTCTAAAGGTATTTCTGCTGACCAAGGAGAGGCGATATAGGCACTTCCTTGTTGTCCGCAGAAAAATGGAATGTACTCAGTAATGTATGACTAATTGCTCCTGTCGCAGGCAAACGTGTACCAACAGGCTAAAGGACATTCCAAAGTAAACTCATGACTCCTTGCTCCTATCTGATGGAAGAAAGTCATAACTCAAAAAGGAAACTCAGTAGACTTCTCAGCCTCATAAACTGGCGTCCACAAACTCCACGTGCTCTTTGATGCGGGATCCTGGGACAGATATAAAAATCCTCTCCATGACTAAAGATCTTGTGCTTAGCCCTGAATTGTCTGTCTCTCTGTGGATCTGGGGTGGCCTCTCCACTAACTGAGTTACTTCCTGGAGAAAAGTGACTGCCAAGTCTGTTCTCCTTTGTGCTTTGGGGGGGGCGTGGGGGGGCTTCGGCTACACCAGCCCTTATTGTATCAACTCTCACCTGGGCTATTGAAATATTCTTATTGTTTCCAGGGCCTGGGACATGCTTCCTTAAGCTCAAAGCCTGTTCTCACTCTTTATTCTGGCTTCTGCTTAGAGGCTCCTGTGTTGGAGAAGACTTCAGCTATTCCATCAAAAAGAGCTCTACCCAGAAAAGTTCTGGAGATGCATGGTGGTGATGGTTGTACAGCAATGTGAATGTACGTAATGCCACTGAACTGTACAATTAAAAGTGGTTAAGTGGTAAATTTTATATTATGCACATTTTACCACAATTAAAAAAAAAAAGAAAGAAGAGCCCCTCCCAGCACTCTCCATCCCTCTTTTTTTTGTTTTTTGTTTTTTTGAGGAAGATCAGCCCTGAGCTAACATCTGCTGCCAATCCTCCTCTTTTTTTGCTGAGGAAGACTGGCCCTGAGTTAACATCCGTGCCCATCTTCCTCTACTTTATATGTGGGATGCCTACCATAGCATGGCTTGCCAAGCAGTGCATATGTCCACACCCGGGATCTGAACTGGCAAACCCTGGGCCGCTGAAGGGGAACGTGTGCACTTAACAACTGTGCCACCGGGCAGCCCCCTGGCCTGCTTTGTTTTTCTTAGCAATTATCAATACCCAGCACTGTCGATTCACGTGTGTATTGTCTGTATTCCCCCAGATGAAACGGAGCTCCAGGAGAGCAGGGGCCTCATCTGTTCTCTTCACTCCTATATTTGCGATGCCCAGAACAGGGCCTGGCACATTGTCAATACCCTGAAGATTTTCTGGAGCAATGAATGAAAATGAGCAAGCAAACTGGGTCCAAAACTAGCACTCCCACTTCTAGTTTCGCCGCCTCTAATCCAGTCCGTCCTGAACACCGACCCTAGAGTTATCGGGGTTATCTTTGTGAAACATAGATCTGATCTTATTATTTCCATACTCCCCAGTCCTCCATGTTTAGAAGAAAAACAAATCTATTTTTAAAAAGAGAAGAAGAAATAGTAAGTGCTAACCACAGAATGTTACATAGATCAATTCTGAGGAATAACTTCCTGATTCCACTGCATGCCAAAGTCTCACGTAAGACTTAAGAAAGATGTTAGGTCCTGAGCAAACCAACACCATGAACAACAACAAAAAACTCCCTGAGCTAGCTGTGGCTTTTTTACTAACGGCGGTAGAAGGTCCAAATGTAATAGATGGCATGACATCTTAATTTCTGACGGTAACAGTTCCAGTACGATAATTAAGGTGGCCATGGAATTTATAAGCATGTCCCCTCCTTCCTCCAAATCACTGCATGGAGCAGGGTCACAGGAGCATAATCCAGCTCCTTGCCTACAGATTCATGGCCTCGAGAATCGAGGCCCTCCCCCCACTACCCCCGACTCTCCGCCAACAGCAGACTTTTCTGCTCACTTTATCACTTTGTCCACTTTATTCCTTCCTCACATCTCCTCAAATCTCTCCCCTATCCAGAATGCGCCCCCTTCCTCTTCCAGCTGACCCCTTTCATGGACTGCCTTTACCCTCCTCTCTTCTCCACTTGCCACAATTGTACTCATCCTTCAAGGCCTTCTCCTCCAGTCTTCCTAGATCAAATGCAAGTGTTAATTTCCTTGCGTTCATATGGTATTTTATTTCAAGCCTCTCTTAGAACACTATTTTGGGTTTGGGATCAAAGATTTGTGTGCTTCTATCTCTCCTTCCAACCAGACTGTAAGCTTTGAGGGGAGCGTGGTGGTGGACACAACAGGTGCTCAAAGCAAGTTTGTCGGAGTTGACTTCTTGTCACATGTGCCTCCAGGGCATTATACTCCACATCTGACCCTCTGTCAAGGCTATTGTTTCTCAGCTTTAGATGGGGGTGTTAGTGGCTGTGCCATGCCAGAACAGGATGGGGCCACATGTGACTTCATGGCCACTGCCCACGGGCAGAGAGAAGAGACAGCCCTGTCTGGTCCACCTGATTGAGCCCCGAGGTCTACAGGGCAGGGAATCAGCAGGGCAGATGTTTACTGTGTGTCATCACAGGAAAGACGGCTTCTGATGAGCGGACTTGAAACCGGGGAAGGCAGAGCTTTGTCCGTGTTTGGCTTTCAGTCAGTGTGGAGGGAGAAATCAGTGTTGGCCCACAGGAAACCCCACTGACTGGTCCACTTCACCACGGACGTCTGTCTTCCATGGGCGAGTCCTCCCAAGGCCAGTGGAAGCCTAGATGGAGAGAACGTGGAGACTTGTTGTGCAAGCTGCCATTTCTCGTGTGCAAAACTTGGCTGATTTCTGGCTCATGAAGGAGCAACCAAGAGAACATTTTTTAAAAAATTTGTTTAAGTTACTTGAGAATTATCACAGCGAAAAACAAAAACCAAACAAAACCCAACAACTGTCCCAAACAAGTAGGCTTCTATTGCTTTAATGACAGCTTCACTCCTTCCTTCTTCCCTAAATCTTACAGGGATGTCCTACTCCTCTTTCTCTTCCCCAAAACTCCCAACAGAACCACACCAAACCTGAGCAGGAAGAAATGCAGGAAACAGCAGGCATGGGGATAAATCAATGATCAGGAGGCCTGACTGTTTTGTCCCAGTTTTGCCTCTGACTACTTGCTTGATCTCAGTTAACCTCTCTGGGCCTCGATTTTCTTGTCTATAAGATGAAGGAGTTGGACTACAGCAGAGCAAACCCCCAGTTCTGATAGATGTCATCGTGCTCCCAACCAGGGGTCTGAATCCGGGTGTCTGGGATTCAGGGCTAGACAGGCTTCTGTGCTGCAGGACTTCAGCATGTGTGCACTGCGACTTTTCAAGTGGGAGAGAGGAAGCTGCTCGTCCCAGATTTCCTTGCCCACAGAATTCTTTTATTCCTGCAGAACCCATGGACTCACTTGGGAAGGTGCTGGAGTGGACAATCTCTCTGCTTACTTTCAGAGCTTATTTTCCCCTTTCCATGCCTGTCCTCATTGCAGCTACTCTGGCTGTGGCCCACTTTGTGTCCCATCGTGTCCCATCATGTCCCATTGGCTCAGCTCCCACGGATCATCTTCCTAGTGCAAATGGAATAACCTGATTCTCTTCATTTCTCTGAAACTCTGGATCTGTCATTAGTTGTCAAAATATAAAAGTGATATGACTATTTGGAAAAAAGCAAGAAATACAGGAAAGGACGAGTAAAGAAAATGAAAATTTACCCCAATTCTCACCACACAGAAATAGTTCTAACAAAGCGTTTTTTAATTAAGATGATTCTATAACTGGTGAAATCTTATTCATTCATTTACTGCTTCAATTACGAACGTATGTAGCAAAATATTTAAAACAGATTTAAGTTTTAGAACTCCTATATTTCTAACACATTGACTCAAGGCCTAGTGATTAGGGAGGCCAGCTCGGTGGTGCAGTGGTTAAGTTCGCACATTCCTCTTTGGCAGCCTGGGGTTCGCTGGTTCAGATCCCGGGTGTGGACCTACACACTGCTTGTCAAGCCATGCTGTGGTAGGGGTCCCACATATAAAGTAGAGGAAGATGGGCACGGATATTAGCTCAGGGCCAGTCTTCCTCAGCAAAAAGAGGAGGATTGGCAGTAGATGTTAGCTCAGGGATAATCTTCTTCTTCTTCAAAAAAGGACCTAGTAATTAGGGTTGTTGTGATACTGGTGGAAGGGGTTGTTATGGGTTGAATTGTGTCCCCATCCCCAAAAAGATATGTTGAAGTCCTAACCCCTAGTACCTCAGAATGTGAACTTATTTGGAAATGGGATCATTGCAGAGGTTAAATTAATTAAATCGATTAATTCTTTAAATTAAATTAATTTAGTTAGTAACTAAATTAAGTCAACTTAGTAACTTAGTTAAATTAAGATGAGGTCATACTGGAGTAGTAGGGTGGGCACCTAATCCAATGACTGATGTCCTTATAAGAAGACCATGTGAAGACCATGTGAAAGCCATGTGAAGGCACAGAGACAAAGAGGGAAGAATGCCCTGGTGACAATGGAGGTAGAGATTGGAGCTATGCATCTGCAAGCCAAGGAATGACACCAGGAGCCGGGAGAAAGCCGTGGAACAGATTCTCCTGTAGAACCGTCAAGACCATGGACTTGCCCACACCTTGATTGTGGGTTTCTGGCCTCCAGAACTGTGAGATGATAAATTTCTGTGTTTTAAGCCTGCCAGTATGTGGCACTTTGTTGTGGAAGCTCTAGGAAACTAACACAGGGCAGGTGGTAAATTGAGAGATGACATGAACAACAACCTAGCCATGTTAGCACCCCTCTAACAGGCCAAGAACACCCAGGCAGTGGTGTGCTGCAGGCTGTTCCCCACAAGGCTTGCACCATGTGCACTCCATGGTCACCGATGTTATGTTGGCAGCTTGAAACCGGCCATTCGGGTGACCAACCACCCTATTTCCTGGGAAATGAGGGGTGTCCTGTAATTCAGGACTTTAAGGCTAAAACTGGGAAAGTTCCAGGTAAACTGGAACAAATTGGTTGCCCTATCATCCTTGGGAGAAGTGTTTATACCATGGAATTGGCAAAGCCTACAAATCAGGGCATTGCCCCTTCGGATAACTGCTTGTTAAGTATTTCCCGGCACACCACTCTGCCCAGGTTTGGCTCCCCAGGACCACTACATTTTATTTGCACAGGGAACCCAGCTTAGGTTCCCTAAAGTCATTCCTACAGCTCTTCATCAAATTTAGGGGATTGCACAGCAGATACTGGCAGGGATAAGGACCTGGGAAGTGTCGACAAAATCCATAACCAATCTATAAATGAAAATTTGGGAGAGTTTATTCTGAGCTAAAATGTGAGGACCATGGCCCCGGAGAGTCCTTCCACAAAGGAACGGAGCACTCCAAAGAAGCACGGGTATACAGGGTGGTTATATACCCTCAAAGAGGATGTTTCACATATGATTGAAATGTCCCTCTTATAATAGTCACAAGATTGCCCTGTCGACACAGCCTTTGATGGACACAGCAGGTGGCAGGTCTGCTACCTCAGCAGGCGCAGCAGGAAGCAAGTCTGTTGTCTAGAGCTGGGTGGTCACAGATGAGCACAGCAATCAGTTCCCAGCCTAAGGAAAGATGCTTAATCTTTAAGGAAATGCCAACGTTGGAAGGAGGAGGGAAGTTGCACCTTTATCTCAAGGGCCTTTGTTCTTGCCACAGGGAATATCTAAAGCAGATATACAATGCATACTCAACAGCCACGGTCAGGCCCTTTTGGAAAGACAAGGTCAGGCCGAATTAGGTTTATACCAAATGGCTTCCTCATATACTGCAATATATCCTATTGCTTGCCATTTCTATTTGTCATAAGTTATCCTTTCAATTAGAAAAGGCAAGCCTTTGCTAGACAAACAGTAGAGTAACAACCCAGCATTATGAAGCACATTGACAAAACACTTGAGAATTTAAGGTGAGGAGATGCGCCCTCCCCGAATTCTATGCTCTCTCCCAAATCAGTGGTTTAATTTTGTTTTATTTATTTATTGCACTACCAAAATCAAAATTGTTCCCAAATGGTTACATAGAATTATATAATAATCGATAGATATGTAATTGAACCTTAGAGTTGAACACAGGTTATCCTATGCTAGATGTGAGAATTTTTTTTTTTAAGGAAGAGTAGCCCTGAGCTAACATCTGCTGCCAATCTTCCTCTTTTTGCTGAGGAAGACTGGCCCTGAGCTAACATCCATGCCCATCTTCCTCCACTTTATATGTGGGACGCCTACCACAGCATGGCTTGCCAAGTGGTGCCACATCCACACCTGGGTTCCAAACCAGCAAACTCTGGGCTGCGGAAGCACAATGTGCGAACTTAACCGCTGTGCCACCAGGCTGGCCCTAGATGTGACAATTTTTAAAGTCTTAACATTTATGTCTAAGAACTACATAACAGAGTTACAGATGTTTACACACCTAAATTTTAAGCCTTACAGTAAATTGTATTTGTCGCGATAATTATTGAACACTAACCCAGCGCTTAGCTCGCCATAGTTGCGGCATGAATAAAATAGCTTCTAGGTTTTGCCCTGGCAGGAACTGCAGTTTTCTCTTCCACTAGAGAAGCTGTAGCGAAATGCAAGAGGGTGAGTGAGCCTCCACTAGGTCCAGCACCAGGCTGAAGGCGTCCCCCTCCCACCCGGGCACGCAGCCATGAAAACGCAGCAACAGCACCTCCCTCCCTTCCTGACTCTGCGCCCCAGTTCGCTCCGCACTGTCCCAGTTCCTCCCACTACCCATTGCTCAGGGCCAAAGGATCTATTTGAAAAGCACAACCACCAGGTAAAATGATCCCCAGGGAATATTGTACAGTAGAAAACAAACCTAAAACACAAACCCAAGATGCCCAGCAGTTGTACAGTGTACTACAGCCTTTTATAGTTCAAAAAGGCATCTTGGTAGGCTTGGATAAGTACAGGGCGGGTCTCTGTATGCCCAGAGTACACGCCCTTTTCACCATGCATTTTCTTCTCTTACTTTTCCAATTCTTCCAGACCATGACTCCTTGAGGGGAGGGAATGCCTTTGTTCACTGTTGCAACCTAGCGCATGGCTTGGATCCAACAGGCAATCAGTAAAAGTCAGTTGAATAAATCATTAAATAAAGGCAAAAGCACTGCCTTTAACAGTTTCCTTGTCTCAGTTAAACTTACTAAGCCAATTTTTTAACATAAACACAGATCCATCAAAGGTGTATGTCACTTCCAACCTTTAAAATTTTGTTTTTAATCAGAAAGAGCTAGAGGCAAAAAGAAAATCATGAAATTAAACACACGTGTACACACATACACACAACGAACATCTAATTAGACCAAACAAAACCAATTTACAAGCCCTGGCTCATCATTTCAATAGCTTTGTGCCCTGATCCTATAATTTACGTCTGCTAAACACTGTTATTTTCCTTCTCTGGGCATTAAGCAACTCAGGAAAGGGTTCCAGAAAAATTTCAACACACTGACACTCATGATTACTAACATCGTTAATACTGTTTATTTTTTTAATGGCCCGTCTTCTAAATGCTTGTATCTGATCTTAGAGAAGAATGTATTTATAGGTTTGCAGCCAAATGCAGCCCTGAGTGCTTTCCACTGGGACTCTCTCGCCTTCCCACAGCCCCTGGGAATCTCCCCTCCTTTTCAAGCTGCCTGCGGGATTCCTTTTCTCTCGGGTCTCCTTGTCACTGACACACCCCTAGAGCTGGCAATGGAAGTGTGCGCCTGCCTGGCCTCCCACCTCTCCACTCTCTCTGGTCCCAGTGCCAGTCTCTGGGGACGAAAGGAGGGGATAAGGGATGAGGCAGGGGATATTAATATTGCCTAGTTCCAACTCCCTCGCTCCCCTCCCTGCCAGGTCCACTTCCTTCCACCAGACGCGGCTATGGGCTCCAGGAAGTCATTGCCCTTATCAGGCCCCTTGCTGAGCAGGAAGAAAGGAAAGGTCTGGATTCTCCTTCTTTTCGGAATCCACTGTATTCTTTGGTTTTCTGAATAACCCCTCTTATTATCTCTAAGGCCCTTGATTTCCCGACTTTAGTTTACATGAGAACCCCCCTGGGGAGTTAGTCAAAGATGCAGATTTCTCCTTTGCCCTAGAGTTTGTCCAGGTGTTTGCATGGTGAACGAACTTTCCTTGGGAGTCTGATGATTTTTTCTCTTTATACAGCTTGCACTTTTAACCTTGAGCATAGGGTGGTCCCTGCAAAACTCTTAACCATTGGTGAAAAATCCTGAGTCACATAGCAGTAGCTCACCGCAAAGTTGAGGACAAGGTCAGCTGTGAAGGATGGGGCTGAGCTTCATTTATGCTCCTGTGAACATCTGGAAAGGCATTTATTGTGATGTTTTTATGGCGTCCTGCAATCTTTTTAACTTTCCCCTTGTTAGTTCTTTTCTAAAACTCCTGGAAGACCTCACTCCCTAGGGCTGATCTTGCTTTTCAGACCTGGAGTCCATACAGCAGGCAGCCCTCACTGGAAGCAGTGTCAGGGTACATAGTGGGGTAGAGCAGGGTACATAGCTGCCCAGAGCAGGGGGCAGCATTCATTTTCCTGGTTCTTCCTCCCTCCTCCCAGGGTTGGGCACACACCTGGTTAGGATGAAGGAGTCAGGTCCTTGGAAATGTCCCATAATCTTGAGGATAGTGCACCCTGAGGGCAGATGGATGAGAGGGCTCTTGGCTCTCCCCTCCTCCATCCCCTGCTCCGTACAGACGGGTCTACCAGCTTTGGAAGGAGCAGTACCCTGCCGGTGACTCACAAAATTAGAGGAAAGGACAAAAGGGCCCTTAAAAGGGGAAGAAAAAGTAGGAAGCCCACATGGAGAGAGAGTCCTCAATGACAGCTAGGGGATGCTGTGAGGGGAACTTGAGGATTCAAGGCTCACATCAATTCTAGAAATTCAGAAAACCAGAGTGGATTGTGGGGTTGATGTGGGCTCAGCCAGCCAAGGAGTTGAAAGAAAGATTTCTTGGACTCTCAAGGTCTGGCAGTAGTGCTCTTTTATTCAGAGGATAACATGGAGTAGCATGGAGACAGGACCCATGGGCAGTGAAGAGCTGCAATGTGTTGACGGTTAGAGCTAAATTTATAAGGCATAGGTATATGAGTTATTTCTTTACAAGACAAAGGAAAGATCATGAAAAAAAACCCTTAAGATCGTATCAGTGCAGGTGGGGTCTGGTTATCGGGTGGTCTTATAACTTTGGGTACGAATCAGGTCAGATCAGGTAGGATGTGCTATGCTTCCCGGAGGATGATACAGATCAGCATGTAGGGCAGGGCGCCCTGGGCTTTTCTCCCTGGGGCAGCCTTGATCCTAGTAGGATAGAATAGTACAGTGGATCCCAAACTTTAAGAAAAAATCTCAGGACTCCTTACACTCAAAGCTACAGAGGCCAAACACAGGATTTTCAGAGCACTGAAACTCCTTTGTATGATACTGTCGTAGGGAAGAGAAGACTTTCCCTCTGCTCTCCTAGGTTCCATAGCTGGATCTATGAAGTAAACTGACAACAAACAGATGAACAGGAGAAAAGGTATACAAATTTGTTAATTTTTTTAAATTAATTTTTAATATCTTGTGCATAAGGGCATCACAGGAAAAAAGTGAATACCCCCCAAAATGATGAGATTTGAGAATTTCTATAACATCTTCACTGGGGAAGAAGATGAGGGTTATAGGCCACTTAGAGGAGAATAAGTAATTTTTAGAAAAGATGAATGGGCCCTTAGAAGACTAGATGGGAGATAAGATAGTTTGTGACAAAGTTTGTCTGGGGTTGACTTCTAGTCTCGCCTGGGATAAAAGTCAATCCTCCCTAGTTGATGAAGCTCCCAGGGAGGGGATTTGTGACAAGTGAGTTTCTTTTGCCTCCAAAGGAGGCAGATAAGGAGGGTTCAGAAAAGGCTCTCCCTGCATTTGCTGTTTTTCAAGTGCCTTCAGAATAGACAATATGCCAAAGTGGAATATTTTGAGTTGTCATGTCTTCAACTCCTTCACTGTAATAATAGGTACATGTCATTATACATTTGTCTAAAACCATTGGATGTACAACTGTTGACACAAGTAATCCATAAACAATCTATAAATCAAAATTGGGCTGAGTTTCTTATGAGCCAACCCTGAGGACCATATAGCCCGGGAGAGTCCTTTCACAAAGGAAGGGAGCACTCCAAAGGTGTGGGGCGTACAGAGTGGTTATATACCATCAAAGAGCATGCATCACATATGACAGGAATACTCCTTTTACAATAGTCACAAGATTGCTTTCCCAGCACAGCAATTCGGTGAACACAGCAGGTTGGTGGTCACAAGGTAGGTGGTCACAAGGTGAGCACAGCAGGTCAGCAACTAATCCTTAGAGGATGAGGTGCCTATCCTTAAAGAAATGCTGATGAGGGGGAAGTTACATCCTTATCTTTAAGAGTGTTGTTCTTGTCTTTGGGACATAGTAAACATTTAAAGCAGTTATACAATGCATGCTCAATAGGCCACAGCATGAACTTTTGGAAAAACAAGGTCAGGCCAAACTAGTTTTAACCTAAATGGCTTCCTCATATACTCTAATATATCCTATTGCTTGTCATTTATTTACTACAATCAAGAGTGAACTCTAATGTAGGCTATGGACTTTGGGTGAGAGTGATGCGTCAGCGTAGGTTCATCAGCTGTAACAAACGTGCCACTTTGGTTGGGGATGTTGGTGGTGGGGACACTGTGCATGCGTGCGGGCAGGGTGTATGGGAAATCTCCATGCCTTCTCTCAATTTGCTGTGAACCTAAAACTGCTCTGAAAAATAAAGTCTATTAAAAAAAGTTATAAAGGGCTGCAAAGAGCTTTTGTTTGTCCATTTTTACCATATTTAAAATTAAATCTGAAAAATTTCAAGATATTTATTAGTTCATTAATTTAGAAATAACAATAATGAACCCATTACCTGTTAATATTAATGACATAATTTATGATAAATAACTATATTTTCAAAACAAAAAAGACAGCATTTAGTGAGAAGAATGACATTATAGTTTTGTAAATCTGTAATGTTCGGCTTAATAGTGAAGGGTACCAGAACATGCCACTCCAAAATATGTCTCTTTGGCATGTGGATCATATTGAGCTAAAGGCCACTGAGAACCACCAGACTCAGGAAAAACTCTAAAAACAGGGCATGGGGGCCACCCGGTGGTGCAGCGGTTAAGTTTGCCCATGCCGCATCGGCAGCCCGGGATTCGCTGGTTCGGATCCCAGGTGCTGGCCTACGCACTGCTTGTCAAGCCATGCTGTGGTAGGCGTCCCACATATAAAGTAGAGGAAGATGGGCACAGATGTTAGCTCAGGGCCAATCTTCCTCAAAGTAAAATAAAATAAAATAAAATAATAAAAATAAAAACAGGGCGTGTTCTCCTTTTGTACAGGACATTTGCATTTATCAAGGAAATTTCCAGTTGTAGAGACCTTTCCTTCCTCCTTAGCAGATAGATACTTACCAGATAGAACTCTTGACAACTCTCAACAATGGAGAGGGCAGCACCTTAAATGTGCATACAAACTTCACTAAACAACCCTTGTTTACTATACTTCTCCTGGTCACCTTCCCATAACTTGCCTCCCTGCCCACAAGCACAAAACCCGTTTTCCTTTGTTTAGCCTAAGATGGTATACAAGCTCATGCCCAACCACCTCTTTGGGTTGCTCACCACCAGGTGCTCCATGTGTCTATGCAAGATGCTCATGTCAATAAACTCCTGTTTGTTCTTCCCTCGTTGATCTGTCCTTTGCCAGTCTAATTCACAGCGCCCCAACGGGACAATCTAAGATGGGTAGAAGAAAGAGAATTTTTTTCCCTCCCCTGCACCCTCCATTGATAGCCCCCTACCACCACCACAAATCATCCTTCCATAAAATTGATTTTCTTGTTACCAGTTTTGGAGCTGGGTTTATTTTGAATTTATTTGGACTAGACTGGTAGACACATCATTACAACACATTCCCTTGATATTTGTGGAACTCTTAATGTGTGCAAGGAACTGTGCTAGATATTGGGGCTCCCACAGTAGATGGGGAAGACATGGTTCTGTCCTCCGGAGCAGGTAGTCCAGCTGAGGTGACAAACGGTAGACCAGTTCATGGCCATGGCCACTAGTGCTGGCAAGGAGAGACATGGGGTGCTATGAGATCAGGGAACCATCAAGGGTGTCCAGGCCAAGAGGGCGAGTGGAGGAGGCATCAGCAAGGCTGCGCCAAGAACATTTTATGGGTAGAATAATTGCCCCGGGCAGAAAAGTGAGAAACAAAGACAACAATGGATTCAGTGCTGGCCCAGTCTCAGAGCTGCATGAAAGGGCACATCGCACTTAGGGAGATGTGGATTTGGAAGTGTCCAGTGTGAGGGGGGAGAAAAGGGTAATCGTACGGCAGAGTCAGCGCAGAGTTAGTCAGAGAAGCTCACTTTTCCTGCTACCGTACTTGGACTTGGTCCTGTCTGACCTGGTCCTGCTAAAGTTTTACAGAGGTAAGGGTCATACTTGCACTCGTAAAAGCTCATTCTGGAGGCAGCATGGATGATGGACTGACAGAAAGACACGGCGTGGAAACAAGAAAGCTTCTGCGATAACACAGGGGAGAAATGATGAGGAACTGATTTGGACGTAAGTAGGAGGGGACAGATTTAAGGAGTGTCCAGTGACACATTTGAGGAGACTTGCTGATGGCCTGGCATGATGAATTCCAGCAGAATCAGGTGGATATGCTCTGAGCAATTTGAGCAGCTCGAGGTGGCACCATTCACATCGTGTGGTGGTTACTCTAATCTCTGTGAATAATGACGCCTCAATTGTGCAGTGCACAGCCTGGGCAGCCTTGTACAGCAACCCTGACTCTAAATCCATCTGCTTCTATTACTTTTGAACTTTGGAGATTTTAAAGTTTTCTTTCTCTTGTGGTTTTATTTAAGAAACTGTCTTTTTGGGAAAATCTCAGTTGGCATTTGAGGGGCAGGGGTGGGAAATGAATGTAATTGGAGAATGACGTTGTCCTATTTTTCTGTATAATTTAGTTACCTTTCCACTGAAGAAGGCAGAAATGGGAGCTAAAAACTTTGAGGTCAAGCTGTGGCATTACCAATGCTCCCGCAGATCACAGAAACGTAAGTGGACAGTAGAGGCCCCTCTTGCACTAGAATTTATACTCGGATGCGGCCTCAGGGGCCTGACTTGTCTCTTTAAAATAGAAGAAAGTCTTGGAGAGCCCAGTTTGCTGCTGGGTGCACGTGTTTTTCTCAACAATTTAAATAAACCTTCAGGAAACAGCTCAGTAAATCTGTTCTGATTTATTAGCTTAAACTCTCTGGCTCTGGTTTATTATCGCTGTAAGAATGGAAATATTCTATTTATTTCTTCTTTTTTTTTTTTTGGAGGAAGATTAGCCCTGAGCTAACATCTGCTGCCAATCCTCCTCTTTTTTGCTGAAGAAGACTGGCCCTGAACGAACATCCATGCCCATCTTCCTCTACTTTATATGTGGGATGCCTACCACAGCATGGCTTGACAAGCGGTGGCATGTCTGCACCCCAGATCTGAACCGGTGAACCCCAGGCCGCTGAAGTGGAATGTGGGTGCTTAACCACTGCGCCCCTGGGCTGGCCCCTCTATTTCTTTTTTTATCACTGAAAGTTTGTAGCATTTTACTGAAACCTCTCCCTATTTCCCCACACCCTCCAGCCCCTGGCAACCACTTTTCTACTGTTTCTGTGAGTCTGACTTTTTTTAAAAAAAATTCTTTCTTTCTTTCTTTTTAGATTTCACAGATAAGTGCTACCAGGCAGTATTTGTCTTTCTCTGTCTGGCTTATTTCACTTACTATACCGTCCTGTTTTGATAACTATTGCTTTGTAGCATAGTTTGAAATCAGGAAGTGTGATGCCTTCAGTTTTGTTGTTCTTTCTCAAGACAGCTTTGGCTTCGGTGGTTCCATACAAATTTTAGGATTATTCTATTTCTGTGAAAAATGCTACTAGGGGGCCAGGCCATGGCTGAGTGGTTAAGTTCACATGCTCTGCTTTGGCGGCCCAGGGTTCGCCAGTTTAGATCCTGGGCACAGACCCACACACTGCTCATCAAGGCATGCTGTGGTGGCATCCCACATAGAAGAACTAGAATGACTTACAAGTAGGATATACAACTATGTACTGGGGCTTTGGTGGGGGGAAAAAAAGAGGAATATTGGCAACAGACGTTAGCTCAGGGCCAATCTTCTTCACACACACACAAAAAGCTATTGGAATTTTGATAGAGATGGCACTGAATCTGTAGATCACTTTGGGTAGTGTGGACGTTGTAACAATATTAATTCTTCCAATCCAGAATGGAATACCTTTCCATTTACAGTAGTCCCTCCTTATCCGTGGCTTTGCTTTCCGAGGTTTCAGCTACCTGCAGTCTGAAAATGTTAAATGGAAAATTCCAGAAATAAACATTTCATAAGTTTTAAATTCCACACTGTTCTGAGTACCCTTATGAACTCTCAGGCCGCCTGCTCCATCCTGCCCAGTATATGAATCATCCTTTTGTCCAGATCATGTATGCTACCTGCCCCTTAGTCACTGAGTAGCCGTCTTGGTTATCAGATGGACTGTCACAGTATTGCAGTGCTTGTGTTCAAGTCACCCTTATTTTACGTAATAACAGCCCCAAAGTGCAAGAGTAGTGATGCTGGCACTTCGGATATGCCAAAGAGAAGCCATAAAGGGCTTCCTTTAAGTGAAAAGGAGAAAGTTCTCAACTCAATAAGGAAAGAAAAATATTCATGAGCTGAGGTTGCTAAGATCTACAGTAACTTTTATGACAGTATATTGTTAGAATTGTGCCATTTGATTATTAGTAATTGTTGTTAATCTCTTACAGTGCCTAATTTATAAATCACACTTTATCATAGGAATGTATGTAGAGGAAAAAACATAGTATATATAACGCTTGGTACTATCCATGGTTTCAGGCCTCCACTGGGGGTCTTGGAACGTATGTCCCCTGAGGTTAAGGGGGGACCACCATGTTTGTATCTTCTTCACTTTCTTTCATCAGTGTCTTATAGTTTTCAGTGTACAGATCTTTCACCTCCTTGGTTAAATTTATTCCGAAGTATTTTACTGTTTTTGATGCTATTGTAAATGGGATTGTTTTCTTAATTTGTCTTTCTGATAGTTCCCTGTTGATGTATAGAAACTCAATTGATTTTTGTATATGGATTTTGTATCCTGCAATTTTACTGAAATCTCTCATTAGTTCTAATAGTTTTCTGGTGGAGTCTGTAGGGTTTTCTATATATAATACCATGTAATCTGCAAACAGAGACAATTTTACTTCTTCCTTTTTGATCTGGATGCCTTTTCTTTCTTTTTCTTGCCTGATTGTCCTGACTGGGATTTCTAATATTATGCTGAGTAAAGGTGGTGAGAGTGAGCAGCCTTGTCTTATTCCCAGTCTTAGAGGAAAAGCTCTCAGCGTTTCACATTGAGAATGATGTTAGCTGGGGGCTTGTCATATATGGCCTTTATTATGTTGAGGTATGTTCCCTCTATACCCAGTTTGTTGAGTGTTGAAACAGTCCATATCCTTTTTTTTTTTTTTTTTTTTTTGCTGAGGAAGATTCACCCTGAGCTAACATCCGCTGCCAGTCTTCCTCTTTTTGTGTGTGAGCTTCCACCAGAGCATGGCCACTGACAGATGAGTGGTGTAGATCCACACCTGTGAACTGAACCCAGGCCGCTGAAGCAGAGTGCACCCAACTTAACCACTAGGCTACTGAGGTTGGTCCATGAAACATCCTATCTCTTAAATCATACATCCAGAGAAGATGGACTGTGTGAGCTCAAGACTGTTTCTATAGTAGATATCAGGATATAAGTGAGCTCAGTTTTATAAATTCCAATGGGGCTATTAATTGGGATCCTTAGGCTGTGACGGTTAATTAAGTCAAACCAAAGATTTGAAGGCATTTCTTATCCTAACAGTAACTAAACCCCGACAGACAGTCATGAAGTCCTAGTTTTGAACAGCAGGGTAAATTCATATGAAATTTCATACCTGTGCCCATCCTTCCCCTTTCTGCTATGTAGCTGTTTTCATTTGCAAAAGATAAATCCACGCCAAGATTTCAACAGGACAAAACCTAAAATTACTTTAATCTTAGTGTGTAGCTGGGAGGCGTGAAACCAGCTCTCCTTGGCAACCTTGCATAGCCAGGCCACACAGACGTCACATTTATGAACAAGCGTCTTCATCAGGTGGCAAAGGGGTTAATTAGAACTTGGGGGCAAGTGGGGCTCGAGAAATACATCGTAAACCTATTATTTAATACAAACTATCAAACTTAAAGTTGGCCAAATTATTTTTAGAAGCTATGCAGAAGATGGAGTAAAATATAAGCATTTTAGGGGCAAGAAAAAATTTCTAGGGAAACACAATCCTTCACCAAGGTAACCAAAATGAGCACTTTGATTAAGTTCGAGTTTGAGTAGAGAATGTCATAAATAATACTTTGGGGGAAAACCTCGAATTTGAATATGAAATGATGCTGCACACGTGATCACAATATTTATCATGTATTGAGGGCTTTGCACGTGGGCCCAGGTGCCACAGGTCTGATGTCTCCATTTTACAGGTAAGAAAACTGATGTTAGCGTCAACAAGTGAGTAAGTGGCAGAGTTTGGATTAAATTTTAAAAATTCTGATTAAAAAACTCAGATTCTCTTTGACACACCCCAGTGCTGCTCTCTATCTTCAGAGAGCGGTAAATAAGTCCTTCTGCGTAGTTTTATTTTCTCTGGCTGTGGGTCTACGCACTCAGGAAGCTAAGTAGAAAGCTTTCTAAAATTCTCTTACACGTTTTCTTGGCTCCTTTAACATGCTACACTGACTGTTTACAATGTCTTTCTGAAAACGCATCCTTCACATGGCTGATACCATCAATGTGATGATGGTCCTGAGGTCTGAGGTGTGGGGGGCTACTGGCCCCACATTGTGGAGCTTTTCCTGTTCGCGTGTCAGAGCGGTGTCAGAGTGCGCTCCCCCCGCTGCTGGTCTTGTGCCTGCAGTCTCTTTTTTTTTTTTTAAAGATTTTATTTTTCCTTTTTCTCCAAAGCCCCCTGGTACACAGTTGTGTATTCTTAGCTGTGGGTCCTTCTAGCTGTGGCATGTGGGACGCTGCCTCAGCGTGGCTTGATGAGCAGTGCCATGTCTGCACCCTGGATCCCAACTGGTGGCCCAACCCTGGGCCACCAAAGTGGAGCACTCGAACTTAACACTTGGCCATGGGGCCGGCCCCAGCAGTCCTTTTGCTGCCTTAAGTGAGAATTTCCCAGGGCCTTAGAAACTAAATAATTAAATCAGTTAGAACTGTATGTAAAGTAAAAGTAAACAGGCCTGACAGGCTGGCCCACAAGGAAAGCTGTAAGAGCACAGACTCTCTAACTTCCATTTTATGCTCCTGCAGCCTGATTAAATACCTCTTAAGTTTTATGTTGTGTCCCAGCTAGGTGAGTGCACCATTTAACTGAGTTCCCGCTGAGTGACGTATAATGAAACTTTCATTAGAAGCAAGAGATACATACACACACACACACCCCTACCCTACTTTATTTCTCATTGGTATTGCTGCCCTACTACACTTAATAAATTTCCACCAGACTAAAAAGTAATTTTATTTCTGAAGAAAGGAAATGTTTTAAATATCCATGTAGCATTTGTTTATACTGTCCCATTGCTGAGTCTTTTTCTATAATGGAATGTGGTTTTGGTTCACCCTCTGCAAAAGTCTTTGCTATATATTTTCATAGACTTGTCACTAATAAATCTTTCCTTTAGGGGTTGGCCCGGTGGCGCAGCAGTTAAGTGCCCACATTCTGCTTCGTTGGCCTGGGGTTCGCCAGATTGGATTCCGGGTGCGGACATGGCACCGCTTGGCAAGCCATGCTGTGGTAGGCGTCCCACATATAAAGTAGAGGAAGATGGGCATGGATGTGAGCTCAGGACCAGTCTTCCTCAGCAAAAAGAGGAGGATTGGCAGTAGCTGGCTCAGGGCTAATCGTCTCTCCAAAAAAAAAAAACCCCAAAATCCCCCTCCAAAGAAATCTTTCTTTAGTGAGAAAGTAATAGAACAGAAGGATAAGTTTGGACAGAGGATAACTGTGGATGAGTTTGAATGTTCCTGAGCCCTGCTTTCTTCATGTGTAAAAGGCAGGTCAGGAGAGATTAAAATGAGGTCATCTGTGTAGCGGGCTGTCTTGGTTCCTTCAGGCTGTTATAATGGAACACCACAGGCTGGGTGGCTTAAAAGCAGAAATTTATTTCTCACAGTTCTGGAGGCTGGGATGTCCGAGATCAAGGCCCCCAGATTCAGAGTCTGGTAAAGGCAGCTTCCCGGTTCATAGACGGCAGGCTCCTTGTGTCCTCGCGTGGAAGAAGGGGCAAGGGAGCTCTCTGGGGCCTCTTTTATAAGAACACTAATCCCATCGATGAGGGCTCTGCCCTCAGGACCTAATCACCTCGCAAAGTCCACACCCCCTAACACCACGACTTTGGGGGTCAGGATTCAACACAGGAATTTGGGGGGAACATAAGTAATGAGTAACATAATGTTCAGTCTACAGCACAGGCTTAGCACGGTAAGGGCACAAGAAAGGATGTTATTTGTGAATTCAACTGAAATTCAAGTAGAGCAATACCAATAACCATAATTTCCTCTATAGCTTAAAAAAGTGTTCATTGTCCTCCCCCATCTACCGGAGGGGATTAAAGCCAGCCTGTCACACTGCCTGATGGGACCCCCACATGTCTGAACTGGGAACCAAGGACATTCTATCCAGTCAACCCTCTCATTTCACACACGGGAAAACAGGTCGGGGGAGTGCATGAAACTTGCCCAGAGACTGACAACTACTTTGTGCTGAGCACAGCGTAGGACCAGGGTTCTTATCATCAACATGAACACCTCTGCATTCATGTGGCCCTTCCCAATTTACAAAGCACCTCCTCAGCTCCAACACCCCGTGTATTCTACTATACCCACAAGCTTATGGAGATGGCTTTACTCCCCTCTCGTCTTTGTGAGACTGTCTGCATTCTCAGACCAGTGTTGCAGCAGCCAATTCCATATCAACCCTTAAAAAATATATATACACACACACACACACGCATACATGTAAATGTGCGTGTGTGTGCATATATGTGCATATACTGAAGAAGTGGCACCACACGTCCCTGAGTCACCCGGTGCAGGCCACACCCTGCAGACACAAAGCACAGAAAGAGTCTTCGATTTGAGAATTCCTGAGTCGCCATCCACACTTCAATACTGAAGGGCTTAGAAGTGTTCACATTTTCAAGAGGCGTGGGAGCACTTACAGGCTACCCTGTAACGAGTCTCATTTGAGACAGAATGGTGAGGTCGGCCATCCACTCTTCACGGAGTTTTGTAATAAGTCCTTCAAAGAATGAATAGTGAAACCAATTCATTTCGTCTCCTAGAATTTTTCCTTCTTATTTTCTTTGTTGTAAGGTTATTTATAAGGGTATAGGCATACAGACGTCATAAAAGAGAAGGGATGTCAGTGAGGGAGGAAATCAGACAATAAATCCAAAAAAACTACAGAAATTAAACATCCGAATTTGGGGGTAGAGTGGGAGACAACGCCTTCTTTTCACAGAGCTGTTACACACAATGCAACTGTCCTCGAAAGCAGGAATGGAAAACACTAGACACTCAGCTGCAGAATGAAGCTGGAGTCTTGGCTTTATAGCTTTTAATGTCTTTAGAACTGGGCTGGGCGTCAGGTGCCTTTTCCAGAATAGGCCAGGGAAGACAAGTCCAGCTTGGTTTTTAAGGCCTTAGTCAGCTCCGCGGCCAGTAGTTCGTGGAGAGACACGCCATCGTGGGAGTACACCCAGTTTTTCCCCGTCCAGTCGTAACGCTTGGGTCCACTGGAAGACATGACAAACACACAGTCAGTCCACAAGGACAGCCCTTTATAAGAATCACGATTCCACCAACGACACCACCAAGAAACTGAATGAAGTGAAGCTCTAGAAAGTAATACCCAACAAGGCATATATTTGGTTTCTTGTCTTAGGGTCTTTCTATGTAAGAATAATTACACGATTTATCCTCTGGCACAATTCACAGAATGATTCTCAAGACCTGAAAACATGTGAACCCTACTGATGAGTCGCTATGTACCACGTTCTGATCTTTTGCTTTTCCTAACTCGTCTACTGTGATACCTGCTACGTCAGAGCAGTGTTTTTAAAATTATGGCCATTTGTGTGCCACTGACATGATTTGTGCCTTACCTCTATTATTATTATTTATCATTTTAGTACGTTTACAACACTGTGCAACCACTGCCCCTATCTAGTTCCAAAACATTTTCACCCCAAAAGGAAACTCCATACCCATTAAGCAGTTATTCCCCATACCCTCCCTTCCCTGGCCCTTGGCAACCACCTATACTATTATTTTAAAAAATATTTTTTCTTAATTCAATTTTAAATCCGTGAAATTGAATTTGACGGGTTAGTTCATCCACCTCAAGCTCATCTAGTGAACAGCAACAGTACACGCAATTCACGCTGGGGATGCTGGATTGGTGTGGATCCAGGTGTAGTGGGTTTTGCCATGACTTGTTATTCCAGACGTACACAACTTGTGCTTGCTAATGCCACCTCCTCTCGGCCTAGTGGAGGGGAGCAGACATGCCAGCAGATGACGATAGCACGTGAGGACCCCTCGATGGAGGTAGGAGCGGAGTAACCTGGGACCCCGTGAGAAGAGGCACCTGAGTCTACCTGGGCACTCAGGAGAACTTTTCCAAAATCCAAGACTAAGAGGAGTTTGCCAGGGAGGAGGAAAGCTTAGAAGGGAAGCATCTCTTGGGGCTATAAAAACATCAAACATTTCTGTACCATCAACCACATGTTGGGGTTTGAATACTTTCCCAATAATGGAGATAAAAGGGACAAACCAAAAGGACTGGGGCCTTTGTTCAATACACACAAACAGCCAAACACATAAAGGCCTAATATGTGGACCGCGTCTGGAGAACATTCCTTTAGCCTCGTACTCTGATTTGCTGCCCAGGTGCCGGACAGAGGCTGGGAAACCTCCAGGCCCCTCCACACGGTCCCAGGGGCTCTGAGCACTGGCACTGGGGTCCAGGTGTCCACCCAGACCTCTCCTTAATTCTATCCTACAACCTCCTTGGGGTGGGCAAGGTGGCCAGGAAAGGCCCCTGTTTCCACAGGGCCTGAAAAGCTGTCACTAAAAAACGCCCAAGGATCAGAAATGTATCCCCATGAAAGATTATTTTGGGCCAATGTGAAAAATTGAGTGGAAAGTAAATTTTTTTTTTGAGGAACATAGTCTCCATGACAGTAAATGGCTGCTCGGCAGAGTTTCCTTCCAGATTCTCATCATGAATTACCATATAAAAAAAGGAAAACTTGAAATTTCCAGGGATTTATTATTATCCAGAAGTATGTGCTTCTAAACATGCCTGGGGGAGGATCATGTTGCTGGTAGGTGTGTCCAAATACGACAGGGACTTTTTCAGTCTCCAGACACAACAAAGAATTCTTGTAGTGTTGGGGCCGACCCTGTGGCCGAGTACGTTTGCGTGCCCCGCTTCAGTGGCCCAGTGTTTCGCTGGTTCGGATCCTGGGCCCGGACATGGCACTGCTCATCAGGCCACGGTGAGGCGGTGTCCCACATGCCACAACTAGATGGACCCACAACTAAAAATACACAACTATGTACGGGGGGGGGGCTTTGGGGAGAAAAAGGAAAAATAAAACCTTAAAAAAAAAAAAGAATTCTTCTAGTGGAGCCATTCCAGTTGGTTCTGGGGTCCTGCCCGGTATTGACAAAACTACCGATCCCCAAAGCTGATGGCTGGATTTGTGCTGGCCCACTCAATGTCTCGTACTGGTTCCTCTGGAGATGGAGGATAGGAATGTACGGTCCTCGTGCACGGCCAGGGTTAGGGTTAGGACGACTGTTTGAGGGCAAGGAGAATAGGCTAACTGCGCGACAGAAGGGAAAACGTCCCAACTTCAAGTAAATTAACTGGATCTAAAAAGCGACACAGTACAATACGTGAATGAGGGCCTGACTAGAAATGACAGTGATTTCTGGAATTGTTTGTGTTGAATTGTAACGTATGTCCTAGATGAGGTTGGGGTGAAGGGAGCATAATGCTTTATTTATTGTGAACAAATAATTATACATAAACTGCCTAAAAATGACGTCAACATTGGGGCAGGGAAAGAGTTATAATTACTGTTTTTCTTTAATGCAAATACCACTGGGCTTTCAAAGAATTCCACGCTGGTTCTCTCTGTGCCTTTCCCAAGTCACAGTCAATATGCTCTCTTTGCAAGCGCTAATGAGTGACCGGGCAGGTTGGTCTGAGAGCTTTTTGTGGGCGTCTCTCTTTTAGTTTCTTAGAACCACTTCACCAGCAGCCAGAGAGATGAGGGACCCTCTCTCCTGGCACGTTCTCAGGCCTCGAGATGCAGCGTTGGCGGTCTCCAACTCGACCTTTTATTCCACTGATGGAAAGCACATCAATGGAAAAGGCAGGAGGGATTAAATGCCCTGGAGGGCTGAACCGCTGGCTCTTTGCCTCCACAGAGCACACAGCCAATGGGGCAAATGGAATTCAACTGACCTTTAGCTCAGATGCTCCAAACAAATTAGAGGTCAAACTTTAACTTGCTTTGAAGACAAAGGGCAACTTATTCAGATGTTGCAATACCAGAAGTGGCTTTTTTAAAGGCAGGGCAGTGATTTAATAGAGAAAAACTGTCTAGGCCGGGTTCTGAAAAGTTTTCACTTCAGATCAGGTTAGTATCCAATATCTGCTTACAGTAGCCACATCACCAGACAGAAGTTATATAACCAGAGCGAACCTCCCTACTGAGGACGAGGCATGCTGTCAGACATCAGGCAAGGTCCGCTTACACAGATGCTAACCCGGGAGGGTGACCCTTCTTAAATGGTCCGCAAGGTCATGTTTCAAACAAGCTGAACGATGAGAGATTTTGACTTCTGAACGTACCTGGATGGTGAAGATAACCAGATTTGCTTGTTTGGGGTCTGCTTGTTGATCACGTAGGTTCCCAGATCTCCACCCATTTTAACTGTTAAAACACCACTCTAGTGGGTCGGGTAGAAAAAGGAAAATAAATAGGAAAGAGGAAAATAAAACAAGGCAGAGTTATCACTTTGTCATAAGTGCTTCATTTTTTGTTATATCTCAACACTCTCCATTTATACAAGCACACGATACACGCCATAAAGAAACGGCTTTAATTTAGTGTTTAGAATTAGGAGCTCATGCAGAAGGAACACTGCTCGCAGAGTCAGACTAAGATTCATCACAACAGTACTTGTATCTCACAGTGCCTTCTTCCCTCTCTCTCTGAGGTCGGCAAGGCCAGAATTACCATTATCCCTTTCGAGGGGAGGAAACGGAAGCTGGGGTGTTGAGCGGCCCGTCTGAGGCATTACAGCTGGCAGATGGGCGCATCGACAGCCTGACTGCCGCCTCGGTTCCTCAACTCTCAGCCAGAACACCCTAGAGGACGTTCGCCAATGCAGACACCAACTCCACTGGAGAACCTCGTCAGCCCAAACATCGGACAGGACAAGCTCATTCCCGAAAAAAGGAAAAAGCAAGGAAGAAGAAAGTAAGAAACCGCCTGCTTGGCTTGTCTTAGAAGAGCAACAGCCTCAGCTCTGTGAGAAGTGGCCGACACTCCCGACCGGGGCTCGGATTTCCAGACCCTTCCCTCGCAGCTCACAAGCTTCCCAGACACTCCTCTCCAGCTTTATTTTCCTCTATAAGAGTCTTGAATTCTTCAAAAGACCATTGGTCCATCCTTGTCCAATAAATGCTCATTTAAATTTGAAAACATCCTTTCAACAAAGCAGCCCTTTACTCCCCAGGTCTGAGGTCTCTTTAGAATGCGCAGGATTCGAAAGAAACAGCCACACAGCTCAGTCCCCTTTATTGGAGCTGGTGAGCAGGGGGGCCTCTCACTGTTCCCCATCCCGTGTACAACCCGCAGAGGCACCGGCCTTTCCCCATGCCTTCTAGAGCCCTGTCTAGTGGGGGGTCCTGCGGGGTTCTTAGAACACTTGTGTCTGGTTTGCAAACACAAAGAGCTATTGAAAAGGTGGAGAAAGTACCAATAATAATATAGGCCTGGGATGGGGAGGACTCTATTGGGTTATTTTTTTAATAACACTTTTTTCTCATTAAAAAAGAAACAGAAATTAGAGAGACTTTGGGAATACAGATAGTATAAAAGAATAAATAGTATAAATAAAATGAATGATTATTTTATAAATAAAAACATTAACTACTATTATTCAGTGCCTACTCTGTGCCAGGCACTGTGTCTGGCATTTTGCGTAAAATTGTTTCCACTGTGACCATAACCATTGTAAGTGGGAATCATTACCCCAATTTTACAGATGAGGACAAGAGAGGGACAGAGTAATAAGAACACTTAGTAATCGGCAGAGCTGATCTTAGACCCAGGTCTGTTTGGGTCTAAAACACGCCGTTCTTTCCATAACCCGAAGCATCTCTCAACCCCATTAACCAGCGATGCGAGCTCCCTATGCTCAGGTATGGCCTGCCAGCTTTTAAGTGCATTTCTTACAAGGGCCGGGATCACAGTGCACGTAAGTTTGTTTTTAAACAATTTTTCTTCCTGAAACCCACCTTTACTCTTTTGGTAGGACTACATTTCATTTACATAAAAATTTCTTCAAACTGTACAGTTTAGTAGTTTTTAGTATTTCTCAAAGTGTGCAAACATTGTCACTATCTAATCTACACTGTTTTCATCCTTTTGAAAAGAAACCCCACACCCAACAGCAGTCACGCCCCATTCCTTCCTGCCCCCATACAGGCTTGCAGGGCTTATTGTTCCGTGAGATAGCAGGCTCAGGAGATCAAGCCGTAATTGTTTCTGACTTGACCTATTCGTGCCCTTACCTGCCCCATTGTGCAGAGGCAGCAGGCGGGCGGGGTCTCAGGCTCAACTGTTCCCTTGGGACAACATCCTTCCAGCCTTCGTCAGTAAGGATGGAGGAGCCGATGGGTGTTCACCGGTTCCCCACGGGCGCCTGATCACCATCACGCTTTAGAACAGGACACTAAAGCAGGGGGCGCCGGATACAATCCCTGAAAGCCAAAATAACTCTTTCCAACCGCCACCCCCCCCCCCCCCAATCCTCTGAGAGACTCAGGAAAAAGGCCACTGGTTCACAAAGAGCCTATTAATAAAACCACCATGCGAATCCTCCTAGATGTGCGCAGGTCTCATGTTTCCCCCACCAGGCACCTTCCCTGAGGTCCACCCCCTCCCCGCACTCTCCTTCCACCGCAGGTCTCGGCTGGGGTGGCTCTGGGAAGGTTACCCTGATGCCCCTCGGCTGGGACCAGGGCCTGTGCGTGTCCCCACAGCCTCTCTGTGCCTTCCTCACTGCATCTGAGCTGCCGGCTGTGTGCTGCTCACGGGCCCCTTCCCTCCACTACCGTAAGCGCCTTGAGAGCTGATTCGTCTTCTCACCCTAGCATCTTCAGTGCCTAGCACATCCATTCTTTGTGCAACAAAATACAAGCGGACAATGAGTAGGCACTGTGATAACACGCGCCAAAGTTAAGGGAAAGGTTACGCTGGACAGTCTCAGCACTCAACCACGCCCCCTCCTGTTCATCGTGCGTAATGAGACTTTTCCCCCAATGGAGCCAGAAGCTGTTTCCGCAGGAGAGCGGCAAGAGAAAGGAAATTAGCTGCCTTCCTCGTTCAACAGCATCTCCTAATGCAGGTAGACCAGACAAAGACGGCTTTGGGTTCATCAGTATTGTTCCTTAAGGGGCAAGCCGAGACTGTTCTGGGCGCGTGGGCAGACTCAAGTGCAGGAGAGGGTAGGGGCACGGCGGGGAGAGAGTCAAAATATCCAGCAGCTGCTGAGACGGGGCACTCACCAGTCAGAACAGACCCTGCCACAGCTGGTGAGGCTTATTAACCCTCGCCAGTCAATATCAGCCCTGCACAAATGGCAGCGGAGAGAGCAGTGTCTGTTGTCACCAGCTCATTTGTAGAAATAGACCCATATGGGAGGGCATGTTCAGTCCCGGGATTTCACGTCTATGTGGCTCCTCACGCTCCAAAAATAGACACCGACTTCCCCTTAAGGAATAATGAATGTGAAGCACTTTAAAAAATTTAATCCTAATATAAACTCATAGAAGTAGCGGAATGTCATCCACTTCACTGCTGAAGACCCTGGTGCTCACAGAAGTTGGACAATTCATTTAAGGACTCTTGGAAAGAAAACACAAATCCAGGATGCTAAGCCAGATCCTTTGTCTCCATATCCAGTGAAACGCTGCCTCTGAGCAAGTGTGCATCCCCTGGGCCCCAGAGGGGGTCCTTAGGGGTCTACAAAGAGGCCCCGCCCTGACGCTGAAGCTGCACTCACAGGTGTGTGGGGAAGTTTTTCTCCGGAGAGGATCCAGAGCAGTCAGATTCTCACAGGGGGTTCTGGCCCAAAAAAGGTTAAGAAACCTCTGCTCTATGGCAGTAATATGCCAACAACTTAGTGAATAAAGAACATGGCAGCAACGAAATTCTCATTAAAACGTCTAAGAGGCCAGGGCTCCACCTGGGAAAAAAGGGATGTGGCCTGGAGGTGACCCTTCAGATAGCAGGCGCTTCTCAGTCTCCCGTCAGATTTTGCTGTGTTCAGTGCAGCAGACTCTGTGGTTGCCTAGTGACGGGAGGTGCTTTCTGTCCTCGTGGACACCTCCCTCTAATGGCCAGTGCCAGTGAGGGGTGAGGCTTGGACCCAGACACTGACATCCAACACTACCCACCCCGATTGACTGGAGGACACACCAGCCAAGAAGCTGCTCCTCTCTCCCACTGCACAGGGAGGAAATAGAACAAATCCTTCTTGGGCGTATCTGGATTACTGCTTTCATCTGTCTATTTGGCCAGTAGCAAGCTGGTAAACATCTGTGATGCTGAGGGGCATCAGTGAAGGCATGTTTTGGGAAAGTATGCAGGCCCTATTCATTTACATAGTGAATCCACATCTAAGTCCCTTCTATGTACTTGGCAATGTTCCAGGCATTGGGATACCATGAAGGGACCGTGTCCCGGCTGCCAAGGAGCTCAGTCTAGCCATGGGAGTGATGTGCACGTAGACAGGTACAACAGTGGTAAGTGCTCCAGGGCGCTGGGCAAGGAAGGAAGGGTGGTGTCTGCCTGTAGCATCTAGGAGGGCTTCACAGAGGAGGTGACATCCAACTGGACCCTGAGGGCGGGGAGAGATTGCACTCCAACAAAGCTCAAGTAATAGTGTTACAGGTGTTCTACTGTCTATAATGTACTTTCAATTGATTTATCTTATATGTGAAATATATGTTAGTTAGCACCTGAAGGACTCTAATCAGGAATTCACACCCCAGGGCAGATAGATAGCTTTTCAAGTTACTTAATCAGAAATCCAAACTACAGAGGCAGCAACTGTATGCTTTTAATTTCTACATCTGTACTAGAGAATTTCCTAATCAGCAAATGATTTCTTAGAAATAATTTTTCCCTGGTGAGTAGAATGATACTCAAGGTATACGGATTGGCTAGAAAAACACAGGTGCCTCTTCCCTTGCAGGAATGGGTTACAGAATCTGGACAGCCCAGCAGCTGAGTCACTCTTCAGAGAGACACTCTGGGGTCGGATGTGGGCAAGGTCCTGTGACCCACCACTGAGCCGAAGCTTTTGCTGCCTGATTCAATGAGGTAGACAGAATCCAGCTGCCAGAATCCTGGCACACTGGCTTCTAATGAAACATTCATGCAAAGTACATGAGTCAAGCCGGGGCTTCACTAATCCTACAAGAATGAGAGGTGAGACTGTTTCTGTGTCCTGGTTATAAATGTTTCATATGTGGCAGAGTTTAGCTTGAGGTGTACTCTCCCTATAGCAGTTACAGCCACTGTGGCAGAGAGCTGTGACTTCCTCAGCTCTAATCATCCCAGTAATGGACAAGTTGGCAAGGCCAGTGTGTAACATTCCCAAGTGGCTCTGCCTCCAGGGCCATCTGCATGAGACCTTCTACAGCCCTGCCTGCGCATTTCTGCTGTGGACAGAAATCTCTGAATCCACCCAGAAGGCAGTCAACCCTTTCTTGCCCTATTGCCTTTGTTTTTACCACCAAGTCCCTCACTGTCCTTATAACCGGGCTTGACACCTCCTGCAAGACTTTGCTCGTGCTCCATCTGATGCAGCCCCTTCTCCATCTAGCGCTCCCATGGCAACATCCAACACTATTTCTATCACGTTAGCCTGACAGCTGGTTGCCCTCAATGATGCCATGATTTAATCCGAAATGCACATTTCATGGTATTAATTAATTGCTGTCGGGAGGATTAACCTCTGTGGGGGATTTTCTCCCCCTGGCAAAAACGGGCTGCTCCCCAAGGCCCAGGCAATACAGAATTCTAAATCCAAAGGTGGCTCTTGCTCACGACTGCCACCTGGTGGCCATTCAATAAAGAACAGCACTCCCTCAGCTTCCAGGATCTGGGTGGGGCTCCAGTTTCATCCTGCCCAGAGGTTCTGGCCCCAGCTGCATATTCGAATCACCCTGGGAGTGAACTTTTAAAACCCCAGTGCCCTGCCTGGGCCGCACCTCAGACCAATGAAATCAAATCTCTAGGGGTGGGACCTAGGGTGCACATTAGAATCCCAAGTGAGCTTTTCAAAAACACGCTTCCTGGGAATGCACTCTGACCTTCACATCCAAATCTCCCAGGAGTGGGGCCACGTCTGTGGAGCCTGAACGCCTCCTGGGTGATATCTTACCCTGCTGAAATGTTAGCAGTCTACTTCAGGGTTCCCCAGGCCTGTGTAATGAGAGGCCTCCTGATAGACCAACTCAGGCCTGGGTCCCTCCCTGATTTACCATCATGGGTATTGAGTGAAGCTTTGGAATCTTTATTTTTAAGCAAACATGAGACTCATAGATGGGGGCCAGCCTGGTAGTGTAGTGGCTGAGTTCGTGCATTCTGCTTTGGCAGCCAGGGGTTCGCTGGTTCGAATCCCGGGTATGGATCTAGCACTGGTTGTCAAGCCATGCCGTGGTGGCATCCCACCTTAAAAAAAGAAAAAACCAGAGGAAGATTGATGTTTGCTCAGGGCCAATCTTCCTCACCAAAAAAAAAAAAAAAAAAAAAAAGGCCCAAAGAGGCTGAGTGACTTGCCCAAGGTCACAAGCCTGGTACAGCAGGGTTGGGATATGAACCTCAGTCTTTTGGTTCCATCCATAGCCACATGCAGCTGGATGCTTAACGCTACAGGAGAGGAATTCTCTATTTTGGTGAGCTAAAATTCTTATGGAGGAAACAGAAAAGGAAAATAAGCAAAGAAGTACCCCAAAGGAGACATCATAGTCTTCAAACGTGTAAGGTTTATCTGCAAGGTCTTCAAAAAACTCTGCTAAGGAGTCCAGCGTCTCCTCTGCCAGTCTTTCGTAGGTGGTCTCATCCAGAGAACTGCAGGGGAAACACAAAAACAGCCACCACGTCCCATGACCAACTGCTGCACTTGATGAACAATCAAATCAACACATTTATTGAAATGTTAAAAATTAACGGAAAATAGCTAACATGTACAGAGTAAAATTTAAACAGCATCCAAGGGTTGACAGAGACGTGAGCCTTTCTTTCCAAACGGGCAGCTCCCATCCCCCGAGTCAATGTCGACGGAGAGCCCCTTCTGTATCCTTCCAGATTTTTATGTTCTTTTTAATATGCAAATGGAGCACCTTACAGTTTTCGTTTAATATGTCTTGGAGATTGTTCTATATTAGCACATATGGATTTTCACAGTATTTTATTTTACGTTATTTAGTCAACCCATCTCCTCTGGTTGGACATTGAGATAGTTTCCATTGCTTCTGTTCTGAAAATTTATGTTGGGCAAGCCACAAAGTGGGAGAAAATATTTGCATTACATATATCTGAAAAAGGACTTATTTCCAGAATATATAAAGAGCTCCTACATATCAATAAGAAAAGGAAAACCCAATAGAAAATTAGGTAAAATACTTCAACAGATTTCATTAAAAGGAAGATAGCCAAATGGCCCATGAACATAGGACAAAGTGCACAACTTTCTTAATCTTCAGGAAAACACAAATTATAAAATCACAATGAGATACTTCCAGAATGGTTAAAATGAACAAGACGGATAATATCAAGAGTTTGCCCAAAGGGAGGCAACCAGGGCTTCCAGATCTTGCTGATGGGCTAGGAGATGGGGCAATCAGTCTGGAAAACTGTCGGGCAGTAGCTACTGTGGTTGAATACATTTATATGCCATTAGAGTTGAATTCCACGATTGCATATGCTCCCAACAGGAACGCAGGCCCAGGTTCACCAAAAGACACGCACCATCCTAGAATGTTCATAGCAGAAGTACCGGAGAGCCCCAAACTGGAAACTGCCCAAGTGCCCACAGGTAACACAACAGCTAAATGAACTGTGGTTTATCCATACAGTGGAACACTACACAGCAAAACAGAGCTGCCTTAAATATAACCATATAACCAGATGCTCACAAACGTCATGGGGACTGAAAGAAGCCACACAAACATACTTATATTCCATGATACAGTTTATATAAAGTGAAAAAACAGGCAAAATGACCCCACGCTATTGGAAATCAGAACGATGGTGGTTCCTCTGGGGCAGCGAGGGGTTAATAACTAGAATGAGCAGAGGCTTGCTTTTGGGGGCTGGTAGCATTCTATTTCTGGAGTTACATGGTAGGTTCACTTTTTGAAAATTTATCAAGCTGTCTATGTATGACTTGGAGACACTCCTGTATATATACACTATTTTTCAATTTTTAAAAATTGCTAAAATCCATGGAGACAGAAAGTAGATAGTGGTTGCCAGGGGTTCGGAGAAGGGAGGGCTGTGGAGCGGGCATGGGGTTTCTTATTGGAGCGACGAAAATGTTCTGGAATGAGACACTGGTGAAAGTTGCACAATCTTGTGAATACACTAAAAACCAGTGAATGGTACATTTTAAATGGTGAATTTTACGGTAGGTGAATTATAACAATAAAAATCTTTCTATGTAAGCATCCTTGTGTGAGCTTTTGTGCCACTGTTAGGCTGTATCTGTGGGTTACAAGATGTATACCAGACACCTCTGTCCTTGGAGAGCTTCTCAGAGGCCTGAAGTAAGGCATGAGGGGCTGCTGGACAGTTCATGCAAGATGTGCCATGTGACCACCCCGCTCCCGCCCATCACCCACCTCCAGGGTACAACATGGTGGGATGAGAGGCTGTTCTTTCAAGAGAGGGGTGGGCCTGGTTGGGTGTGCTGGCCATTTCCCCCTCTCTCTCCTCAGTCACAGCTGCCGGAGGGGATGTTGGAGAGAACCTGGAGGAGAGGCTGACATGTGTCTTGAGCGTGGGGAACATAAAGACACACCTGACTCAGGTATAAAGTCCAAAGTTGAGCTCGGCAGGTGCTCCCTGACAGCAGCCAGCCGGGCCGTGGCCGAAGTGGGCTGTCCTTCTATGTGTGCAGGACAAAGGTATGCGTCCCAGAGGGCAGAAGTAGACCCTAAAGAAAGGAGCTGGACTTGGGGTATCCTGCACGGGCCCCACCCAACCTCAGAGGACTGCCTGCTGGGCCGAGGGGACAGCAGCAGAGTCTGTGTGCAGAGGAGCTGGACATGGTGCCACCAAAGCCAAACCTAACACGTGCAGACGCAGCACTGGCTCAGAGACTGCGTGGGGGGCCAACAACACAGACACCCAGGCCAGGGGCTCGCAAGGCCCTCTGTCAACGTGCTGCCTGTGAAAACCTGGACGGCCAACAGCGTGCTGACCGAGCCTGTAGTTCTGGGGACACTCAGAATGTCCCTGCGTCTGGATGGCTCCTCACTGCTGTCAGCAGATGGGACACGAGAACGGTGAGCCAGGAGAGAACTCGCACATCTGCAGGGGGATGAAAGGAAATGGAGCGTTGGGGGATGAAAGGCTGTACAGAGATGGAGAAACCAAACGGGACAAGCTATGGCTTTGGACAAAGGCCTCTCATTCAGCCAAAAAGAGGGTCCAATCCTGCTGCAAAAACCAGGTTGAGGGTGTTGCTGGTCCCCAATCTTATCTTTTCACAAGACTTCTACAACCTGCCCTTAGGCTGAGAGCTGGGCATGGGGGCGAGGACGCAAAAGATAAGGCAGTCTGAGGCTCCCATCCAGGCAAGAAATGGGGATGTGGTTACCGGCACTGGGACTGACTGTGGGTAGAGAGATCAGAAGCTTTCTAGGTTTTTCAGAAAATCCTGTTATCCAATAAAAACGAGTCTGGCTTACAAGAGCGTACCAGAGCCTTAAGATAGCCTTTGGAAGCCCGAACTGGCATCAGCAGGGAGGGGGCTGCGAAGGCTGCCCGCCCCCAAGGAGGGCACACTTCCTGTGGCCAAGGGGAGTAGCGGACAAGGAGGAGCCTCAGCCAGGCTTTCATGGAGGACTGTCGCCCTCTGCCAGGGCAGAGCTCGTCCCAGTGCTGCCCAGGAGGCCTCCATGGCTGCCCTGGGCCAGGGGCGTCCCTGTCCATCATCATGTGTGTGTGCAGGTCAGAGAAGCCATTCCTAGACCTGAGACAGACGACTGCGTGTCACCTGGAAATCTTGGTCCTTTAGGTGCATGAGTGACCACGTGGGCCTGTGGTCGCAGCCTTGGGCTGGGGGTCAAGGTGCGTGTGTGGCAGAGGGGCAGAGGGCAGCAGTGCTGGCAGCTCTCCACCAGCACCCCTCGCCTCCTCCTTCCAGGGCACCCAGGAGGCGACATTTCCCAGCCTCCCTGCAGTCAGCTGGGGCCCTGTGACCAAGTCCTTCCCACTGAAAGGCCAGTGAGGGAGAAGTGCCACTTCCAGGCCTTCCATGCTCTTGTCCCCTTCTATGGAATGGAGCCTGGACAGGGTGACCCGGCCTCGACCATGCAGAGGACAGTAAGGTACTGACAGGAGATAGGAAGGTGGAAGGAGCCAGGCCCCCCCTAGACTGTCCTAAGCAGGGGGACACAAACCACTCCTGGTTGGAGCCATTACAGCTTGGGGTCTATTTGTTATAGAAACTTGGCCTACCCTAACTACCAAGATATCAAAGAAAATAATAACAAAACTCTGGAAACAACCTAAATGTCCAACAAGAGGGGATGGGTTAAATAAATTATGGTACATCCATAAAATGTAATACTATTTCATTAAGAATAACGTGGTGGAGAGTTAGTGATATGGAAAGATGCTTATGGGTGTTGCTGCTAAAGGAGAAAACAGGTTTTGTATGGGATGGATTTTATTTTTGGTAAAAAAAAGATAAAAGGAAAAAATAAAAAAAAGAAAATAGAGAGAAGTATGTTTACGTGTGTGTATGTCGTGTATTGTGAGAGAGGGAGAGAAAGAGAGAGAACAGAAGGGAGAGATCTCTGATGTACAAGGTGTTTTATCTTACCCCGGGTCACCCAAAGTCCCCGTTGTCCTCAAATGCATCACACAGACACTCTGCTTTTTGACATTCAGAATCTGGCTGAGGAAGTGGAGGCTCGAACTCTAAAAGCCAAAGTTAAGAAGAACATTACCATTTTGTAGTATATTTAGAGTCCATTAATGCATGGTTTAAATATGGCCATTTCTACATTCATAAGTAACCAAGTTCAAATTTTTAGGAGTATTTCTTTTCTTTTTTTTTCTTGAGGAAGACTGGACCTGAGCTAACATCCATGCCCATCTTCCTTTACCTTATACATGGGACGCCTACCACAGCATGACTTTTTTTTTTTTCCAAGTGGTGCCATGTCCGCACCCGGGATCTGAACCAGTGAACCCTGGACCGCCAAGAAGTGGAACGTGCGAACTTAACTGCTGTGCTACTGGGCCAGCCCCTAGGAGTATTTCTTAGGAATTTTTTTCACCTTCTTTGTTTTTGGTGAGGAAGATTGGCCCTGAGCTAACATCTGTTGCCAATCTTCCTCATTTTGCTTGAGGACCATTGGCCCTGAGCTAACATCTGTGTCTGTCTTCCTCTATTTTGTATGTTGGATGCCACCACAACATGGCTTGTTGAGTGATGTGTAGGTCAGCACCTGGGATCCAAACCCATGAACCCTGGCCTGCTGAATTGGAGTACACAAACCTAACCACTACCCCACTGGGCCAGCCCCATTCACCTTCTTTTAATGCACTACAGTGAGTTCCCCCAGTCTCTCTCTAAGCCTGTGCTGTTCAATGTGGTAGCCACAAGCCACGTGCAGCTATTTAAACTGAAATTTATTGAAATAAAATTTAAGAAGTCCATTCCTCAGTTGCACCAGGTGTGTTTTGAGTGTCCTGTGCCCTCATGTGGCTAATGACACAGACACAGAATGAGCCTGTCATCACAGGAAGTGTTAGGGGCAGAGCTGTTGTAGGCTATTCAGGTTATGCGTGCGATGCACAGGCTAGGCGGGGAGGCATCAGCAACGCTCCTAGGATTTGACTAAAACAAGCAACAACAAACAGCAAGAGGCAGGGGTCTGCTGGTGTCCAGGGGAGAAGCTCTGACTGCGGGCAGCTGTCTGACATCTTATTAACTTGATCTGCAGGAGACAACGTGACCTGTTGACTTCTTTCAATACCTAACTGCTGAGTGTCCAGGTGCCTGGCTCTGAGGAGGTGGGGTCTGAGCTGGTGACCACCAGCCCTACTGGCCAGCTGGAGGGAAGGATGAAATAACCGGGGGAGAAGGAGAGAGGGGCTCCTGCAGAGGGACCTACCCCAGTGTGGGAGGGGATGGAGCCTGTAAAAGGAGAAAAGTGGTCCAGCCTGAGTGGAGGGGGCAAGGGAGGTGATGGAGAGAGGTGGGCAGCCACCCGGCCTTGTGAAGGCACACAGCGGACTTCATCCTGGGAAGCACCAAAGGGCTTTAGGAGGTTGGTGGTAAGATTTACATTCTCCAAAGGTCCCTCTGGTTACTTTTGAGCCACCAGTGCCCCTGGCAAACTCAGAAAGGAGAAGGCCGAAGGCACAGGGCTGAGAGGTGAGCAGAGAAGGACGAAATGGGGGTGCAGAGCCTGGACAGCCAGCTTGGCCCTGAAGCTGAAGTGAGAGAGCCAAGGCAGTTTACCACTACAGCACATTCTAGAATGTTCACTGTCCGCTGCGTACTGTTCTCAGTCTTTCTAGAAATGGACTTCTTTAGTCCTCATTGCAATCCTGTGAGGGAAGTCCATTATTACAGTCGTTATTCGTGACAGTTATGTTCTATAAAGTTGCCACAAACACTCAATTAACGAATTGCTCCTGAGGGAAATGGGGCGTGAGGTTCCGTGAGCCTCTGGTCACATTTTCACCCATCGATCAGTGCATAACCTTGTTTTACGTGTGTTTCTGATTAAAGACACCTTGTTTAACACGTCCTGTCGCCTTACTAACACTGAAGTCAAGGCCAGTAGCACTGTAAACCCCGCCTGAAGGCAGCGTCTCTAACCCACGTATTTTCTCCGTGACACACATCGCGGCCTTCTCATGCTTCGGCACGCTGCACAGCACTGTAGCTCCATGGCTGGGGGTCACTTTAAACAGTAAGTCACCAACAAACACCAAAGAAATGTGAAATAGCACGCCACTAAATAGCCCGTGAAAAGGACCCTTGTTTACAAATGAGAATCTGAGAGCTGGAGCAGAAAGGTAGAGTCCCTCCTTGTTCGACCTCAGCTGGGAACAGCAGAGCAGGGGTGACTCCGAGTTTTTGCCGCTCTGTGCATGTCCAAGAATGACCACGAAACCACCCTGAGTATCAATTTTAGGGTTACAAATAAATTTTAGTGAGTAGGTGAAATCACAAGTGCAGGATCCACGAATAATGAGGACTGACTGTATCTGTATTTTCCAGATGAGGAAACTGAGGCACACAAGGGTAACTTGCCCAAAGTCACACGGATACACAAAGTGGTGGAGCTGGGATTTGAACCCAAGCTGTCTGGTCCCGGGGTACTGGCCACAAAGGTAAGAAACCTATATTTCACTATAGAGGGTTCCAGACATGGAGGCTCCAGACGTGGAGTGTTTGAGAACGCGGGGTTCAGCTCAGGGAGTGTCCCTTTTTTCCATGATCCTGACCCCTCCAGTCTTCGCTGTTTTGGTCTCTCTGAGACATTCATGGGGCTGTTTTTCTCTTTTGTTTTTGTTTTTTCATTTTGTATCTTTGATGGTTGTTCTTGGTGGGAGGCTTGATCTAATGCAAGTTACTCATTTCCTGCCAGAAGAAGTCTTTATTCAGCTTTTGCAACATAAAGGAACTGTCGCAAGGACTCCCGGCCTTGTCTTCCCACTCTGCTCCCCTCTGCTCCCCGATCTACATGCCCTGGGGCACTGCTGGACCTTCCGGAGCCTCCGTTTCTCTAAAGGCAGGGATCATGGCACCTGCCGTGCAGACAGGTTCTGAGGATCAAACAAGAGGACGTGAACACCCCAAACACAGGGCCGGAGGGGGTTCAGCAAATGTCTGTTTTGAAGCATGTCAACAAAAGTACGGAGAGGCAGGAGATCAGAGGCAAAACTCGGCTCCCACCCAAGGAAGAAGTTGCCCTGCCGTGCTCGGGGAGGCGGATGGAATTCTCAGGGTGAGGGCTGTGTGACAGGTGCTCCCCCGCAGCCACCCAGCAGCCACCCTCCTGCTTCCAGGTCACCTGGAGCCCTCGGACTACCCATCCCTGGGAGGTGTGCCTCGCTTGAGTCTCCAGGGTTCAGTCAATCCGAGAGCTCAGCAAAGGGCCGGCTCACAGGAGGCATGTGAAGAAAAACCAGGTCCTAGTCCCCAGGCCGCAGTCCCAGGTCAGGCTTGGAACCACAGGACCCAAGTAAGGCCCCCCGCTGGCGAGGCCGGGCGTGGGTGGCCAGCAGGGAGGCCAGCCTTCACCCCGGAGGTCCCCTCATCACCCTGGGCCCTGTCAGACCACAACGCTTGAAGAGTCGATCAGTTGTCATCCGTTGCTGGGAAGCATGAACTGGTACCACCACTCTCGGCATCAAAGGAGCTGAGTATTTGCTGGCCCCTCACCCAGCAGTGCCATTCTGAGAAATTCGCCCGAAAGGAGCTTCTCTCCACGCACAGGAACGCCCACAGCAGCCCCAGGTAACAGCAGCACACTGGAATCAACTGGAGGTCACCAGGAGGAGGCAGGATAGAGTGTGACACACTCACCCAACGGGATGCCATTCAGCAGAGAAAACAAATAAATGACAACCGGGTGCATCAGTGTCCACGAGTCTCAGAACAACCCGGAACACAAGGCGCCAGTCACAGCAGAATCAACACAGCAAAACGTTCTTGATATAAACAGCCCAGGGTTTAGGGAGACACATACAGGAGGTGAAACCCTAAGAAAAGCAGGGATGACTGACAGACTTCAGCACAGCAGACTCCTCTCCGGGAAGACCCGGCTGTCACGGGAGAGCACTCGGGCCTTCTGAGGAACAAGCAATGTTCATTGCCTAGCCTGGCGGTGGGAACATGAGCATTTGCTATTAATCTTTAAATGATACAGATGTTTCATATACACTTTTGTGTGTATAAACTCATGGATATGGTCTGTGGAAGACAATAAAAATGAATTTAAAGTGAATTAGGGCATAGCCTGCTTGCTGGGCTCACGGACAAAAAGTTATAGGTCTCGTCCCTCTGGGGAAATGAACGGACGTCTAAAAGTCTTCTGAGGTCTGCAGAAGAAGTCTATGAAGTTATATCAGAGGCCGTGACATCAAGTTAGCTCCTCCTTGGAGCACCCTCCAGCATTAAAGGGGAAGGTTAGAGCCCCAGCCACTGTCACGCTCTCCGTGGGGTCAGAGGCTGCCTGATAGAACCTGGTCCTCCCCGAGCCTCTGAGTGAGAAAGGTGGAAGTGGAGGGCCGAGGAGCTGCACTTTCTTTTTTTGAGGAAGATTAGCCCTGAGCTAACATTTGTCGCCAATCTTCCTCTTTTTGCTGAGGAAGACTGGCCCTGAGCTAACACCCGTGCCCATCTTCCTCTACTTTATATGTGGGACGCCTACCACAGCATGGCTTGCCAAGGGGTGCCATGTCTGCACCTGGGATCCGGGGATCCAGACCACTGAACCCCGTGCTGCCAAACAGGAACGCGTGCACCTAACTGCTGCGCCACCGAGCCGGCCCCGGGAGCTGCGCTTTTATAAGCCGTTTCTGTGGATTCTGGGTTCTGATGAGCAGCTAGAGCCAAGAAACAATGATCAGAAGCTAAATATGCTCTACTCCAGAGCAGTCATGTGGTAGCCACCAGCCACGTGTGTGATCAAGGAACTGGATTTTAAACTGTCCTTAATTTTATTTTATTTTAATTTTAATTTTTTTTTTCCTTTTTCTCCCTAAAGCCCCCCGGTACATAGTTGTATATTCCTAGTTGTGGGTCCTTCTAGTTGTGGCATGTGGGACACTGCCTCAGCGTGGTTTGATGGGCAGTGCCATGTCCGCGCGCAGGAGTCGAACCAACGAAACACTGGGCTGCCTGCAGCGGAGCGCGCGAACTTAACCACTCGGCCACGGGGCCAGCCCTGTCCTTAATTTTAATCTAAAAATGATACTCAATAAAGTCACTGGAAAATTTTAAGTATGTTTGGAACAACTTGAGTGTGTGAATTTACCTTTTCAATTGTGAATTGTCTAAAATCTAAATTGACATGTGCCGGAAGTATGAAATACACACTGGATTCGGAAGCATGAGCACAAAAAAAGAATGCAAAAAGAGTACGAAAAAAGAATGTAAAAATACCGCATTAATGATTTTTCAGTATGAAAGGAAAATATTTTGGATGTAGAAGGTTACACAAATGTACTGTTGAAATTGATTTCACCTGTTCCTTTTTCCTTTTACTGTTCCTTTTAGCTACTAGAAAATTTAGAAACCCCACTCTATTTCTGTGGGACTGCTGCTGGAGAAGCGGAACGAGGAGGATGAGAAATAAGGACGAGGAAGAGGTTCCCAGATCAACTCAGGTCCTGATGAATTTTGGAGTACAAGGGACCTTGGGGATCAACCTGAGGGCAGTTAAGGCCTTAAAAAATTAAACAGGATGGGGGACCCACTTGCCACTGTCATCCACTCAACTCCACAAGTACCAGATATGTGCAAGGGAACTGTGCAGTAGACAGGTAAAATGAACGTGATTAATTCACTAGGGTCACCTAGGGTGCTAACCACCCATAACCTCCCATGACCCCTAATCCCAGTGTGTGCCCAGTGGATACTTCCTGGGGGGCCAGCCCTGAGCTGGGCGTGCTTCCGAGCCAACAGCCCTTAATAGCCACAAGGTACCATCCAAAAGGCCACACCATATCTCGTCAGTCCTCTAATTAAAAACTGCTGACAACCCACGCTGCCCTCACAGGCAGGGGTTGAAGTGCAAGTGGGGGTCGCCCCAGGTGGGAGCAGCACAGGAGCAGAGCACTAAATGTTCTGCAGGGGAGGATCATGGGACCAGCATGGCTGGACCTGCCTATTTTCCCTGAGAAGCGGGGAAATCCATTGTCTAGGTCCCAATTTTGCGCGCTGGCAACCAATCCCAAAGTTTCTTCATGCATGTTGTGGGCCAAATAACACGTGTCACTGGGAAGTTTAAGCCTCAGGTCCAAATTCCGGAGCTCCGACCACAATTTGGGTTGGATTTCACCTGTCTCCTTCATCACCCACAGCACATCCAGGGTACCAGCCACTCGGAACGGAGCCCCATCTGCCTTCCCAGCCTTTGCCCAGGCCCTTCTCTCCTGGAATGCCCTTCGCACTCTCCATGTTCAAGACCCTGATTAAAAGTCACCGCCATACTCCTGTGTGGTCTTCCTCAACTCCATTCTCCGGGTTTCCTCCTTTCAAGTCACAGAGTAACTGGGCCAGACATTTCTTTGCATCTCCAAGGGAAGAAAGTGGAATTAACTTTAAGCGCTGAAGACCTTATATGTTGATCCCATTTAATTCTCAGGCCAGCTTCGCAAAATGGGTGTTACCCTTTATCTCCTCTTTACAGAAAAAGCAGCCACGCCTCAGAGAGGTTCTGGGGCTCCCCCGAGGTCACACAGCTCTGCTGAGTCGCGGAGCCAGAATTTGGCACCCAGGCCCCGTCATTTTCCAAAAACCCTGCTGCTCAAGCTACTGTACTCGGCAGCCCTGACATTTCCACCTCGCTCCAAGAAGGCCTTTCGTTCATAAAAGCCTATGCATGAAAACATGGCTCAATATCATGTATATATACTTACATAAAATACTATTATACTGATACATACTATTTTATTATATGTATATATCTTTACATATTATAACGTTATATAATATTACATACACTTACATACATATGTATATATCATTACTTAAATGTAAGTTCTAGCTAAGAGAAAGGACAAGCTGGGAGACAACCCCTGACCCCTCAGACCTGACCTGGCCACCCTCCCTGCCCTTGCCCGTGCCCTTCCCCGCAGATGCGCTGCGGGATACAACCCCTCTCTTTCCCGGAGAAGGCAGAAGCCAAGAAACAGAGGGGATGGCACGGCCGCGCGCTAGGCAGGGGGCAGCGCGCTCCCGCCACACGTCCACCCGCTCCCCCAGCCCCGCCAGAGCTGCAGCGGGAGCGCGCGTGCCCCCCCCCCCGCCCCGCAAAGCGCGTCCCCGTGCCGCGGCCCCTCCAGAGCTGCAGCCAGAGAGCGCGTCCCCGCCCCCCGCAGAAGGCGTCCCTGTTGGAGCTGCAGCCGGCCCACTCGTACTCCCCAGCCCCCGCAGAGCGCGTCCCCGTGCCGCGGTCCCGCCGGAGCAGCACCAGCGCGCGCGTGGCCCCTCCCCGCCCCCGCAGAGCGCGCCCCCGTGCTGCGGTCTCGCCTGAGCTGCAGCAGCGCGCGCGTGCCCCCTCCCCGCCCCCGCAGAGCGCGTCCCCGCGCCGCGGCCCGCCCGAGCTGCAGCGGTGCCTCCCGGGCGAGCGGCCTGGCGCCGCGGGCGCCGATACTCACGGCGCTGGCGGGCCTGCGGGCCGCGGCGGTCCCGACGGGCAGGCCCCGGCGGCCGGGGAGCGGGGCGCCGTCGGGTGGCCGCTGGGCCCCGGCGCGGGCCTGGGCCGGGCCCCGGAGCGCCGAGCGGGACAGCAGGCCGGCGGCCGCGCGGCGCCTGAGCGTCCACATGCTGCTCGCGATCCGCCGCCGCTCCGCCCTCCCGCTCGGGGGACGCCGCGGCGACCCCTGGTGGCCGGGGGTCGCAGGCGCCGCGCTCGGGTCCCCTCGTCTGCCGGCTGTGGGAAGCGGCCGCGGGTTAGAGCTCAGGAAGAACTTCCCAGCATTGCACTGTCTCTGCGTTTAACAAAACTAGAGAGCCTGCTTCGTGCAAAGCCCGGGGCTGACCCCTTGCGCGCCCTATTGAAGGAGTAAGTGAGGTCCTCGACCAGCCTAGTGCCCCGCTGGTGCGGAGTTCTCCACGGGCAGGAGTGGGAGCTGCAGTCTTGCTGTGAACCGGAGGGGCTGCAGGTTCTTGAAGCTACTTGGCCGCCAGTCTAGGTTACAGCAGTTAGGAGCCTGCAGACAGGAGACAGACTGCCTGGTTTAAATCCGAACTCTGCCCACTTCCTATCTGGGTGACCAGTGGGCAAGTTAATTAACCTCTCTGTGCCTCATCTGCAAAATGGGGTTTATAAAAGTTTCTACTTCATAGGGTTGTTGTAAGGATAAAATGAGTTCATGTATGTAAAGTTTTTTTCGACAGGCTCTGGACCCTGTTAAGTGCACAATAAATATTAAGTTGTTAATACATTTTGAAAGAAAATTTTAGTTAGGTTGTATATTGCAAAAAAAAAAGGAGTGAAAATTTCGTATTTTATATATGCTTTAGAAATTGTCAAATATGCTTACTGGAGAGTATCATTTTTATGGAGAGAGAGTGGGCAGAGAAGATAGAAGGTGTTAAAATTCTTCCAAAGCCACTTTGGTACTTTGTGAATAGTGGAGATAAGACACATGTATAAATACTTAGGACACCAGATGACAAGCATTAAAGAGGAACACAAACTAACATATGTCAGTGTTGAGTGGGAGAGTGTATACAACTGGGGCAATCGAGGAAGTCTTCATGGAGGAGGTGGCCTTTGCACAGGGCCTTGAAATAGGGTAGAGGAGGTGGGATCTGAATGGCTATCAGAGAGGTAGTCCAGGGCAGGGCTATCTTTTGGATGAGAGACCCTCTCCTGCATTCAGTTAGTTCTAAGCAGCTGTTGAGCACCTGTTCTGTATATGCCAGGCATGGAGAAACCATTTTCCTCCTGTAAAGTGTCTGGAGAGACTTTTGATTGTCACACCTTGGCTGGGGTAGGGGGTGTGTGCGCTACAACGCTCAGCACAGAGCCACACACATTAGCAGCCCTCAAAAACGCTAGGCATACAGGTCAGTGAAGAAAGGACTATGCCAGACAGGAGAGGGGATGGGGCTATGCAGCTTAGCCATTCATCCTCCTCCCAATAAGTGCCTGAAAAGACCTGGATCCCATGGAAAGAATCTCCATCTTCCTCAGATCAAGTCATTACATACTCTCATGCACACAAAAGGGCACAATCCTGTGATCTCAATAGATTGCAGACGTGGAATTAAGGCACTTGTTCCATGGGGTGTGAAGTTACCCACTGGGAGGAGAGGCGTGGTTACCATAAATCTCTGATGGAGAATAAATGGGGTATAAACGAGGTATAAGTGGAGATATTTAACTGAACTAGTTCCTTTTGCAGAATCAGCGTTCCACACGCATAGCATAAGCTTCCTATGTAAAGTCTCTTTCCTTGGAAAGGCAGGGATGTGATCCTCTGCACCCTGTCCCAATGCTCATAATTATTTTTTTTTTTTAAAGATTTTATTTTTTTCTTTTTCTCCCCAAAGCCCTCCGGTACATAGTTGTGTATTCTTTGTTGTGGGTTCTTCTAGTTGTGGCATGTGGGACGCTGCCTCAGCGTGGTCTGATGAGCAGTGCCATGTCCGCGCCCAGGATTCGAACCAACGAAACACTGGGCCGCCTGCAGCGGAGCGCGCGAACTTAACTGCTCGGCCACGGGGCCAGCCCCTGTTCATAATTATTTTGGGGTAACTTCAGAGCAGGTTCTTTAAGGCCCCAGGTACCGTTTGTCCTTACGCACGAGGTCCTCTTCAAGGCCATGAGGCTCAGAGATTTCACAGTCGCGTCATGCACAAGAGTCGTCAGAGTAAGCAGTGGCGTTGGACTCTTGTGATCTGATCCGCTAAACTCGCCACTGTCTTTCTTTGCGTATTAGCTTTGAGAACTTGTAGAGCCGATTCGGTATTGATCAGCTTCCTTCCCGATGGTTCCTATTGACGCCTTTCATCTTAATAACAGTCTGTGATAACAACATCAGTAAAGATGGTTCCTATTGACGCCTTTCATCTTAATAACAGTCTGTGACAACAACCTCAGTAAAGAGTGTTTATGCTGCTTTAGAGTTTACAGAGTGTTTCCCCTCTCAGTGTGTCTTTACATTAGGATTTGACTCTACCACAGTCCTGTGAGAGTGATATCATTCTCTCCATTTTACAGATGAGGAAACTGAGGCTCAGAGAGGTTAAGTGACTTGCCCAAAGCTGCCATGTGTGGCTACTAATACACAGTGGAGCCAAGACTAAAAAGCAGATCTTCTGACTTCCGTCTGGTGTGTTCCCTCTGTGGAAAGTGCGGTTTTCACTTTTCCCTCTTGCTTTCCCTTTTGAGTCTTACGTGATCTTTATCGACAATGGGTTCACGTTGACGTTTTTGTTCTCCTTTCAGCCCATCTCGCACACACCTCCGAGTCTTCCTGACTGACCTGGAGTAAACGTTGTTCCTCACCTGACTGCCGAAGGCGAGATGAGGCTTGACTTGCCGCAAGCTGGGCCACTGGGGCACGAGTGTCCTCACTCAGACCACTGACAGGTGGCCAGGTGGAGGAGGCACAGCATTATGCAGGCCTGGATTTAGTTTTCAACAGGTTAGTGGAGCTAAAATAAAAAATTTTTAAAAACGTAATGGGGCCGATAGTTTTGCACCAGAGAGTGCAAGGGTGAGCCTTCGGGTTTCTAGGAAGGCTTTAGTGTGCGATGTCCAGAGATGCCAAGATGGGTCAGATGACCGCTGGAAGGTCATCTTTGACAGGGATTCCTTTTCTCTTTTCTGTCTTACTTGAAACATTTTTGTCTACCTCCAGATAATGCACTGCTTTGTTATAGCGGTATTTAAGAGAGAAGTTCAGATCCTATCGCCCCACTTCACTAGCTGTTTGACCTTAAGCAAGTTGTCTAAATTCTCTAAGCCTCAGTTTTTACATTCTAGGATAATGATAATAATATCTAAATCATAAGGTTTGTCATTAGGATTAATCATACAATTTGTAATAATCACTAATATACATTAGTTATTTATAATGTACCAGGCACCATTCTAACAACTTTCTCAGTAATAACTTGTTTAATTTTAGCTAGTAACATTAGCCCCATGTCACAGACTTGAGACACAGAGATGCTATGTGACTTGCCCAAGATCACACAGCTCATCAGTGATGTGGCTGGGCTTTGACCCCATGCAGTCTTGTTCCAGAGAGAAAGCTCCTAACCGCCATGCTCTAGTGTCTCATTTTTAGGTTCAATAAGGTGAAATAATATTTATGAAGTCCCTAGGGGACTATCAGGTATATAGTAGAAACTTAATGAACAGTGATTATTGTTATATTTAGCCTCCAAAAATCTTTTCAAAAGAGGTTACATCTATTATGTAAACGTCAACATCACTCACATCACCTCCTATTTTGACTTTTTTAAATTGAGAAATTAGAAGAACCAGTCAGAGGTGCATTTAAAATGTCCTCTATTCCCTGACCCCGCTCCACACAACTTAAAGCTCGTGTAATAGTGGAGAAGCACTTGGGTAGACAGAAGGCGAAGGTAGTGAGCGATCATCGTGGTGCTACTACGTGAGGTCAGGACTAGATCCTTTCACGTATGTCATCTAACTTAATCTTCACAAACAGCAGGGGAGGGGTTGTCATGCTCAATTTACAAATAAGAAAACTGAGAATCATTAGATTTATTAGTATAACTAGCAATGAATCTAATGAGTGAAAAGTCTAAAGTCACCTGGCCTGTAAATGAGCCCTGCCTGACTCTGTTTTTCCCACCACACTCAACTTAGGAGTCAAGCTTGGTATTCAGTCTTCGCTTCCGCGTTGGTTGCAGATACTATGCAGGAAATGCCACTGGACGGTGTGAGAGGTGCAACAGGAGCTGCAAAGCCTGCTGGGGCCCGCGGCCCACAGACTGCCTGTCTTAGGATCCATTTTTCTTTCTGCTCTGCTCCAAGGGAGAGTGTCATCGCCCCTGCCTGCAGCACTACTACGCAGAGCAAAGCACGCAGACCTGTCAGAGGTGCCATCCAACTTGCAATAAATGCAAAGGTGAGGGCATCTCTATCATTTTGCATGTGTGAATGGAAAAGTGAAAGTTTTCCTTACTGCTTAGCCCTTCTCTCCTTTTCACCACCTTTGGAGCTTCCTCTCACTTGCCAACCTCATAACCGGTTCTCTCCAGCTCCCTCGGTTCTCTCTCAGCTTCTCTATCTGCTCTCTAACCTTGGCTTCTCCTCCGCTCACTGCTGCCGCTTCAGATCCTCCCATCCTTCAAGGCCTAGATACAGCATCATCTCCTCCAGGAAGTGTTTTCCACCTATTCTGTCTTCCTTCTGTGCCTGTTGAACTTGGAATCTGCCTAACGAAATTTATCTTCATTACTTCAGCAACTACTTAAGACGTCTGCCTCAAACTCTGCCAAGCCCCGTTCTTATTTTCCAGATGCCTGCTTGTCTGTCCAGAGATCCTTAAATCAAGGTACCCCAGAGTCACCACAATCTTTGTTTTCCTCTGATAGTCGCTCTTTCTGTTCATGGCACACCATCCAATCAATTACTGAGCTTAGGTGCCTTGAAGTTCTCCTCATCTCTTCTCTTTCCCTTGCCTCCAGCCCAACCCACCTACCTCCAACAAAGGAAAACTCCAGGTCTGTGGATTCTCTCTCCTAAACGTTTCTCCACTCAGATCTCTTTCTCCATCCTCACAGTCCTTATTTTCCATCTCAGCATCTCTTAGCAGACTTTCCGAAGTAGCCAGTACCTCACTCCAACTCTGGTCTTGCTACCTCCCTCCCCTTACCCCACCAACCCGGATCATCTTGTTCAATAATGTCCACGCCCGGGATTCGAACTGGCGAAACCCGGGGCCACCGAAGCACAGCGCATGAACTTAACCACTCGGCCACGGGGCTGGCCCTAGAGTTTCTTGATCTGTGATTTTTTTTTTTTATTAAGATTATGATAGATTACAACCTTGTGAGATTTCAGTTGTACATTATTGTTAGTAATGTTGTGGGTACACCACTTCACCCTTTGTGCCCTGCCCCCACCCCCCCTTTTCCCTGGTAACCACCGTTGATCTGTGATCTTGATCTTAATCTCTATGTCTCTCCTACCTGCTCTTTTATATTTTTATCTCTTTGATTCTCTATGGTTTATACTAGGTTAATTCTTCAGTACTCTATTCCATTTCCCTAATTTGTTCTCTGAATGTTCAATCTAAAGTTCAGCCCGTATATTATTTTAATTTATTTAAAAGACCTATTTTTAAGATTTCTAATTGTTTCTTTTTCATCTCCATTTTTGTTTCATATCTTCCTGTTTGTTTCATAATTTATTATTTTTTATGGATATTAATGTCTTTACTTATTTTTTGAGCACTTAGGTCAATTTTAAAAACTTTGTCACACTTTTCTATAAAATGAATATTATCTGAAGTAAATTCATGTTCTAATTCTTGACTGTGTTTGTTGTTTTTCTTAGCACTCATTTTATCCGTATACTTTGGAATTTTGGTCTCACGCTCATTTTGAGTGGGAGCCTTTGGGTTCCAGCGTCCCTGGAGGTGATATTGACAACAGAGATCCCATGAGCAATCCCATGCACAGCTCAGGGGAGTTCCTGGTCAGAGGTGATGTCAATGAGGGCAGAGAGTCCACCCTGACTCCTGTTTTAAACGCTAAGCCTGGATTTTGGTCCTGGTCTCATATGAAACACTTTTAGTTCTTATTATGGTAGAAAATTGAACTCACAGCCACCACTGCTTACATCTAGGCCCAGAACAAAAGAAGTGGGTGGCTTGAATCTGACTACTATTTTGCATTTATATTCTCTTTCTGGACCAAAGAGCTTTCATCTTATTTTTGAGCCTACCCAGCTCCTTTTTGGGTTTTCTCTGTTTATGTTTGTTCTACCATTTCAGTGTGTTTGGAGTGAAGGGGTCATGTCAGAACCTGAACTTACATGTGATTTTTTGAGGTGTACGTGTTACCAATGGATAATCAGATTCTTAAAGAGCATCATGCTCTAAATTCTTGCCCAGCCTCATTCTGCTAATCCAAATGCCTGGGGGTTGGGGGCGTGAGTATTTTAGAGTGGGTTTTTTGTTTTGGTTTGTTTTTTGGTACTTAAGACTTTTAGATGAAACAAGCAAAGGCCAATCTGTTAGAGCCTGCTACTAATCTTGCGTCCTTTCCCTTCCAGAATCATTCATCTTGGGGCAGTAGGTTGACTACATAAAAATGTCAGCGAGTGAGGATGACAAGATGAGAAATCAGCTCCTTCCTCCTTCTGGGAGAAGACCATCAACCACCCTTGCTGTCTAGCCACTGAGCTGACCTTCCTGAGCACTATCTTGATAATATTTTAAAATAACTTCTTCCCAAGTGCTCCCCAAGTAGGTATGAACATAGCCATCTCCAGATTCAAGGTGGCTTCTGGGATCACCTGTGTCTTGATGCCCCCAAATCTACTTCTCTTTCCCAAAGTTTTCCTGAGCTTCCTGTACATCCAACTTCCTGTTAATATCTCTAATTGGATGTTCAGCAGACGACTGAGACTTGAAATGTAAATGCATTATTCCCTTTTGCCTGGCTACCTCTTTCTGATCTGTTGGAATCAGCATTTCCTCTGGAAAGCCTTCCCTCCCCCCTCCATTCTGTGTTTCCTTAGTATTCTGCATTCATTCACCTATTTATTTAGTCATCAAATCTTTATCCAGCAGGATGGCCAGACAATGTCGATGCACTGTGAACAAGACAGTCAAGGTCCCTGCAGGACAGAGGGCATATTTGTAACCATTTACTTATCCTTTGTCTCTCTCTCTAGACTGTCCTCGAAGGCACAGATTAGCGTGTCTTCCTCACCTTTGTATCTCCAGCACTTAGCACCGTCACAGGGCGGGCAGCCCAGGCACGGGTTGCTTCAGGGGAGCCTCCTGCTGACAGTGGTGATGCCTGGCAGGGAGGCTGCACCAGCTGGGGCCGTGGCGGGAGGGATGGCGGCAAGCTTGGGTCAGAGTGGCAGCGGCCTGGGACGCAGGTGGAGCGTTCCACAGGCCCAGTGCCCCCGCTGTGGCAGCAGCTACCATGGTCCACAACATGTCTGAGGCGGTGGAGCTCTGCCTCCTTGCTGCTTCTACCTCAAGCCCATCGCAAAGACGACCATCAGCCCAGCCTTCCTGCAGCTGAGGCAGCCGAGATGTCCATCTCCAACTGGGAGGTGATGGAAAGGCTGAAGGGCACGGTGCACAATGACCAGTTCTCTACCGTGTAGATTTCCAAGAGCACCGTGGACTTTATCTGCTTCAAGAGCAAAGTGGAGAACAAGAGTCTGGCATACTACGTTAACAAAGTGAAGAATAAAACACATGATCATCTCAATCGATGCACAGAAAGCATTCAAGATACAGCATCCATTTATGATAACAATTCTGAATAAAATGGGTATAGAAGGAAAGTACTTCAAAATAATAAAGGCCATATATGAGAAACCCACAGCTGACATTGTACTCAACAGTGAATAACTAAAAGCTATCCCTTTAAGAACGGGAACCAGGCAAGGATGCCCACTGTCACCACTCTTATTTAACGTAGTATTGGAAGTCATAGCCAGAGCAATCAGGCAAGAAATAGAAGAAAAAAAAGATCCAAATTGGAAAGGAAGAAGTAAAACTGTCACTATTTACAGATGACATGATTTTATATGTAGAAAACTCTAAAGAATCCACCAAAAAACTGTTAGAAATTATTAACAAATACAGTAAAGTTGCAGGGTACAAAATCAACATACAAAAATCAGTTGCATTTGTATACACTAACAACAAAATAGCCAAAAGAGAAATTAAGAATGCAATCTCATCTACAAGTTTAACAAAAAGAATAAAATACCTAGGAAAAATTTAACCCAAGAGGTAAAAGACCTGTGCACTGAAAACTATAAAACATTGTTGAAAGAAACTGAAGAAGACACAAAGAAATGGAAAGATATCCCATGTTCATGGATTAGAAAAATTAACATAGTTAAAATGTCGGTACTTCCTAAAGCAATCTACAGATTCAATGCAATCCCGATCAAAGTTCCAACAACATTTTCACGAAATAGAACAAAGAACCGAAAATTTATATGGAACAACAAAAGACCCTGAATAACCAAAGGAATCTTGAGAAAAAAGAACAAGGCTGGAGGTTTTCACACTCCCTGATTTCAAAATATGCTATAAAACTGTAGTAATCAAAACATCATGGTACTAGTACAAAAACAGATACACCAATCAGTGGAACAGAGTTGAGAGCCCAGAAGTAAACCTACACATTTATGGAGAGCTAATTTTTGAAAAGGGAGCCAAGAACATACAGTGGAGAAAGGAAAGTCTCTTCAATAAATGGTGTTGGGAAAACTGGACAGCCACATTCAAAAGAATGAAAGTAGACCATTCCCTTATACCATGCACAAAAATCAGCTGAAATGGATTAAAGACTTGAATGTAAGACCTGAAGCCGTAAAACTTCTAGAAGAAAACGTAGGCAGTGCACTCTTTGACACTGGTCTTAGCAGCATCTTTCTGAACACCATGTCTCACCTGGCAAAGGAAACAAAAGAAAACATAAACAAATGGGGTTATATCAAACTAAAAACTTCTGCGCAGCAAAGGATCAACAAAATGAAAAGACAACCTAGCAATTGGGAGGAGAATTTGTAAATCATATATTTATAAGGGGTTAATATCCAAAATACATAAAGGATTCATACAATTGAACAACAAACAGACATATAACCCAATTAAAAAATGGATAAAGGATCTGAAAAGACATTTTTCCAAAGAAGATATACAGATGGCCAACAGGCACATGAAAAGATGTTCAACATCACTAATTATTAGGGAAATGCAAATCAAAACTACAGTGAGATATCACCTGATGCCTGTCAGAATGGCTGTAATTAACAAAACAAGAAATTACAGGGGCTGGCCCCGTGGCCGAGTGGTTAAGTTCGCGCGCTCCACTGCAGGCGGCCCAGTGTTTCGTTAGTTCGAATCCTGGGCGTGGACATGGCACTGCTCGTCAGACCACGCTGAGGCAGCGTCCCACATGCCACAACTAGAAGAACCCACAACGAAGAATACACAACTATGTACCGGGGGGCTTTGGGGAGAAAAAGGAAAAAATAAAATCTTTAAAAAAAAAAAACAAAACAAAACAAGAAATTACAAATGTTGGAGAGGATGTGGAGAGATGGAACCCTCATACACTGCTGGTGAGAGTGCAAACTGGTGCAGCCACTATGGAAAACAGTATGGAGATTCCTCAAAAAATTGAGAATAGAACTACCATATTGATCCAGCTATTCCACTGCTGGGTATTTATCCAAAGAACATGAAAACATGAATACGAAAAGATATTTGCACCCCTATGTTCATTTTGTCATTATTCACAATAGGCAAGACGTGGAAATGACCTAAGTACCCATCAATGGATGAATGGCTAAAGAAGATGTAGTATATACACACCATGGAATACTATTCAGTCATAAAAAAGGATGAAATCTTGTCATTTGTGACAACCTGGATGGATCTTGAGGGTATTATGCTAAATGAAATGTCAGATAGAGAAAGTCAAATACCACATGATTTCACTCATAAGTGGAAGAAAACAACAATAATAACAACAAACACATAGATCCAGAAATTAGATTGGTGGTTACTAGAGGGGAAGGGGAGAGGGAGGAGGGTGAAAGGTGTAAAACGACACGTGTATGTATGTTGATAGATGGTAATCAGCCTTTGGGTGGTGAACATGATGAAGTCTACACAGAAACTGGACTATAATGATGTACACCTAAAATCTAAAAAAAAAAATGATGGGGCTGGTCTTGTGGCAGAATGGTTAAGTTCGTGCACTCCGCTTCGGCAGCCCAGGGTTTCGCCAGTTCGAATCCTGGGTGCGGACATGGCACTGCTCATCAAGCCATGCTGAAGCGGCATCCCAAATAGCAAAACCAGGAGGACCCACAACTAAAAATACACAACTATGTACCCCGGGGGGCTTTGGGGAAATAAAGGAAAAATAAAATCTTTTTAAAAAAAAAGAGCCTGGTGAAGTCTTTCTTGGCCTCCCTCCACCGCAAGACCACACAGCTCAGTGGCTTCTCCAACATGCTCAAGGTGTGTGCCATCAAGTTCAAAACTGACTTTCCCACCTGCCACAACTCATTCTTGGCGACTCGAAGGATATGAACTAAATGCTGCAGGCCGAGAAGCCGAACGTGATTCGCCTGGAGGGGCTGTCCTGCACATGGCTCACCCTGAAGGAGTCAGGTTCAGAGAAGCCCAGCGAGGAGGTTCTGGTCAAGGCTTTTGAGAAGTTTAGGGAGATACAGAACAGAGACATGCCCACAATGGACCCCTACCGAGAGGAGATGGCGAGCCAGAACTTCCACACCTTCAGCTTGCAGGGCACTTGAAGTTCAAGACGTATGTCCAGTCCCGCGGGTACGTGGGCTTCATCCAAGCCCAGAGCGCCTTGCACAGGATGAAGCTCATGTACACGGGTGAGGACAGTAAGGCCACGGCCCCCCACATCAAGGTTTCTTTGGATTCGACCACACCACCTAAGTAAAGCCTCAATGAAGAAATGACAGCGACGAGAAGAACAAAAGCTCTAGGAGAAAGAGGCAGAGGAGAAGCAGAGCGCAGAGGAAAGGAAACCGAAAGAGCTAGAATTGGAGAGAGAAAGAAAGAGAGAAGCTTCGCAAGAGGGAACAAAACTAGAAGGCCTGTGAATTCCATCGGAATCAGAAAAAGCTCGAGAAGCTGTAAGCGAGGAGTAGAAAAAGCTACAAGAAAAAAGTAAAACTGGAAGAGTGGAAGCTCCTGCTGGCACAGAGGCACCTGGGGGCCATCCGGCTGACTGGGGAGCTGCTGGGCTGAGCCCAGGTCCCCGCTGGGCAGGCCGGGCTGGTCTCATACTCAGCACGGAGCTGCCTCTTCCTGCTCTGGGCTGCGATCCATGCATTTCTCTGGAAATGGGAGGCTGTATCACGGCTCTGCCTTTCCTCAGCTGGATGCAACCCAAACCAAAGAAATGTCGCCATACTGAGAAAAAATATACACTGAAAAAAAACCAACTTGCAGAGAGTGCACAATAACAATTTTTTAATGTTTTAGAGTGACTCTTGGTAACGTAAACATGAAATTGCTCTTAGCTGGAAAATGCTTAGACTGGTGGACGATCTAAACTAACTTGCGAGTGCTGTTCATGCCAGTCCAAGAATTTCTCTTATGTAGCTCACGGCATGGTGTATCAGCACTATCCAACAGAAATATAATCCAAGCCGTACATATAGTCTTAAAGTTTTTAGTAGTCACATTTAGAAAAATGAAATTAGAGGCCACCCTGTGGCCAAGTGGTTAAATTTTCACGCTCTGCTTTAGTGGCCCTGGGTTCGCTGGTTTGCATCCTGGGCGTGGACCTGGCACTGTTTGTCAGGCCATGCTGAGGCGGCATCCCACATGGCACAACTAGAAGGACCTATAACTACAGTATACAACTGTGTACTGGGGGCCTTTGGGGAGAAGGAAAAATAAAAAAAATTTAAATTAACAGGTCAAATTAATTTTAATATTTGTTTAACTAATATATCTAAAATATTATCATTTGAACATGTAATCAATATAAAAATTACTGAGATATTATAGATCCTTTTTTTGTACTGAGTCTTTGAAATCTGAGGTTTATCCTGTGTTTACAGCACAACTCAGGTTGGACCAGCCACATTTCAGGTGCTTAATAGCCACTTGTGGCTGGTGGCTACTGTCTTGGGCAGCACATTGCTAATGTAGAACAATGGTTCCAGATGGTATCTTTGCAGGAGGCCATTTTCTTCAGGTGCAGTCTCAGGCTGAATCCTGTTATGTAAATGGATCAGGGCAGAGTTGCTCAGGTGGGAGCAGAGGAGGGATCTTGGAACACCATCTGAGGCTCCCTCCTTTGCCCCTCCCACCACTTCCAGGCAGTGCTTGCAAACTCTAGCACACAGTGAGTCCTACTCTTTCCCCATCTGCTATTAACTCTCATCTTTGAAAGACTTAGCCTTTCAAACCAACTGCATTTAAGTAATCATTAATTTGTGTCCTCTTTAATTCATTCCAGGGGTACCTATAATTGCCACTCAAAACTTCTAATCAGAATAAAATAGATGAGAGAATACGTTGAATTGAGGGTGGTGTGGGAGAATGGTGGGAAGCCTGCATTGTCATTGGCCATATTGTGGTAAATATTGACTTTCTATTAGGTTTCTTGAAAAGTTGAAGGTATGTCTGATACCACCCTTATTAGATATGTGGGGTCTTTATTCCAACTAGGATTGCCAGATAAAATACTGTATTTCAATTTGCTACATGAAAACCCTAGTCTCAACTCCCCACTTTAGTGCAGTGGGCTAGCGGGGGAGAGGGGCCCTTGGTTTCTGAGCAAGACCAGGTAACCATCATTAGGTAAGTTAGTGTCTCTTAACATCAGTCAATGAGTACAGGACAACACTAGCTTTTTAAGACTTTTGTGGGGATTGGAGAAGTTACTAGTGATGTTGTGAGCACAGTTTGAAAAACTATAAATTCTTTAATTGGGTTTGAGATTTCCTAGGTGGGTTAAGGGTCATGGTTTTGAGCATTCCCAGTTGCAAAAGTTCATCAGAACACCCAGACAATGGAATACTATGCAGCGCTAAAGAGATCCGAGCTATCGAGCCATGAAAAGACATGGAGGAGACTTAAGTGCATATTACTAAGTGAAGGGAGCCAATCTAAAAAGGGTACATACTGTGTGATTCCAACTATATGACATTCTGGAAAAGGCAAAACTATGGAGACAATAAAAAGATGAGTGGTTGCCAGGGGTTGCGGAGGGGGAGAGATGACTAGCACGGAGGATTTTTAGGGCAGTGAAAATATTCTGTATGGTACTATAAAGATGGACATATGTCATTATACATTTGTCCCAACCCATAGAATGTACAACACAAAGAGACGACCCTAGAATTTTGCTAGGTCTCCACTAGCCTTAATAAAGGCAAAATTCCTGATCCTGTGGAGCCTACATTCTGGTTGGAGGCGAGAAAAGAAACAACAAGCATATGTATATGATCTGGTAGGTGAGCCAGGAAGAGATGCTCTGGACAATGAGGCAAGAGATGGAGGACTGAGACTGTGGGAAGAGAGGCAGGGCTTTCGAGTTAAACAGTGGACAGGACGAGCCTCACTGGGAAGATGGGACTTGAACAGTCTAGAGGGAGGCGACTTAGTCAGATGTCTGAGGGAAAAGCATCCCAGATCATGGGACTGATCACTGCAAAGACCCAGAGGAAGGACGCCCGGTGTCCTCAGGGAGAGTCAGTAAACTCGTGTGGCTGGAAGAGAGTCACAAGTGGGAGGGAGGGAGGCAAGGAGGACTGAGAGGATGTGGGTTGAATTCCCCGCACCACCATTTATTGGTTGCTTGATCAGAAACAGTTGACTCAACCTTCAAGTGTCTCAGTGAACTTGGTGCTCTATCTAAGGTCTGTTTACTTTGTAAGGCTTTTGGAAGGATAAAATAAAATAATATAGGGAAGTGACTTATAAGCCATGTTCTTACTGTTCTATACATAAGGATAGATGGATAGACAGACAGATAGATGATAGATAGATTGAGTGTTAGGGACTAAATTTTTACATCCCCTCAAAATTCCTGTGTTGAAGCTCTAACCCCCAATGTGATGGCATTGGAGGTGGGGTCTTTGGGTGGTAATTAAATTTTTAAGAGGTCATGAGGTGAGCTGCTGTGATGAGATGAGTGCTGTTAAAAGGAGAGGAAGAGACACCAGAGCTCTCTCTCTCTCTGCCAGGTGAGGACACAGCAGGAAGGTGCCCATACACAAGCCAGGAAAAGGGCGCTCACCGGGAACTGTCTGCCTTCATCTTGAACTTCCCAGTCTCAGAGCTGTGAGAAATAAATGTCTGTTGTTTAAGCCTCCCAGTCTATGATATTTTGTTATGGCAGCCTGAGCAGACTAATACAGACAGGTAGGGAGGGAGGGAGATAGATAGATGTTTAGATAGAGAGATGATTGCTACACAGATGATAGATGGAGATAGAGCATATATATATATATATATATATATATATATATATATATATGTGCTTAATGAGTTCCTGAAGCAATAGTGCGATTGTCTTCATTAGGCAATTCAAATAGAAGATCCTCATTTTAAAAGGAGCATAAAAGTGCTCACTTTTATGACTTTCCATTTTTCATCGGAAAAATGTGATAACTGAGGCTAAAAATGCACAGCACTGAGCCCAGTGCCACACTGATGAGAGCAGCCCTCTAAAACAAAGAGCATCATCAGAGAGGCCGCTGGACCCCTCCCGGCCCCTGCCGTCCAGTCGCCTACTCTAAGTTGTGAATCACAGTCCAGAGATCAAAGCCTCTGCTCCCTGGCTTCAGAGCATCGCCTGCCTTGTGAAGTCGAGCCGCCTCTCAGACCCGGGGCTGAAATCCAGTTTAATTCTAATACCCACACCCCCTCTCTGCCAAGCCTGCAATATTACCAGCGGCACATTTTAAAAATTCATGCTTCTTGACTTTTTTTTTTAATAAAGGACTTCAAGCCAAAAATAATGATCCTGATAAAGCAAATGTTTAACAAATGTGTGAGATGTAAAGATGCTTTCAAATTTTCTGTTTTGCTGCACTTACACGGTTGAAGCTGCTTCTAAATAAATGGAAATATTCTTTTATTTTTTATGAAAATAATACATGAACATGATAGCAACTCGAATGAGATTGAAATTCAACACTTCTCACCCCCATTCCCCTCTCCAAAGATAGTTTCTTGCTACTTTGATGTTACCGCATCATCCTAAACACTATGCTGATCCTGCTGCATCACGACAGATCCATTTTATTTTATTTTATTTTATTTATTTATTTTTTAAGATTTTATTTTTCCTTTTTGTCCCCAAAGCCCCCCGGTACATAGCTATATATTTTTAGCTGTGGGTCCTTCCAGTTGTGGCATGTGGGATGCTGCCTCAGCATGGCCTGATGAGCAGTGCCATGTCCGCACCCAGGATCTGGACCAGAGAAACCCTGGGCCGCCGAAGTGGAGCACGTGAACTTAACGACGTGGCCACAGGGCCGGCCCCATGACAGATCCATTTAGACAACATTTTTACCACCTAACGTGAGGGGGGAGGATAAACTCCCACTGCTTTTCCTCCGTCTTCCTTTCCAGTACGTCATATTCATTTCATCAGTTTGCTGCTTCTCTCTTGTAACGTCATGTAAATTTGCTCCCTGTGATGGGGGACGTGGCAGCACAGTGGCTCAAAGCACTGGTTCTGGAGATGGACCACCTGGCTTGGAATCCTTGTTCTTCAGCTTTTATTAGCTCTGCATCCCTGAGTAATTTACACAACCTTCCTGTGCCTCTGTTTCCTCACCTGTAAACTAGGGGAAAAGCCAGCCCTGGTGGTTTAGTGGTTAAGATTCAGGGCTTTCACTACCATAGCCCCAGTTTGTTTCCTGGTCAGGGAACCACACCATCCCTCTGTCAGTCATACTGTGGTGGCTGCATGATGCTGAAAGCAATGCCACCTTCAAACACCAACAGGGTCACCCATGGTGGACAGGTTTCAGGGGAGTCTTCAGAGGACCTGGACACCCACTTCTGAAATGATTGGCTGCAAAACCCTCTGGATAGCAGCAGAGCATTGTCCGATACAGCGCTAGGAGTCGGAATTGACTTGACAGCACTCACAATAAGTTAGGCTTTACCAGGTAAGAGACGCCAAAAGTGTGCTGTTTTTTCTGTTTTTCTCCTTTTTAGCTTTTTACCTCCAATGACTAAGCTAGTCATATCAATTATGACTTTTCCCTCCTAAAAATCAATCCAGTTGTCTTTCAGCCCCACCATCACTGACTCAGTGAGGCCCTCAGTCTCTCTCACTGCACCTTTCCTACTTCCTCCTGAATTATTGCTGAACTTCAGTCTATGTTTCTCCCAATTTATCCCCTACCCTGCTAGCAAAGGTCATTTCTAAGGTCTGTCAGATCATCACATGGCAGACTCCCCATCACCCACAATGATTATGACATTCAAAACTTTGCACAATATGGCCACTGCATCTGTCCCCAATCTCATCACCACGAGTTCCTGGGCCCTCCTCACATCCCAGCCTCCCATTTATACTCTAATAGGACTGAATTGCTTCTAAGTTCTCTAGGATAACATCCTCTTATCTCATGTCCTCATGCACACATTGTTCACTCTCCTTGGAGTATTCTTCCCCACATTGACAATTTGGAACATTTCTGACCATCCTTTTCATTTTTAAAAGATTTTCTAAATATTGACACATTTTATTATACTTTTTTTGCCGAGGAAGATTCACCCTGAGCCAACACCTGTTGCCAATCTTCCTCTTTTTGCTGAGGAAGATTTGCGCTGAGCTAACATCTGTGCCAACCTTTCTCTATTTTGTATGTGGGTTGCTGCTGCAGCATGGTTGCTGATGAGTGGTGTAGGTCTGCACCCAGGAATCGAACCCAGGCTGCTGAAGCAGAGCATGCCACACTTAACCCCTCGGCCATGGGGCCAGGCCCTGATCATCCGTTAAAATCATGTTCCTTTATAACCTCTCCTGGGAAGTCTTTCCTGATCTTCTTGGAGAAGGTTAGTCACTTTGTCACCTCTCTGCTACCTAGAAGCTCTGTGCATGTAGTTTTTCACATGACATTGTGTTGGAATTGATTGATCATATTTCTATATTCATGAAAAGCCTGGGTACTCCTGGAGGCAGCTACCATTTCCTTTCCAGAATCTAGCACAGTGCCCAGCACTTGGTGAACACTCAAGGACCATTGGTGGAACTGAATTGTAAGAAGACAGGACTCACATATATGAGACAATTAGACAACGATAGAGACCATATGTTGTATTATGCAGTCCATTCCTGTTTGGTCCTGAGTGTGAATGGTAAGTGGGAAGGGGGAGGAGATGGTGTCAGTTAAGTATGAGATAACTGAAAATGAGAGCATGTAGGGGGTGGTTTCATAGGAAAAAGATTTGTGCTTGGACGTGATCTGAAAAAGAAAAGAGATGACGGTATTCCTTGAGGAAGTCCCTGGAGTTGACCCGACTTTTATGATAAAAATAGTAATAATATTAATTCACCAAGTTTGTATGAAGAACTTACCATGTCCTGGAACTGTTCTAGATACTGGGGAAACAACAGTGAGTGGAACCAATCAGATCTTGGGCCTTAAGGAACTTGCAATCTAGTTGGGGAGAAAAAAAAAAAAATAAGGACAACTCAACTGCCATATTTGATGCCTTCTGTGTGCCAGACACAGTCTGAGGCACTTTTCATATGATCTCATTTAATCCCTACAACACAGATGCTATGGAGTAGGTAACGTGACCCCTCTTTACAAATGAGGAAACGGAGGCTCAGTGAGGATGCTCAAAGTGCTGTTGGTCAGGGTGTCTGTGAGTGTCCAACTGGGATTGGAATCTGGGACTCTCTAGTCCATAGTCTTTCTGCCCAACCACTCTACTTCTAGCCAAAGAAGGAACCTAGCCACTATCAGTATTCCCAGGACCTCCTTTTGGGGTTAATTTTAGCCGTATGGAATTTGCTATAACGATGAAGCACGAGGTGACGCCAATGAAGCCCCTGCAGCACCTGCAGTTCAGGTGTGTAATCTCACCTGGAGCCAGAGAGCTGAGGGTCAATGATGAAAAATAATATCAGGTAATTGTGAACAGTGACTATATGTAACTATAAGTCATCCCATGAAAAAGTATTCATGAGGGGCCAGCCCTGTGGCCGAGTGGTTAAGTTCAAGAACTCCGCTTAGGTGGCCCAGGGTTTCGCTGGTTTGGATCCTGGGTGCAGACCTGGCACCACTCATCAGGCCATGTTGAGGTGGCGTCCCACATGCCACAACAAGAAGGACCCACAACTAAAAATATACAACTATGTACTGGGGGGATTTTGGGAGAAAAAGCAAAAAAAAAAGAAGACTGGCAACAGTTGTTAGCTCAGGTGCCAACCTTAAGAAAAAAATGGGGGCTGGCCTGGTGGTGCAGCAGTTAAGTGTGCACCATCTGCTTTGGCGGCCCGGGGTTCACTGGTTTGGATCCCGGGTGCGGACATGGCACCACTTCGCAAAAGCCATGCTGTGGTAGGCGTCCCACATATAAAGTAGAGGAAGATGGGTGCGGAGGTTAGCTCAGGGCCAGCCTTCCTCAACAAAAAGAGGAGGATTGGCAGCAGATGTTAGTTAGCTCAGGGCTAATCTTCCTCAAAAAAAAAAAAAAAAAGAAACAACAACAATAAAATGTATTCATGAGAGATTCTACCATAAAGAAGAAAAAAGCTCAAGAATTAAGAATTTCCAAATACGGATTCAGAAGTGGCATCAAATGAGGATAAAAGACTGCAACTTAGAAAAGCTGAAGATGAAGACTTTAGGTTCTTGTTACCTACATTTGACGTTGGAACAGACCTTTCAACATCTGTTCAGAGTTAAGGAGGTTTTCTTTAGCATTCATGAAAAAGGAAACTGCTCAGTGCACTCCCCAGCTGAAGGCGCAAGTTTAGATGTCATCAACTGAGATAAATAGTAGTCCGCATTTAACACTGAAACGTAGGAAGTGTAAATAGATTGTGTTTCAAAAGAGAAATAAATGAACTCCATCAATGCATGCTTGGCACAGACTTTGGATCTAGCTGATCAACACACATCAACAACATCTGATAATGAATAAATGAGAGCAAAATCAAAATTTGAGGATGTATTTAGAGTTTCACGTTTAAAGCCACCTATGTCTACCTTGCATTGCTCTCAGACATAGGCAAAAAAAAAAAAAGGTCATGAAGGTGTCAACTTATAAAGTAATTGGCCAGTTGCTTTACCCTCAAAATGAGTTTATTTGGGGACAACCAAAAGAATTGCAAATTCAGGACATGCAGGCTATGGTGGACCACAGGCAAATCTGGAGAAACAAAGGAAGTGGCTTGCTTTTATAGAGGAAAAGGGGGAGTTGGGCGGGGCTGTAATAAACAAAAAAATCCATTGGAGGAAACTGGACATCCAAAGTGTAGGGGCTTCCCATTGGTTGGGTTGCTACAGTCTCTCATTGGTTCCGCGGTTGCCAGGTGGGGAGAGAAATCATCCTTCCTCCTGCTGGGTAGTAAAGTAGAAAACACCTCCCTGGGGCGGCCTGTGGCCAAGTGGTTGAGTTCCCACGCTCCCCTTTGGAGGCCCAGGGTTTTGCCAGTTCGGATCCTGGACGTGGACATGGCACTGCTCATCAGGTCATGCTGAGGTGGCGTCCTGCATGCCACAACTAGAAGGACTCACAACTAAAAATACACAACTATGTACTGGGGACTTTGGGGAGAAAAAAGGAAAAATAAAATCCTAAAAAAAAAAAAAAGAAAACACCTCCTTGTTGTAGATGCAAGCATAGTCTCTTCCAGTTTGGAGTAATTGACGTTGTATGATCGAGGGAGAGCTCCCCCTACAGGCCTCCCTGGCTCCAATTTATTTGAAGTTTCCCTTGTTAATTTCACATGGGTGAAGAAAGAGAAGAAAGATGAAGTCTGTTTTGTTTACTTGTGTGGCCCTAGCGACCAACACACTACATGGTACAAAGGGAAAGGTCTGTTGGGTGATTACAGGAATGAAAATCACTGCATACGTGTACCTTCTGAGCTAAGAGTGGAAGCCAGAACCAGGCTCCAAGGCCACACAGTATTGTAAGAAAGGCTTGAGAGCAAATATCTGGTAAAGGGTAATGAAATTACTGTGAGGGGTTAGAACAACCATGACTCATCTTCTGGGGCTTTGCCAGCCAGAATAAAAGTTTTCCATTATCAAGGAAGAGTAAGGTAGGGCAGGGTAGCCGTTAGATAGTCTGATAAGAATGCCCCTCACTCTGACAAAAGTGTTCATTGATAAGAACTGGTCCCAGCCTGCGAGGGAAATATAAGGCTTATTCAACTGTTACATGGCACAAATATGTGCTTGTAAAATGGAGAACTATAACCAACACAAGGGCAGAATAAGACTGAGGTCAGGAGGATCACCCCCTCTCTGACCAAGCGATTGTCATCAGTGGAGTCTCTTTGGTGACTAGGAGTGTGATTCTGAACCTGTTACAAATTCTGCTTCATCCTTTAGGCTGCTTTTAGTTATAAATGATAGAAAAGTCAACCCAAACTGGCTTAAATCCAAAAGGAGTTTATTGGTTCACTTAATGGAAAAGTCTAGGGCTGGGAGTGGGATCTGTACTGCTGGAAAAGGGGCTCACACCATGGCATCGGGTACTAGTTTATCTCTGTCTCTCACCTCTGTCTTCTGCTGTGTTGGCTCCATCCTCACTGGAGGTCTCCCCCACACTGGCAGGATGGTTGCTGGCGGTGCCAGACTTCACATTCTCTTGGGTCCATGTCCAATAGAAAAAGGCCCTACCTCTGGTCCAAGTTTCAGAAAAACATCTGTGGTATTTCATTGGCTCAGAAAAGACATATGCCAATTTCCATGCTGTAAATACTCCCATCATGGCCAATTTTAAGCTTCAAAAATGATGTCACAATGTGGAGTTGGGAAGAAATGTAAAGAAGTGAACCATTACATTGTATTTCTACCATACAGATGCATTAGATGTAAATAACCTCGAGAGCGTTACTGATAGTAAAATGTAAAATAATTAGGAAGTGATGAGTTTTAGGTACTTGTTACCTATGTTTTTAATATAACTTCTTTAATGAAAGTTTCATAACTTAATTTTTACTAATAGCTGTGTCTAACAAAGGACTTGCAAGATTCCTGAAAAATTAACAACTGGCTTTCATATGCTGGGACAAGCCAGCTCCAACACACTCTTTTTTAGGTCGAGTCTTTTTCTCTGTGATTGTTTTTTTCTCTCAATATCAAATCTCGTCTAGAATTTCCTGGGGTTTTTTCCATTAGTTCCCCTACTCCAATGCTATCAGAAGGCACCAAAATTGTTTTTGCTCATTTCCACCAGCAATCAAAGAGAAACAAATTTAATCAATAATAGTGTCTTAGCAAGACTGTTTTAATTATAGCACACAATTCTGGAGTTCTGTCCCCTGCTACCTGTAGCGACATGGACAATTTCATGTATTACTTGGCATAGAGTAAGCCAGTGTATTCATTTTCTATTACCTCATAACAAACTACCACACGTTTAGCAGCTTAAATAACATCCGATTATGATCGCACAGTTTTATAGGTCAGAAGTCCTGGTGGGCTTGACCGGGGTCTCTGCTTAGGGTCTCACAAGGCCAAAATCAAGGTGTCAGCCAGGCCGGCTCGGACCTGCAGGCTCTGGAGAAGAATTGTTTCCCAGGGTATTCACCCGCTGGCAGAATTCAGCTTCCTGTGTCTCTAGGATTTAGGTCCCTGCTTTCTCTGTGGCTGTCGGCCAGGGGTCACTCTCAGCTCCTACAGGCCATTCTCTGGTCTTGTGGATGCCCCCTCACCCCCTGCCTTCCAAGTCAACATCCATGCATTGCATCCTTCTCATGCTCTGACACTTCTGACTCTCCCTCTTGCTACCAGCTGGAGAAAACTCCACTTTTAAAAGGCTCCTGTGATTTGATTAGGCCCATGCGGAGAATTTCCGTTTGGCTGTACTGTGACAGAATCACAGGCATGAAGTCTCACCACATTCACAGTCCTGGGGATCAGAGTGGAGATCTGGAGGGGCTATTTTAGGGTTCTGCCTGCCAGAGCCAGTGAAACTCTTTTGGAAATCAAGTTAGCAAAATATGTCGAGGCCTTTCAATGTTTGTTCTAGTTGAATTCACCAATTCCTTGCTGGGAAACATTATAAACAGAACCAAGGTGTTCACAAAAAAGTTCATTTTTGTTTATAATTTAAAACTACTTTAAAAGTTTATAAAGACTACACAAAATATGCTATAAAAGTTAAATATAATAAGCAAGATATAAATGTTTATGTACACTACCATTTCAAGTGTATTTCTGAAATTAAAAACCTATGTGGATCATGCAAGCTGAAGTGCAGAAAGCAAAGATCAACAAGATGGGATCTGCCCCCAAAGAACTTAATATTAAGGTGGAAAACCAGGTATATGTACAAATAACCACAAAATGAGGGAGAATGCAAGCAGTGCAAACATTCAAGGAAAAAACCAATAAAACCATTGGAACACAGAGGCTGTTAGAGAAAGCAAATTGATGTATCTACACACTCTTTTGGGAGAAGAGTTGAGGGCCGAGTTTAGGAGGAAACTGGATCCGCAGAGCTCATTGAGCGTGGACGGTGAGTCTCTATCCCGACTCTCCCGTGGTCTGTAAAATGACGAGCCCCTTTCATATGAACTTGAAGTCACAGGTCAATTTCCACTAAATGTGATAAAAGACATTAGTCCTCGGGCCAGCCTGGGCCCTTGAAGCTCCTAGAAGCAAGACAAGCGTAGCAGGCAGACTGTGTTTGGTGGGCCCTAGCTTCTCTGCCTACGTCACTTCCCCTTCTGTGCTCCTGTTTCTCAAGGCACCAGTGAGCCTGAGAGATGGAAAAGTTCCACAAACGTCAAAAGACATTGGCTCAGTGCCAGCTTGAGAACTGTGCCCTCACTTCAGTTTCAGTAATTAACTTTCATTCCGTCCGTTCACAGACTATTCCTCAGTATGAAGCTCTGCTTTTTTTTTTTTCTAACCTTGGTAGGCGGTGCCCTGATTAGATTCGCCATTCCCGTATTCATATAAAGATGGTTTGGCATAACATCAATCTCCTGAGTTTGAGGGTTAAAGATTCCTGGCATGGAATTCCAGTTCTGACTCTTCCTTGCGTGGAATCTTGGGCAAGTTACTGAATTTCTCTGGTTCTCTGCTACGTGTGGGAAACTGGAACTCCAGACCTCCCAAGGTTGCCGTGAGGAACGAATGAGATTATATGCGCAATGGGCCTGGTATACAGAAGGGGTTCTATAAGTGCTAACATTCCCGCCCCCGCCCCCACCCCAGCTTGCTCCCATATAATTTTAGTAGCAGTGAAAGCTTATTGCTAGTCTTTCTCCCATGAACCTGCTATTTTGAAAGGATTTGTGAAGTAAGATCACGTGAGGGAGAGAAGTGTAGACTTCACTTGTTCTCTACACTTAATCTGGAAGCAAAGACACACCGTGTCACTGAGCTCTTACTGACAGAGCCTTCTTCTCAGCTGAGCAAATGCACGCGAATGAGTTGGTTTATGTAACCAGATCATTGACTGGATTTTCTTGCTTGATTTCTCAGCAGATAGAGAGACAGGAGATTGTTTTTTCAGAAATCGCCACAGTGATTTGTTCCAAAACCAGGAGAAAATAAAATTCATTCTTTGCTGAAGTCATAAGTTTCAGTTAAAGGGTCAGAAATTCAATAAACACACTGGCTAAGCGCCTGAGCTCTAACAAAATCTGTTTATCTCCCCACAGCTTTTCACTCTCTAAAGAGCAGCCATAGTTCTACCCCAGTAGAGTAGCTTCTCAATAGAAATCCTATTTATACCTGATTGTCTAAGACAATCCATGCTCTACAATAAACCCTTCCTTTCTCCTCAAGCCTTGAAAAACTCAAATGTTGGAGTTTGGCTACGAAGCCACAGATAAACTTAGGTGTGATGTGCTGAGAACATTGGAGAAGGAAGGAGGACAGCAATCCTGTCTTTCTCTAGGTCACTTTTACTTTGAATCCTGTAGAAAAACCCTTGGGATACAGGATTTGAAAGAGCCCTGAGAACAAGAGTCGGGGAAATGGACCCGTCTGAAGTGTGGAGGTGAAAACTCAGGAAGGCATCCTCCTCGGCCTCCTTCAGCCTCCAAATGGCTGGGTGTTGAGGACCACAGTGCTGTTCATCGTGCTCCTCCGCTCGGATCCAGCCAGTCAACAGCAGGCAGCAAGCAGTAGTGGCCTCGACTTCAGACGTCAGGGTGGAACTGGAGCTGTGCAAACGAGGCCGGCAGAGGAAGGAGGTCGGAAAGTCAGATAACTGGGTGGAGGCAAGTGAAAACCCACAGTCCAGGGGCTGCGGGACTGTCAAAAGTTTGTACTGGATCTAAGTTCCAGATTCCAGGTCTCAGGCCAGCAAGCTCATAGAGGTAACTTGAGCAGTGCTTTCAGTATTGATCTGTTCCTGGAACAAAGGGACACAGAAACCAAATCGAATTGCTAACCAAGAAGTGACGGGGCAAAGATAGAGTCTTTGACAAAGGAGTTTTCAGCTGGATTTTGTGAGACGCATCCCTGGGCTGTGGGGGATCATGAAGGGTCTTTGTGGCTGATGCTCCAGGATGCTCCAGGAGCAATGTCTCTCCCTCTCTCTCTGCCTGGGATTGGAATTCTTATTTGCTGTGATACCTTTAGCCAAACTCCATGCTGAGTCCTTTATTGCCTTTGTAACTTCCTTTGCAGCACAGCTGTGTAACATCTGGATAATTTCTCTGTCCTGCTTTTCTGTTGATTTTCACTTTTAAAGAGCTGTTTGCTGTTTGCCTGCCGAATCAATTTTGCCCCCTGTGGGTGGATTTCTGATGACCTTGAGTCAGCTCACCTCCTGACATTTGCTTGTGAGGATTAAAGGAGATCATGCATGTGAAAGTCTGCTGTAAGTTGTAAGGTGCTACCCCAGTGTTATTATTTCCCTATCGTCTATCCTGGGCAGGCAACCATTATACTGTGGAACCTGAGAGATAATCAGACAATGTTCTCAAGCCAACCATCTGGATGTGGTTTCTCAGAAAATGAATTGGGCCAATCAGAGGCATCCACATAATTTGTGGGGCTCAGTGTAAAAATTATTAAGAATCTCAAGATGGCAGCAGCAGAGCTTTGAAACTGAGCATGGGGCCTTTCTAAGCATCAGGCCCTGCGCGACATGTGGCATGCCCATGAAGCTGACTGTGACATCAATACATTCAGAGCAACATGAGGCTTGCAAAATGCATCAGACTCTGCTGTTACCAAGCAAGGGCTCACTACCTGAGTCACATAAAAGCCAATCCTTTGGTATTGGCTTTTGAGAGAAGAAAGCTTCATAGCAAGATCGACCAGCAAACAGACAGGAAGCAAGGCTGAAATCTGTCTCCCTGAGCTGAAGCAGGGATGGAGTTGGGATTGGAAATGGCTATGCAAAATACTAGCTTGGTGGAATCTGATTGGAGGGTGGGAGTGTAACAGTCTTATAAGTCCCGTGTGCTAAAAATCAAGGGACCCCTCACTTCTTCTTAGGTTCCCTGCGCCACTTTCTCTTCACATTGAGTTCTGTAGTTAGGGAACTTTTGGTTGCTAGAGGCTCGAGCTCATCTGAGCACAAGGTTTCCATCTTCTGAGCATGCTCCACCTACATGACATGCAGGATTTGCTTGTTACCCCTTTGACATTTTGTTATTGATATAATAGGGCCAGTACAGATTGGTCTATGATGATTAAACTTCTCTACCTCCACCCCCAAGTGGGTCAAAGAATTTACATACCAAAGGTGGTAGCTTTGGGGGAAAGGGATGAAGAGCTCTTTAAGATCTACAAACACATAGATACAAGGAAAACACTGAGGAAGATGCTTGATATGGAAGAGGAAGAATTTCTTTTCAGAATAAAAAGCTTAATTGAAAGAGAGCTGGTTTTCCAGTCCAGGATCTCTTCATTTCCATGTCAGCTCTGTGGGCCGCTGGCCAAGGCATTTGAGATAATAGATGTGGCTGTGCCTTGTGTATTGTAAACTTGTAAAGTGTACAACATTGAAGTGTCAACTTTCACTGTTGCCATATTTAAAAAGACAAGATATGCTCATACACATTCTGACAGTGAGCCTCACCTATCCGTAGCTCTCTGTTCCTCTCGAGGCAATAGGTGGGGATTGTTACAAATCAGTTCTTTTTTTCCCCAGGTTTCTACTCTCTGTGGGCTAGAACCAAAACAATAAACAAACTGCCCTGTGAGTTTGTTACTGTCATATGTAATCTACCTGGAGGTCTCCGCCGTGCTTTGAAGGATGGAGCAGGGTGGGGGAGATCACCCTCACCCAGCCTGACCTCCCTCGGGTTGTGACATCAGAGCTCTGTTTATGTAGCTGAAGGGCTGGGAGTGCTGGAACGGAGGTGGGGACCACACGGATGGTCCAGGAGGCTGCACCTCATCCCCTGCTCCGTTTTTCCTGCCGGCTTGTCAGCTGCTCGAAGCAGCAAAGAGAGAAGAAATCTGTAAGGTTCTTCTCCGTCTTTTGGCGCCATCTGTTTCCTTTCTCATTTCTTTCTCGAAAACTTTTTTCAATAAACACTATACAACAGACACCAGAGGATGTCTACAAGAGCAAATTCATCTTTCCTCAAATGTAGGCTTTGGGAGACCTTTGGCATTTGCAGAAAAGTCCCCTGTGCTGCTGTCCTTTCCTCCACATCTGGAAGGTACTGGAAAAAATGAGGGGACGTTATGCTCCCTTATTTACTGCATCTGGTAGAGGTAAAGAGAGTTCATGATTCCTTCCACAGAAATGAGTTCAACACATATCTCCTGGAGACCTAAAATATACCGGGCACCACCTGGGGGTGACCGAGATAAAGTCAAATAAATTGGAATTTCTCTGAGAGACTGTGTGCTCCTCAAAGTCAGGGACATTTTCTTATTCCACTCTGTACCCCTGGTGCAGAGCAGAGTGCTAACGTACAATAGCTGCTCCGTAAATGTTCGTGGCATGCCTATTTGCTCACAGAAATCATTGTCTATAGCTGAACAAAACTGGGCTCTCTACACATAATCTAGGGAAGAATATGCTGTGTCCTTAAAGTCACAATGTCATCTCTGGCCAGGGGAAGAAATAACCCCTGTTATCATAGTGATTAGCATTTATCAAGTCCATACTGTTCTTCAGGTTCTGTTAGAAGCACTTGGCATTGATCGACTTGCTTAGTCCCCTTAACCGTCATAACAGCGCTGTGAGGTGGGCGCCATCGCTACCCGTGTCTTACGGAGAAGACACCAGGCCACAGAGAGGTAGTCGCTGGTCCCAGTTTGCATAGAAACTGGCTCCAGAGGCCTGTTCCTAATCTCCCAGATTGCACTGCCCAGTTCCTCCAGAACAACAAGGCACAAGGAGAGCAAATTAAAACAGGGGCTTTCAAACGTTTCTGGACTGCGATTCACCATAAAAAACCCAAAATTTTCACCAACATCTATTTATCAACCTGAAGCAAAAGTTTCAGGAAACAATACATATCCAAATCGCATGATATTTTCCATCATATTTGAATTTATTATTATTACCATTTTTGAAGCGATCACATCCCACTCATTTGATTTCACAGCCCATGGCTTAAAGCACCCTGGGTTGGGGGAGGAGCCCAGCCCTGCCTGCTGACCCTGAGCTCGCTGCACCTAGAGTGGGTGGGTTCTCTGAATTTTCCCTTCTCAGGCAATTCAACTGCAGTATCTGTGGTGCGTCCAAAGCCCCCTTTAGGGCCTTCAGACCCTGGGCTTCTGGAAGTCCTTCCTCTGCCCTCTTCTGGGTCCCTTCCCTGCTCCAGGCTGCCGTCTGGGGTGGAGTCTCTGTCAGATATGGCTCCAGTCATCTCTGCATATCTGGTCCCTGGGCAGCACACACCTTAGCCCCCTCCCCCTTCATCCAGGGTGAAGTCCCGCCTTCTCTCCCTCTGGCTCTGTGGTCTCAGGCCAATCTAGCCACAGTTTCTCACACAATTCTTACGTCCACCTCCCAACGGAGGGGACACAGCTCTCTGACTGATACACTTGGGGAGGATACAGAGCACGCTGATACTTATCTTCCAAGGAATTCTCCCTCCTCCCCTCCTCAACTCTGCTCCTCTCTAGGTAGAAGGGTGACGGGCAGGACAGGTTTCACATTCTCTTAGCACGACCTGGATTTTCTGGGACCTGGTATTGGAATATGGGGGATTCAGCATCACCTATTACAAAGATTTTACCCTTGGCAGACTCTTCCAAAAGCACGAAGGAAAGAAGAGTTCTATATTCACATCATTTCGTCGATGGGTGGGCTCTGGGTAAGTGGAGGGAATGGGAAGAGAATGAGCAAGGGCTTGGAGTCTGGAATAAGCCATCCGAGTTTGGGGATTACTGGGGAACATGAGCTTCCCGTGGAGAGTCGTGTATGATGGAACTCTACAGGGAACAAGGATGGAGGTCAGTGGAATAACAACAGGCAGCCCAGCCTGCCAGGGGCTCTCCCTGACTTTAGTTGACGGTCCTGCTCCAGTCTGTGACCTGGATCCTTGGCACATCCGTATTCCTCCAGACTCAGAGACCTGGTTCTTGCCCACAACGTCTCAGTTTGATTAAGGCTTCTGTGTTTGCAAACTTTCTGCCTTTTTGCTGCCTCAACTAAAAGTCTGAGCTCAGCTTTACTAACTCTATCCTTGCGCTTGAAACACTCCAGCAGTAGAATCAAGAGCCAGGCAAAGGGTGAGCCCCATGTCCTGCAAAAGCTGCTAGCTGTCTGGCCTGGGGATAGTTCTCGCTCACTACTCCACGATCCATAGCTCCCAGGGTCCCATGTACATGACTCTTCCAGGGCCAGGCAGCTGCACATGAGTCTAAGATTTTTTCCCTCCTGAAACAGGTTGAAGACCTGGGTTCCACGCTCAGCTCTGACATTTTCTACTTCCACAGTCTGAGTTGGTGTGAGTTTATCTTTGACTTTCAGCGTCTTCACCTGAAGTGAGGTAACAATAACATCTAGCTAGATGTCTCAGACCTGTTGTGAGGAATAATGAGGTGATGTCAGTAAAAGCACCTTAAGCTCCTGTTGCTGCAACCGCTGACTTTTACCCCTGGTCAGTGGATGAAAGGGAGAGAATGTCCTCACTCACACCCTGAGTCGCTGCAGTGAAACACGGGACCGACTCTGCTTCTGAATTGTCAGTGTGAACCTCGTCATCTGTGTTTGACTTTCAAAACTGTGTTCTTACAGAGGACATGGTACCTTCAATGAGGCCGTAATAGACATTTCATACTATCCGTCCCGTTGCAAGACCAACTACAAAGGGATGAAGAAAATAAACTTTCAAAAAAGGCAGAGAATCCAAGATAACACTTTCTCCATCTTCTAAAACTTAAAAAAAGTGGTCAAACCAGATCTACAGGAAACAATAGAGAACTGGTCTAGCTGGTCAGGCGAAGGGCCTGGGGGAAATCCTGGTTTTGAAATATGGTGGAAATCTCAGAATATTAGTAGTAGGCTTTGTTGGGTTCAGGAGATAGATTTGAAAACAAAACGAAAAACGTCATTTGTCAGAAACACTGTGCTGGATGGGCAGCCTTTAATAAATGAGAAACACCAGCAGATCTGTAAGCGGAAGAACTCCCTGGGCAGCCGCAGGAAATATCGTGAAGGCGCAGAGAGGCCTGAAGGGCCCTGGGTGGACCTGGCCCTGCTGGAGGGACTTAATCAGCGCGGGTGCTTGTTTACACGGCTCCCAGCAGAACCCGCCCCAGGGAGTCCTCTCAGTCCCCAGAGGGAGCGACTCCTCCAGGATTTAGACCCACCCAATTCCAGAAAAGTGCTTGTGGTGCTGTCTATCACGTGTACAAAGTGAAATTCTTGACACGGAAGTAGAGAATGTGGACCTTGAGGGAGGAGGAGGCCGGTGGGCTCATCAATGGGAGCAGAAGTGTAAGCATTTCTTAGCCATAGGGCCCTTTAATCAGATGTGGTCCTCGAGAGAACCCTGATGTAGACAGTCAGGATTCCTGCCTTCGAGCCAGCAGGCCGGGAAGGAGCAGAGGCCCCTGGCTTGCCCATCGTGTGGGCACTTCCACAAGGCCCTCCGGCTCTCTGGGGAACATGCTGAGAATCAGGGTTCCAGGTGATTATAGCGCTTGTGATTGAACATTAGCTCTGAGCTTCCTGCAAATCAGGATAAAAAGGGAAACACTATGGATTAGGTTTTTTTATTTCTTAGATAAAAGAAAAAAGGTTTTGTCAGGCTTTCTGGAACATTCTAACCTAATCCACATAAGGAATGCTTTTTGGAATGGCTGAAGGACTGGATGGATGGCATGTACTCAGGTCATCATTTCCTTCAGAGTTAAATAACAGTAGTAGATATTTGTCCTTTTTTTCTTTTACTGCCGGCCCCTGCCCTGGCCCTCGCCCTTGCCCTCGCCCTTATCTTTAGGGAATTTATTTCCCACTGCATGAACCTTGGTTGAAAGTGTGTCTCTATAGAAGCTGAAACAGCCAGGAACTCCATCTCTCAGCTCCCCTTGCAGCTGACCCCTGGGCACATGACAAGCTCAGCCAATCAGATGCTAATCATGCAAACACTAGTTCTCCAGGCAACAGGGCCAGCCAGTAGTGCCGAGACCGCGGTTCTGGTGGGGTCTGGTGGGAAGCTGTGCTATCCTGGCTCAGCAGTAGTGGGCCTGTCCTTGATGAACTGGGTGTGGGGTGACTTTGGCTCTGGTTCTGACCCTAGTTCAGGGGTCCCCTTTCTCACCCAGTTCCCAGCTTTCCCACCCATTCTCTGAGCTACTCATCCTTCTCCCAGTAAATCCCTTTCCTGGTTAAATCAGCAAGAATCCATTTCTGTTACTCGCAACCAGTTAGATTCCCAACCAAAATGGTAACGTAAGAGGCTTAGGTCTGCTGTGGGAAATACAAAAACAATCCAGTGCAGTTGTGTAAGCCTCGTATTAAATGAAGAGAACTCAACTATACGGGCTCGTTGGACAAGAGCTTGAGAGAAGAAAGTAAGATTCTTTTATTAGCTCAGTTATCCTCACCTGTTCAAACTCAACCAAGGCCTGTACTGCCCCAGGACTGGGAGGCCTTGGCCAAAGTGCGGAGACACAAAAGAATTAAACCTTAGGTTTGAGCCTCGAAAGACTCAGATTTTAGCAATTTAAAGACAAGTTAGAAGTTTTCATGGGTAGTTTTGACTTCTGTATCTGCTTTTGGCCGTGCTTGCTGACTTTACAATGAACCCCCGCCTAAAATGAGGCTCCATATAGACAGCAATAGTGAGCCCTCAAGACTCCTAACTGTGCAGGGACTGGCACCCCTACTTCCCCGCACACCCCTCCGCAGCTCTGCCCTCCCCCCTGTCCTGGGTAACCCAGGGAACTAGAACTGGTTTAGAGCATTAATCTCAAGACACTCTATCAAGACCAGTATCCTGGAGTCTGGCAATTTGACATCTCAAATCCAGTTCCCAAGAGAAAATATTTTATAGATGACTCCTTTGTTCCTATCTTCTTCACTCCCAATTCAACTGCTCACACCTGTTTAGAGAGAAAAGAGGAGAAGAGAGGGAGGAGACGGGGCGGGGAGGGGAGGGAAAGGCAGAGGAGGGGAGGGAAGAGGTCACCTATCTGAAGTCTCACATCCGGGTTCCAGTCTTAGTCTGTTCAGGCTACTAACAAAACACCAGAGGCTGGGTGACTTTTAGATGACAGAAGTTTATTTCTCACAGTTCTGGAGGCTGGAAGCCCAAGATCAGGGTGCCAGCGTGGTCAGCTTCTGGGTTGCAATGCCAACTTCTCATTGTATCCTCATTTGCCGAAAAGAGAGCTTTCTGGGGCTCTTTTATAAGGGCACTGATCCCACTCACGGGGCCCACTCTCATGACCTAATCTCCTCCCCAAGGCCCCGCCTCCTTATATCATCACAGTGGGGGTTAGGATTTCAACATATGAATCTGGGGAGGACGTACACTTTCAGATCCCTTCCAGCGCTGGCGTCCTGTGCGCATCTACAGCTCCAGCTAGAACAGTCAACATTTTCAATCCACCTGGACACTCAGATTTGAAGATGCCAGAACCACTTTACAGCCATACCTATCCTCCTCCGATTTTACCTCAAAATTAAATGTGCACATGAATTACATAAAACCTGCATAGTAATTAGGAAAAAGAGGCTTACTTTCTCACTGTGCCCTAATAAAGGTTGGAAAAAAGCCCTCTCACTCAGGAGGTGGCAAACAGTGGGCCTGTGAGCCCAGCCCTTCTGCTGCCTCAGTCAAGGAAGGTTTGACGCTTAGCCATGCCGTTTACCAGTTTATTTACATAGAGTCTATGGTTGCTTTTTCATTTTAGCAAAACCTAAAGAATTCACTGTCTGGCCCTTTACAAAACGATTTGTCAGCCCCACTTTAGCTCACAGGGAAAGCCAAAGGCACCTAGACCAGGGCCACCCGAAGTGTGGTCTGCGACTGCTCCTGGCCTATGAATGCCTGTTACCGACATTGAAAGTGTTTCGAATCTTCTACAGCATGTTGACATGGTCATGACACCCAAGTTTGTGACTGTTTTTCTTGTAATTAATTTTTACTGTGTTTTTAAAAGTATTAGTTCATGAAAGATTAGAAATAACAAAAAATTCTAGAAGTCACAAATTTTCTATAAGAAAAATACAAGAGATAATTTAATACTCATCGTAATGACATTAACTCGGCCTTAATAGATAAAAAAATTCAGCCCTAGAGGTTTCATCCGTAGCACAGATTTTGCCTTGGAGAAAAAAAATGGAGCCGGGGGAGGCAGAGCCAGGTTTAAAAATTATTTGTCCCTCCTCAACAAAATTTTGGCAAACTGAATACAGCAATACATCAAAAAGATTATACACCATGATCAAGTGGGATTTATACCAGGGACACAGGGATGGTTCAACATCCGCAAGTCAATCAATGTGATTCACATGTTAACAAAATGAGAAACAAAAACCACATGATCGTCTCAATAGATGCAGAGAAAGCATTTGACAAGATCCAACATCCATTTATGATAAAAACCCTCAATAAAATAGGTATAGAAGGAAAGTACCTCAACATAATAAAGGCCATATATGACAAACCCACAGCCAATATCATACTCAACGGACAAAAACTGAAACCCATCCCTCTCAGAACAGGAACAAGACAAGGGTGCCCACTTTCACTACTCTTATTCAACATAGTACTGGAGGTTTTGGCCAGAGTGATTCGGCAAGAAAAAGAAATAAAAGGAATCCAAATAGGCAACGAAGAAGTAAAACTCTCGCTGTTTGCAGATGACATGATCTTATACATAGAAAACCCCAAAGAATCCATAGAAAAACTATTAGAAACAATCAACAACTACAGCAAAGTTGTAGGGTATAAAATCAACATACATAAATCAGTAGCATTTCTATATGCTAACAATGAACTAACAGAAAAAGATCTCAAGAACTCAATCTCATTCCTGATCGCAACAAAAAGAATAAAATACCTTGGGATAAATTTAACCAAGGAAGTGAAAGATCTATACAACGAAAACTACAAGACCTTCTTGAAAGAAATCGACGATGACATAAAGAGATGGAAAGACATTCCATGCACATGGATTGGAAGAATAAACATAGTTAAAATGTCCATACTACCTAAAGCAATCTACAGATTCAACGCTATCCCAATCAGAATTCCAATGTCATTCTTTACAGAAATTGAACAAAGAATCCAAAAATTCATATGGGGCAACAAAAGACCCCGAATTGCTAAAGCAATCCTGAGAAAGAAGAACAAAGCTGGAGGCATCATAATCCCTGACTTCAAAACATACTACAAAGCCACAGTAATCAAAACAGCATGGTACTGGTACAAAAGCAGGTGCACAGATCAATGGAACGGAATTGAAAGCCCAGAAATAAAACCACACATCTATGGACAGCTAGTCTTTGACAAAGGAGCTGAGGGCCTACAATGGAGGAAAGAAAGTCTCTTCAACAAATGGTGCTGGGAAAACTGGACAGCCACATGTAAAAGAATGAAAATCAACCATTCTTTTTCACCATTTACTAAAATAAACTCAAAATGGATCAAAGACCTACAGATTAGGCCTGAAACAATAAGTCTTCTAGAAGAGAATATCGGCAGTACACTCTTTGACATCAGCTTCAAAAGAATCTTTTCGGACACCATAACCCCTCACATGAGGGAAACAATAGAAAGAATAAACAAATGCGACTTCATCAGGCTAAAGAGCTTCTTCAAGGCAAGGGAAAACAGGATTGAAACAAAAAAACAGCCCACTAAGTGGGAAAAAATATTCACAAGTTATTTATCCGACAAAGGGTTAATCTCCATAATATACAAAGAACTCACACAACTCAACAATAAAAAATCAAATAACCCAATTACAAAATGGGCAGGGGACATGAACAGACATTTCTCTAAAGAAGATATACGGATGGCCAATAGACACATGAAAAGGTGCTCATCATCACTAATCATCAGGGAAATGCAAATCAAAACTACACTAAGATATCACCTTACACCTGTTAGAATGGCAAAAATATCCAAAACCAAGAGTGACAAATGTTGGAGAGGCTGTGGAGAAAAGGGAACCCTCATACACTGTCGGTGGGAATGCAAACTGGTGCAGCCACTATGGAAAACAGTATGGAGATTCCTCAAAAAAAAAGTTAAGAATAGAAATACCTTATGACCCAGCCATCCCACTACTGGGTATATATCCTAAGAACCTGAAATCAGCAATTTCAGAAGCTCCATGCACCCCTATCTTCATTGCAGCATTATTCACAATAGCCAAATCATGGAACCAACCTAAGTGCCCAGCAACTGATGATTGGATAAAGACGACATGGTAGATATATACAATGGAATACTACTCAGCCATAAAAAGGACAAAGTTGTCCCATTCACAACAACATGGATAGACCTTGAGAGTATTATGTTGAGTGAAATAAGCCAGACAGAGAAAGACAAACTCTGTATGACTCCACTCATAGGTGGTAGTTAACATATGGACAAAGAGAACTGATCGGTGGTTACCAGGGGAATGGGGGGTGGGAGGAGGGCACTAGGGGTGAGGTGGTGCACCTACAACATGACTAATAATAATGTACAACTGTAATTTCACAAGGTTGTTAACTATCATAACCTTAATTAAAAAAAAATTATTTGTCCCACAAACTGGGTTCCCAGTGAAGCTCGCTCTAATTCTGTTGCTGTATTAAGGCCGCAATATCAGAGATACATTTATTTCTAATTAACATACAATTGCATACAGAGCACTTTCTGTACACAGGGGCTGGGGGAATGAAAATACAGTCTAGGGCTGCTAGAAGCGTTCACTCTGGGTCAAAGAGCTAAGGCGATTATAAAAATGCGAGACACCGGAGCCTGTGGGAGGCTGCTGTGAAGAGACTACTGTGGGGCTGGTACGTGAGCTCACGTATTCATGAGTGCCGCTCGAGTATATCCGTCTCCCTTCTGTTAAATGCCTTTGAACCTAACTGACTAATGCAATGCGCTGAGACCTTTAAGAGAAGGTGACTGTGTACAGGAATGCCATCAGGAAAGCCAGGCTGAGACACAAATGCCGGGCAGCTCACTCCCTTTACAAGTGGCTGATTCCACACGCCAGCGGGTCAACCTGTAGTTGGGGCGGGGGGTGGGGGGGGGGGCGGGGCGGTGTTCTTAGACTTAAATGCTCATGTGGGAAATAATGGCTGAAAATCAATGAGCAATTATTGAAAGAATAGTATACTAAGTAGGAGGAAAGAGTGTCAAAGAAAATAGCTTTCAAAAAAGTTGGGAAAAAAATCAACTTAGTATGTTAGTTCTATTTTCAAGAAATATGCTCAATGCATTTTCAAAGTACCTCAAAATTAAAGCAATGGGTCCAATTGTTCATCTGAAAAAAGTACAGTAGACATACCACTTCCCCTGTGTTTCCAGGCTTTTTAGATCCTCTGTAGTTGAATTGTCTAATACAGTAGTCACTAGGCACACGTAGCTAGTTACGGTAATTATTAGAGAGTGAAGAAATGGAACGTTATCCTCATAGCAGAAAGATCTATACAACAGCGCTGCTTCATACTGTGTGCCTTTTTTTTTTTTTCCAGATTACTAGTCGGACTCAATAAATTTAGAGGTACTTTCCTTGAAAAGGTGTCTGGAAATTGAACAAAAACATACTGATGATGTAATTAGAAAATATAATATACTCTTTAAAAATAAGTTTATCTAGGTTTCCCAACTTTTTGAACACTCTCTAATTGCATAATTAACTTTTTAAATGCTGATTTTTTTCTTTTTTCTTTTTTTTAAGATTTTATTTTTTTCCTTTTTCTCCCCAACGCCCCCTGGTACATAGTTGTATATTCTTAGTTGTGGGTCCTTCTATTGTGGCATGTGGGACGCTGCCTCAGTGTGGCTCGATGAGTGGTGCCATGTCGGTGCCCAGGATTCGAACCGACGAAACACTGGGCCGCCTGCAGTGGAGCACACAAACTTAACCACTGGTCCACGGGGCCGGCCCCAGGCTGATGTTTTTCATCAAGAAATACCTGCACATAGTTTAAGGAATCAAATTATTCAACAAGGCATAGTAAAAAAAATAAATATTGATTTGCTTGCCCCCATCACCTCATCTCCCACGTCTTAGAAGCACTCTCCCCCTTTCCACGGTGTAATGTGTGTCTCCCTGTCTCTAAGGGAGATGCTCACACTGCTGCTGCTTATGTTTTCAGGTTGGGTATCTGCTTACTCACTTCCCACTAATGGAAGATGAGCATTTCTTTTCCAAATGCTTCTATTGGTGCCCCTGCACACTTCCCATCTCCTCATCCTTCCAATAGATCTATTTCATTTTATAAAAATTCAATGATGTAATTATGACCATGTAAATGACACTCACAGCTGAGCTATACAGAACAGTATTTGTCTCATTTGTCTGTGCACAAGTACAAAGCTTGATGAATTTTCAGAAAGTGAGCACACAATGCAACCATCCCCCAGCTCTAGAAACAGGACAGTAAGACGGAAGCACCCAACAGCCTTCATGATCCTCCCAAGTCATCTCTGTCCTCGGGAACCACTCAGACCTTTTTGCTACAGTTTTGCCTGTTCTTAAAATTTATATAAAATCATACAGTATGTACTCTTTCTTGTCTGGTTTCTTTGGCTGTTCTTTTTCTAGCTTGAGATCAAAGCTTAGATTACTGATCTTTCTTATCTAATAAATGTATTTAAAGTTATAATCTTTTGAGGGAAGCATTAGCAGCATCTCATACATTTTTTGCATGTTGCATATTATCTTTCATTTCAACGTAGCTTTCCACTGGGATATTTTTGTATTTTTAAAGTACTGATTTTTCCCCATGGTGTTGTGATCAACGTGTTCTTTATACCAATCCTAGGAAATCTGTTGAGACGTTTTCTGTATCCTGGACAATAGCTACAGTAAAGGTCACCACCTGATTAGTTTATGATAATACAGTCACTCTCCAAGATCCATCAAATTTCTGTCTGGTCTGAACACATAGGAGGGGAGCCTTTACCCTGAATCTTTCAGGATTCTTGACGATGGCTCCCTGCAATTTCCTGAGATGTCGCATTGATTTGGTTTACTGTTCTGGCTTCTACTTAGCCCTCGTTACGGTTCGGGAACTAAAGTGGGGATTCGGTCAGTTGTCAAGTATGTGTGCTCTAAATATACTCAGGAACAGGGGAAACTAGCACAGGGGAGGTCCACGGACAAACTGAGCTGCCTGGACACAAGCTGGGGCTCAGACTCCATGTATGACCTGACCCAGAAGGAAGTCAACTGTCAAGGAAATGTCACGTCACAGCCACATCACAGAGTATGGAAGGTGAATCTGGAGCGACAGATAATAGGCACACGACAGCACAGTCCTAGCCTTTATCAGATCTCAGAGTTCACCAGTTCTGTGTCTGAACCGTACTTAATTGGTCCTTTGAGTTTTTAATTTCAATTACTTTTTTTTTTTGAGGAAGATTAGCCCTGAGCTAACTACTGTCAGTCCTCCTCTTTTTGCTGAGGAAGCCTGGCCCTGAGCTAACATCCATGCCCATCTTCCTCTACTTTATATGTGGGATGCCTACCACAGCATGGCCTGCCAAACAGTGCCATGTCCACACCCGGGAACCGAACCGGCGAACCCGGGGCCTCCAAGAAGCGGAACGTGTGCACTTAACCACCCGGCCGGCCCCTCAATTACTTTTTCATCATTATAAACTCTATTTCAACAATTCTTCAATCTGACCAATTTTTTTTTTTTGAGGAAGATTAACCCTGAGCTAACACCCGCCTCCAATCCTCTTTTTTGTTCAGGAAGATTGGCCCTGAGCTAACATCTGTGCCCGTCTTCCTCTATTATATATGTGGGACACCTGCCATAGCATGGCCTGATGAGCGGTGTATATGTCCACACCCGGGATCTGAACCAGTGAACCCCAGGTGGCTGAAGCGGAGTGTGTGAACTTAACTGCTGTGCCACCAGGCTGGCCCCTGTCCAATTTTTATAGAACCTTGTTATTTTACCACTTTTGACACTCTTTCATTTCTTTACACATATGCAACAGTCATTTCAGATTCTGTATCTGATAATCCCTACATGTCATCTTCCTTGGGCTTATTCTATAATTTGTTTTTCTAACCCTTGCTTACGATCACATCTCTTTTTACAGGGTGGATTTATTTCCCAGCTCCATCTCTGAAGGTCAGGTTGGTTCTCCTCTATAAGCCTCACATCTACTTTCCAGGTAAGAGGGAATAGGAACAGGCTGGCACTTTCGCCAGGAAAGTGAAACTGTCCTCATATATTCCAAGTGGACTTTGCTTCCGTCTCCCTGGTCAGAACCGTGTCACATGCCAGCCCTGACTGCAGGCTTTTAGGCCTCCATGGCTGAGAGCACTGGAGATGAGGGTTGAAAGAGCAACTGTGTGTTCCTGCTTACAGCAGAGCCAGGCAAGAGTGCCAGCTCACTGCCATGGGGTTGTGCCATGGGGTACAAGTCACAAAGGTTACAGAGCCTTGACTCAGACCCACTTACACTCCTCTGGCTCTTCTAACTCCAAAATGGTGTGGGGATCCTCACTCTCAGAGAGTGGACTTTTGAGAGTCCTGTCGCTTATGAATGCTCTCCAAATAGACCTGTCACTGTGCCACAGGCATAAAAAACAGAGGCTCTTAGGTAAGGCCTTTGGCTGCAGGCCCACCACTGGATGCCAGGTTCTCCCTGCAGCTGCCACCTGTGACCTGCTAGTCGGGCCTCTAACCTGAAGGGAAGCATCAGCCAACAAATTAGGATCTTATGTGATAATGCAAAGATGCCGGCTGACCCAGGGAGGGAGGAAACATCACTTAGTCAAGACTGATCTCAAGGCCTGAAAACAGACTAATCAAAAATGGTACTACTTCAGTTTCTTATAATGCATGAACACATAATACAAAACTTCAAAAAATGTAGACACTGTTAACTCCTAAACTGCATACTGTACAATTTTCAAAAGCGATGGCTATTTAACAAAATGTAAGGCGACAGTATCACAGAACTTTCACACGCTTAATGAGGACACAATTAGCAGCAGGCTATTCAAACATGCACATCTGTTTCTGCACTTCCCATGCTTGTTTTTAACTTTGCTTCATCGAGCCACTGACAATTGAGGTTTCTTTCACATATAGAATTTCTAACATTAAATTACATTTTCTAAGGATTTTTATAAGGAAGAAACGGAAAAGACTCACACTACATTGTTTGCCATAAATTCATACACCAAAAAGTAAAACACAATCCACCAGAATTTACCCATGCTTTCCCTGTCCAACATGAGCTGTAGATATTTTTCTAAATACTTTATAAATATTTTTGTTAAAATCAGTTCTCTCTTTCATTTATGCAGATTAGGGGAAAATGATTTATAATGAGTTATGTGTTAAAATTTCCTTCTATATATTTCTTCCCCCATCCCCGCACCAAATCTGGTGCTAAGGTAAATAATAATGCAATGTCCTGCTTCAGGGGCCCAAACAGTCTGCAATCTTAACTTCCTAAATGTCCAAAGATTTCAACTTTCTGCCAATAAAAACAAAAGTCTCAAGCAGCCACAGATCACTTCTTAGTAGTTAGGAGGAGGAAAAAACCCATAGTATGAAGATCATTTAACTAAAACTTTATTATTTATGCCTTTTCCCCAAGCTACAAGCACTCTTTAGCATTAAATTACATTGTGCGTATCCAACAGTTTACATTTTCTCAGGAACATATGATGACATTAAAAATAAATAACTTTCTACTTTCTAGTTTATTAGGTTCTTAAATAGTTACCCTAGGGGGAAAGAAAAGTATTTTGTGTTCTCTAAGAAGGTAGTATATATAAATGAACTGCCATGTGTTCATTTAAACTTTGAGGAACCCTAAAGATGAAGTTTTTGGTTTTTTCTTCCAAAATGCAATACAGATATGCACTTAATCACTATTCATATAGTGAAGGGATGGAATGGTAGAGACAGATGCAATCTTTTCTAAATGCACAGTTGTAGGATATTCTAAATGAAAAAAAAGGCCCTGACTCTGACAATTGTTTAAAGGAAAAAAGAACCAAAGTCAAGAAAAATGTTGAAGAAGAATGTCCACTCTTAAAAAGAAGAGAGAACTGTTATACAACAAAAATGAGACTTACAGATTCAAAAACCACTCATTTTACTGCTTTAAAAGACAAATAAGGGGCTGCCCCATGGCCTAGTGGTTAGGTTTGTGCGCTCTGCTTCGGCGGCCCAGTGTTTTGCCAGTTCGGATCCTGTGCATGGACATGGCACTGCTCATCAGGCCACGCTGAGGCGGCATCCCACATGCCACAACTAGAAGGACCCACAACTGAAAAAATACACAACTACGTACTGGGGGGCTTTGGGGAGAAAAAGGAAAAATAAAATCTTTAAAAAAGAAACTTTACTTCCACGGGAGTAGACACTGTGTTAGAGAGGGTTTAACAGAATCTGGAGACAGCAGACACATACAATCAGGTTCTTCCAGAAACTCCCTTAGCTGTGCTCACCCGGAGGCTCATGCCCCCTGGGAGCCCCTGCACTGTCTGGAGATCCCAGCCAGAAGCCTGCTGAGTGCAGGGCGCAGGCCCAGCGGCAGCTCCTTCCTGACGGCTCAGTGCCAGGGGATGCTGCGGGGCCGCTTTCTGTACAGCAGGGTCAGAAACTAAGGCAAACGACAGCCACGTCCATTCATTCCTGTGTGGTCTGTGGCTAATGTCACCCTTCAAGGGCAGAGGTAAGTAGTGTGATGGAGACCATAAAGCCCACAAGGCTGAAAATATTTACTTGGCCCCGTGGCCAGATGGTTAAGTTCGCGTGCTCCACTTCGGGGGCCCAGGGTTTTGCTGGTTCGGATCCTGGGCATGGACACGGCACTGCTCATGAAGCCATGCTGAGGTGGCATCCCACATGCCACAACTAGAAGAACCCACAACTAAAAATATGCAACTATGTACCGAACGGCTTTGGGGAGAAAAAGGAAAAATGAAGTCCTAAAAAAAAATAAAAATTTACTATCTGGCTCTTTCCAGAAAAAGTTTCCTGAGCTTTGCTGTAAGAGAGAGAGAGAATGAATGAATTAGGGCAGTGGCTGCAGGAGGAAGGGGCTCAAGAAAAGGTTTTTAAAGAAGAGAGAAGTACCATTTTTGTATGCTGCTAAGACAGATTCAGTAGAGAGAATAAAAATTCATGTTGCAGAAGAGAGAACTGCTGGGTGATGTTCTCGGCTGAGACAGAAGGGTGGGGATAAAGTGCTCATGTGGAAGAGTTGGCCTTGCTAGGAGTAGAGACCTATGTCTGTTGTTACTATTCTGTGAAAAGATGTGCAACCTCACACATGAGAGAAGTGTGAAAGTTACACCACAGATTTCAGTTTTTACCTATGAAAATTGGCAGAGGTAAGAACTCTGATATTTGCTCTGCTGGTGAGTCTGTGGGAAACAGACAGTCACGTGTTGTGGGTGAGAGTGGACGTTGGTGCACCTTGCATATGGGAGGCACATCATGACGAAACCTAAGCCTGCGCCTTCTCAGGGCATCATCCGCCCAGGAAACTGACCAGGTGAAATTGACCTTCAATCACCCTTGCAGTGATTATTCAGGAATGAGCTGGGTTATTAGCAGTTCCCTTCAGTGGTCAGGCACACAGCTGGGGTCTCCAGAACATGCAGAGGGTCTGAGAGGGTGTGAACCCTCTTGTGAGTGTAGCAAAGGACATTTTTTGAAGACCTGGTAGGATCCTCACCCTAGCAACAGGGTCCAGGGAAGTTTACCCTTCTGACTGCAGAAACTTCCAGCTCTGTGGTCTTCTTAGAGTTTAAATTCTTGTCTCTTTTACCTAGATTTAAGGAACTTCTTTCCTCTGCCTGTGTCTGATGGTATCTTTTGCCAATCACCTTCACTCTTGAAGGAAACCACACAGAGGGCAATACCTATCAACCTTTTCTATGTACTTACATTTTGACCAAGCAATACCACTTCTGCCAATTTATTCTACACATCTGTTTCAAACGTGTATGTGGATATTCATTGCAGCATTGTTTGTACTAGCTAAAGGCTGGAAACAACCTAAATGCCCCTTAGGGAGCTATTTAAATATCCTGGTACATCCCCTCTGCTGTGCACACATTGAAAAAAACAAAGAGGCTTTCTATAAACTGATGAGGGGTTGTTTCCAAAATGTGTTAAGTGAAAAACAGCAAGGCAATGAACAGATGTGCTGGATAGGTATTGCTGAATTGCCTCTGTGTGGTTCAAGGGTGAAGGTGACGGGTGAAAGCTATCATCAGAGGCAAGCAAAGGATACATGTTCTTTTAATAAAAGGTCCAGAACATCTCTGGAAAGAGGGAAAAAGACAAACCAACTCCCAAAAAGCTTTCACAGTGCTTGTCTCTAAAGGAAACATGGAGGAATAGAGGCTATACCCTTTTGTATATTTTGAAGTCTGTATTTGCACAGATTTTGAATGACATTCAAGAAAAGAATACAGTGAAGAATATTACATTTCTTGATGGGAAATCAAGAATTAGGGGAACCCTTATAAGATCTTAAGCAAGAGAGAGACATAACAGGATCACAACTATGTTTTAAGATTAATCAGGTAAGAATTGTTACACATCAAGTTAATTGAAAGAGAGAAGAATTACAATGGAGGTCATCAAACTTGATGTAGTTCATGCTTGAGGTGTTAATAGGTCTAGACCAGAGTGGAAACAAAGCCAAGAGCCTCAGACCAGACCGCTTGTCAGAAGTTACAGAGCCCTATTTCAGCTTAATATGAGAAAGAAGAGTCTACAGGTTTGAGCTGCTGGTGGTGGAATATAGAGGTAGGCGTCCCCATCATGGATGATGTTCGCACAAAAGCTGGTCACCAATATGATAACAATGCTGTGAGCATAAAGCAAGTCCTCATCAATGAGTGGGTCAGACTGGATATTGTCTGAGATCTCTGCCAACCCTGAAATCTTGTGACTTTATGACAAAACCTTAGGGACACCTTAAATTCAGGGACAGAGGAGGGAGGAGTCAGATGAGTGACAAATTTTGAGGAAGGCAGGAGATTTATCCACTTCAAAGAATAAGAGTAGCAAACAAGGATTAGGATTCAAAGATTAGGTAGCAAATAGTGTTATATGTTGCTGAGAAATCATAAAAGCCATTGGATTTAACAGAAGGATGGAGTTATACAAAGTCTTCACTGAGTTGAGTTATCGCAGACTCTAAGAGTAGTTTTAATAGTTTCTGGGTGGAAGTTTGAGGGATGAGAAGTAAATGGTTGAAGTGGACACACTAGAAAAAGAATTTGGAAATAGGGTGTTTAATAGAAAGGAGAGCAAAGACTCCAATTATACATACAGTGTGCCCCTTCTAGGTGGTCCTATAGCCGACCACTGCTTTGTTCATTTTTTCATTCTCTTTTCTCTCTGTGATTAATTTTCTATTACTGTTATAGTTTCTATTGCTGTAACTTCAAGCACACTAATCTTTTATTCTTCCCTCTCTAGTCTGCTGTTAATCCCAGCGAATGTACTTTTTCCTTTCAGTGTATTTTTCATCTCTGGAAGCTGGATTTTAGATTGTCCATATTGCTACTTAACATGCTCAGTCTTTCTTCTACCTTCTTGAGCATGTGGAATGCAGTTATGTTTTATGTTTATGTTAATGTTTTAATGTCCTATCATCATTTTAAAAGATCTATTGTTATTGATTGTCATCCCCTCCCCCCCCGCCCCCTTTATAATGGGTCATATCTTCCAGCTTCTCTGCATGCCTGGGAAATTTTGATTGGATGCCAGACTTTGTGAACTTTGCCTTGTTCGGTGCTCCTTATATTTTATTTCTATAAATATTCTTGACCTTTTTTGGGACCCAGGTAAGTGACTTGGAAGAGTTGGATCCTTTTGAGGTGTGCTTGTGAGCTTTGCTATTCGGACCAGAGCAACCTTGGGTCCAGGAATGGTTTTGCCCACTACTGTGTGCTTCATCTGATGTGTCTCCAATTACAAGGCTAGTGGGAACAGGCGCTGTTCTCAGCTCTTCATGAACTGTGGCATTGTTCCCTCGCTCCTTCCAGGTGGTTCTTTCCTGGCCTCAGGCAGTTTCCTCATAAACACCATTCTCAGCTGAAGGTTGAAGAGCTCCCTCTACAGTCTTTGGAGCTCTCTCCCCATGTTGTTCCCTCCTTTCTAGTATTTCGCCCTGCAGAGTCCAGCTACGTTGGCCTCGCTGACCCCCCATTCTGGTTCTGTATCTCAGGAAGGCTGCTGAGCTCTGCCTGAGTTGCCCCTCCCTGAGAACGTTCTGGAAATGTTCTCCAGGGCAATCGTGGGGCTCACCTCATTTGCTTCTCATTTTTCAGAGATCACTGCCCTGTGCTGCCTGATGTCTAATTTCTGAAAACCATTATTTCAGAAATAATTTTAACACATTTTGTATGAGTTTTCATTTGTTTCAGATGGGGAAGTGTTAAAGCACAAAATTCAATGGAGTAAAATTTAAAGATCTTATTGGCTTTAGTCAACGATTCATGAATCGGGCAGGATCCTATGTAGCAGATAGAAAGGAGCTCTGAGGAGCTGGACAAAATGAAAGACTTTGATAGGCAGAAAGGAGAGGAAACAGGGAAGTTATACTAGACAAAACGGGGATGAGGTCACCTTCCTTTGGGTGATGGCAGGGGTCTATCAGACAGATGACCTAACTAGTGCTAATCAGGCGATTCCTGATTGACTGTTTAAGATTCCATTTCTGGGAGAGCCGAAACCATAATTGGTGACATGGGGCTTAACATAAACAATTCCATTTTGGCTTGTTGTCGTGTTTTTAATGAAAGGTAAATCTGATCCCAGTTACTCCCTTTTGACTGAAAATGGAAGTCTGTCAAGCTCTTTATTTTAGATAATACTGGCTAAATGTAGTGGATTTTCTTGTGGTACAAATTAATTATATTTACCTCTAACATCTAATATATATCAAAGCTAGAGCTGATTTTCATCCCATTTCTCAACTATTTTATGTTTACCCATTTGGTTTTGGATAGTACCACCAGAGGGCACCTCTGCCATGTTTCAACCACCACTTGAAAGTCAGTATTAAACAATTTCATATCTGGAACGTTCTAGTTCATTTAGCATGAGAAGTCTAGTGTTCAGTTTAAAATGCTCTGTGAGCCTACTTGAATACTGTCTCCTTTCACGTGTGAGCCCACGTTCCCTGGTGTCCGGGACTCAGTGTTCATTTGTTTCTCCTCCACTGCCTCCAACCATTTCCCCTTCCTTTGCTGCGCCAGTGCCTCGAAATTGTAAAATCTCCCCCAGCTTCTCCTGGGCATTCTCACCCTCAAAAGAGTGCAGTTAGTGTCATGGCCGCACCAGCCATCCCCCTGCAGGTGGCTTTTACATGGGAAATGCTGGAGTCCAAGCATATTTCCAGAGCCCTAGAGATCCTCTGCTCCTTGAGAACTAGTCATTATTGCAAACTTAGTGTGTCCACATCCCAACAAATGCCCAACAAATGCTCTCTCCTTTCTGTTTACGCTTCCTAGTCTTTTTAAACAGGTGTTTAAAAAAATCAATTTTATTGAGTTATAGTTTACATATGAAGGGGAGCAGACTATGCCACCCCAAAATATACCTCTTGGCACAAGGATTATCCTGAGCTGGTTATTTTTAAGAAACAGCAAACACAAGAGAAGCTCTGAAAACGAGTAGAAGTCACATTTTTGTAAGAGACGTTTACATTTACAAGGGAAATCTCCATTTGTAAGGGTGTCTTCCTCTCGGTACCAGGATGACTGCATCTCTAGAATGTTATCCGTGGGGAAGGCGTGGACTGAAATCTGCATAACAGCCATATCATGTTTACTGTGCTTTGCCTGGTAACCTCCCATAACTGGCTCCCCATCCCATCAACATCTCTCATCTTCAGCTGGAGATGCTGTATAAGGTAGTGGCTTGGGAGTTTCTGGGAGTTACTCAGTTTTCCTGGGGATCTCGTATACATACAGGAGGTATACGTGTTATGAAACTTCTGTTTGTTTTTCTCCTGTTAATCTGTCTTTTATTACAGGGGAGTCTCAACCAAGAATCCAGAAGGGGAGAGGAAAATTATTCTTCTCCCCTACACACACAATAAAATATATCCATTTTAAGTGTATATTTATTATGAAGTGTATACACTTCCATGAGTTTTGAGAAATGCATGTATCCAGGTAATGACTACCACAATCAAGATAAAGAACATTTCTGTCATCCCTAAAAGTAAGCCTCTGCTACTCAGCCCCAGGTGACAACTACTCTCCTTTCTGTCACTATGGATTAGATTTGCCTGTTCAGAATTTCAAATATATAAATATAAATCAAACAGTATGTGCTCTTTTGTGTTTGGCTTTTTTTTTTTCTGAGGAAGATTCGCCCTGAGCTAACATCTGTGCCAATCTTCCTCTATTTTTCAGTATGTGGGCCACCAGCACAGCATAGCTGCTAACAGAACAGTGTAATTCTGTGCCCAGGAACTGAACCGGGGCTGCTGAAGTGGACTGCAGCAAACTTAACCACTAGGCCACCAGGGCTGGGCTATGTTTTGTATCTTTATCCCAGCATAACATCTGTGAGATTCATCCCTATTTTCGTGTGAATCAGTTTTTTTTTAAACCAAGTAGTGTTCCATTGTATGGACATGCTACAGTTTGTTTATCCATTTAGACAGGTACTTCTTTTAAGAATTTTTTTTCTGGTAAGCATCTTGATAGGCATCTGCTCACTGTAGGTTTTTTTCTTTTTGACAGAAATGTTGAATTTACTACCGACTAGTTTATTTATTCATATGTTTTATATTATTTTTTTCCCAAATGGAAATATCTTTTTAAAGCTATAATATTGATAAAAAATGTTTATATGTATATTTCTTATGCTAGCATTTAAGTAGTATAATGTAAAAATCCCTGGAAATGACTGCATATGCACTTTTTCTCTATATTTTTGATCATGGTGAAACTAGGGGCCAACTTGCTTTAACTGGACTCAGTTGTTTGCTGCCACAGCTTGACTTGATGAACAGTATGTAGGTCTATACCTGGAATCTGAACCCACAAACTCCTGGGCCACCAAAGTGGAGCACGTGAACTTAACCACTATGCCACCGGGCTGACCCCGTATTCACAATCTTGATTGCCTCTCATATAAGGGTGTGTATGACCTGAGCATTTTGGGAGACTTCCCAGTTTCCCAGACTGTGGCTTGTGTGGGGAAGAATCCAGTGGGTGCCTGCATGGTCTATGAGTCCTTCAAGGTATACTATATCGAGTTGTTGGGGTTCAGGTCCAAGTGCTTCTTCAGATCCTGGAGGAAAAGGTCAGCTATGAAGCAACCTAGAGTCCTCAGGACAATCTGGGCAGTCAGGTTTTTGTTCTTGGTCAAGAGGGAGGGAGAAAAAAATGGAAACATTAATTTGGAGGTTGTAACCAAATATTACAGGAAACTGAAAGAATTGAAAATTTGTAAGTGTTGACAATTTGTGCAAGGTGACAGGATGAGTCCAATTTACAGATAGGTAACAAAACTGGTTTTTCCATAGCGATGAAGAAACCAATTAAATCTCTATCTGACAACAGAGTTTGCACATCCATCAGTGACCTGCAATTTACAAAGACGTGCAAAATAGCTCAAAGACAAGGACTAGAACCAGAATCTGACCACCCAGCAGGATGTGCTATAGTTTTCTATTGAAACAAAAATTTCTCTCTGTATTCATGCCCCGTTTGATCAAAGGTAACCTTAAAGAGAGATTATTCTTGATCACAAAATAAGACCGGCTTGCTTAGGGAGACTTGATTGATTATTTACACACGTGCAGCAAGAATGGTAATTTAGCATATAAGCCTTTTAAAGTTTGCATTGCTGGAATTTTTCTTAAGCAATAAATCTCAGGTTGGACTTGTACAAACCTCTTAAGGCTAGGAAGCCAAACCATGAACTTGCCAGCACATTTCCCCTGTAGTACCTATAGTTGGGTAAATCCCCCTCTTCTCAGTGTCCTCAAATTATTCTAAGTTTCCTGGGCCTGCCAGGAAGTGATCTTCCTTACTCACCTGTAAGCCTGGGAACTCTGTAAGCCAGGTACCAGGCCAGTTTTCCTAAGAGGGCTTTGTAAACATCAGCGCCATAATAAAGTCAGTATTAACTTCTTAAAATGAGCATCATTCTCAAACATAATATTCCAGCCAAAACCTTGGTTTTATAACCAACCAACGTTTCCAATTATATCCTATTAACAAGGAGGATAGATTCTTACTGAACCTGTGCAAATAACTATATTGCCATGAAAATACGAATATTCAATAAGAGATTCTTAATTCTAAAGGGAAAGCAGGGAAAAGAAAGATAAACTTCATTTTTGTTTACAAAAGCATAGTCTAGTAAATTGTGAGTTGCAGATAGCTTAAGGGAAAAGAGAAAGTGGTTCTGTATGTCCAGAAAAAATAGAATTATTATTTTATAATACAACATTTATTATATATTCTGTATATATTATATATATGTTGTAATATAATATTATTATATTCCAGACAAAACTCATAACTATCCTTCATCAGCTCTTCATTCAGTCCTCAGTAATTCATGTTCTGATTGATCTTGGTTGGCAGTCTCATGAACATATCTGCTTCTCCACTAGGGTTCTGGAAGTCTCGACTCGCTACTGGTATGTTCTCAAAGTTATGTGAGTGACGCCATCAGAAGTGTGGGTCCCAGAGCACTTGGTGGGCAGAGTCCTTTTCCATGGGTCTCTGAGACAGTCCTTTTTGAGGACGAAGCATCTGGCCTGTAGCTGCTTTGCAGGCACTTCCAAGGAAGCATCAGAGTAAAAGGGAAAACTATCCGCGGATGATGAAACAGCTCGAATGGCCGTGGTTAACTTATTACTGATACTTTTCAAAAGTGAAAGGTCTGATGAGAATTCACTCCAAAAATAATGCAAGTAGCAAAAAAATTTGTTTGTTTATGTGGCTTGCAGAATGGAGTCAATCCAAAATCCAAGTGGCAACAGAAGGTTTTAAAAGCAAACATAGGAGAGAACAAGATGGTAAAGGACCATAGCTCTTTCAAAAATGAGAAGACTTTGTGTTTTGTTTTGTTTTTTTTTAAATAGTAAAGAACATGATAAAGTCAACATAAGGTACAGGAAATTGTTCTGATAGGACAGAGAATTTTTGACTTCTGGGAAGATTACTCAGAAAGTAAAGAAAAACCTCTTTACAACCTCTTATTAAGAACAGACCAACAAGCCAAGAAAATTTTGTCATTTTAAAAGAGAGAAAACCAAATTGTGGTTTTGTATCAGTATAATTATTTGATACTAATGCTTTAAAAAAAATCATATAAATGAAGCCATCTAAGCTTAGCCATCTTTGACAAGGACAAACAAAATTTCCTCTCTGAGAACCCTCTACAACTTTCTACACCTCTTCTCGTTTTTCCTATGCTTTCCTCTTTCTCATCCTGAAACAATCAGTCATTTCCTTTAGGACAAAATTACTCTTCCTTTCTTAAAAAAATATATCCTGCATAGCTTGCTTATGAAGTTGTTCCTTTCTGGCATTATTTCTCCAAGTAGAGTCTTGCCCACTGTTATGGGCTGAATTGTGTTCTAAAATTCACATGTGGAAGTCCTAACCCCCTCAGAATGTGACTGTATTTGGAGATAGAGTCTTTAAAGATTTTTTTATTTTTTTCCTTTTTCTCCCCAAAGCCCCCAAGTACATTGTTGTATATTCTTAGTTGTGGGTCCTTCTAGTTGTGGCATGTGGGATGCCACCTCAGCGTGGCTTGATGAGCAGTGCCATGTCCGCGCCCAGGTTTGCCTAGGATTCGAACCGACGAAACACTGGGCAGCCTGCAGCGGAGTGTGCTAACTGAACCACTCTGCCACGGGGCCAGCCCATGGAGATAGAGTCTTTAAAAAGGTGACTGAGTTAAACGAGGTGATTAGAGTGGGCCCTGGTCCAAGTTGACTAGTGTCCTTATAAGAAGAGGAGATCGGGGCACAGACACACACAAAAGCAAAGCACGTGAAGGCATAGGGAGAAGATGGTCATCTACGAGTCAGGGAGAGAGGTCCCAGAAGAAACCCATCCTACTGACACTTTCGTCTTGGACTTCTAGGCTCCGGAATTGTGAGAAAATAAAATTCTGTTGTGTAAGCCACCCCGTCTGTGCTACTTTGCTATGGTAGGTGGAGCAAACCAATACACTCACAGGGAAGACTTTGAGGCAGATAATTGTGAACTGTCTGTCATACATTGGCACACTGTAGCAGACTAGCCAAGCCTGAGAATATACATCACATGGCATTTTAAATAGTTGTACACGTCCTTATACGACTACTCAATGTGGCAGAAATGAACATGTTCATTAATAGATTAAAATATGTTTAGCCTTTCTGTACCATAAAAATAAGAGGCAAAAAATTTAATTTTACATAAACTTAAAATTATGTTCCAGTATTCTATCTTACTTAGAAATGATCTAGCTATTTAATGAATATCCATCAATTAATTTAATTTAGCATAAGTCTGAGGTTTTAAGATACCCAAAAGATCTTGGAAACTACCTTCAAGATGACACTTTAAAAGACATAGTTATTATTGAAATTATTGTCAGAATAATGATTCAATTTGGTTAAATACAAATGTACTTTTTTTTAAATAACCTGAAACACGTAGTGGGTGTAGCCCTAGCTTGCTGATTAGTAAACCTGTATAAGTTTAGGAAGAACATACCCAAACAATAAAAAAGCAGGCTTGTTTTAAAGTTAATGCTAATAGTTCAGAAGACATAACTGCTTTTATGAAACCAACAATATTAGACTAGTCTCACTTGCCAAAGATTTACCTAAATTCTGTGAACTTGAATTTTAAAAATATTTGGGATAGTTTCTATAAGAATAGTTCTGAGGGGGCCGGCCCCGTGGCCGAGTGGTTAAGTTTGTGCATTCTGCTGCGGCGGCCCAGGGTTCGGATCCCGGGCGCGGACATGGCACCGCTCGTCAGGCCACGTTGAGGCGGCGTCCCACATCCCACAACTAGAAGGACATGCAACTAAGATATACAACTGTGTACAGGGGGGGTTTGGGGAGATAAAGCAGAAAAAAAAAAAGAAGATTGGCAACAGTTGTTAGCCCAGGTGCCAATCTTAAAAAAAAAAACAAAAAGAATAGTTTTGAAAGTATTTAGAAGCTCAGTATCCTTAATTTCTGGGCATTTTAGGAATATTTAATTTACATAAGCACTTACTTATCTTCAAGTCAATCAGAATTGAGGGCCTTTAAGGGATTTTATATCTAATTTATAATACCATCCAGAGGTAGGGAAATATTACATACATAATACCTATATGCATATATATATCTATAAATATATATAGATACATATAAACATATATACATAAACGTATAGACAGGCACAAATATAGAGTTTATAACTTTAATTTTAACATTTCAACTCTCTACATAGTCTCATGTCATCTATAAATAGTGACAGTTTTATTTCTTCCTTTCCAATTTGGATGCCTTTTTTTTCTTTTTCTTGCCTAACTCCTGTGGCTAGGACTTCCAATACTATGTTGAATAAAAGTGGTGAGAGTGGGCCTGCTTGTCTTGTTCCTGATCTTGAGCAAAAGCTTTCAGCTTTTCCCCATTGAGAATGATGTTAGCTGTGGGTTTGTCATACACGGCCTTTATTATGTTGAGGTATGTTCCCTCTAGACCCACTTTGTTGAGAGTTTTTATCATAAATGGATGTTAAATTTTGTCAAATGCTTTTTCTGTCCCTATCGAGATGATCATATGAATTTTACCTTTGTTGTGTTAATGTAGTGTATCACGTTGATTGATTAGTGGATGTTGTGCCATCCTTACATCCCTGGAATAAATTCCACTTGATCATGGTATATGACCTTTTAAATGTATTATTGGATTCAGTTGGCTAATATTTTGTTGAACTTTTTTGCATCTATGTTCATCAGGGATATTGGCCTATAATTTTCTGTTTTTGTAGTGTATGTCTGGTTTTGATATCAGGGTAATGCTGGCCTTGTAAAATGAGTTTGAATGTGTTTCTTCTTCTTCAATAAAATTTCAACTCATTGGTTTATATAAAACCATCTTATCCTTTTCCCACCTTTACATTTTTACCAGGATTGTGTTTCTGGCAAATGGTTACTGCTCAATATGAGGTTTAAGCATCTTCATCAGTATATGTGGAGCAGAACTTTAGGATTTCCTCTTCCCTGACTTGTAATCTTATGGAGCCCGTGGACGAAATTTCAGGCAAGAGACTGAGGAAAGATCAAGTGGCCACAGGTGTGTCTACAAAGCCTGTGTGAGTGGATAAAAAACATCCAGTCTGTCTCCAATGACCTTTTTCAGGCTCAAGCAGTTGTTGTTGGGGTCCCCAAGCTTTTCAAGAGTATTGTAAGGCCTGAAATTTCATGTGCTGACTTAACATCATTTTTTTTTTGAGGAAGATTAGCCCTAAGCTAACATCTGCTGCCAATCCTCCTCTTTTTGCTGAGGAAGACTGGCCCTGAGCTAACATCCATGCCCATCTTCCTCTACTTTATATGTAGGACACTTACCACAGCATGGCTTTCCAAGCAGTGCCATGTCTGCACCCGGGATCTGAACTGATGAACCCCAGGCCGTCAAAGCGGAACACATGTACCACTGGGCCAGCCCTTGACTTAACATCTTTGATCCTTGGAGGGTCCCAAAGGCCTAACTGTGAGTTTACCTGCTCTTGCCAGATATGCCTCCACCCACAGGGAATGGCTCCCAACTCAGCTAGTTCCCATAGCAGCCAGATCAGATGCATCCCTCTTTATCCTCAATTTAAGGAGCTCTACCTCCCTGTCAGCCCCGTTATTTAAGCAAGCCATCATAAATTCCCATGGGAGCCCAGGGCCACTCATCCCTCGTGTCACTACTACAAAGCCTGCCTCCCACAGCCCCTGCTGATTGACTCCGCTCTTGAGTGTAACCCCCACATGGCCCTGAATGGCTTGCAGGGTCCTCCTCCCCCAGGCTGTGAGTCTAGGTGGCTAATGAACTTCTCTCAATCTCATCTGTCCAGTATTGGTGTCGTGTGTTTGGCCATCTCGTACTGTTTAGGGTGGGGGATCCTTCCTTCTCAAGCGGGGTGAGGCGGAGGCAAGCAGAACAGAGGGGTCCTAAATCCTGACTGACTGTGCCTTGAGGGGCTGGAGGGGTAGGGAAGGGTCTGACAGGGATAGATAGGGGGTGGGGGAGGTGGGGGTCTTGAAGGGGGACAGATCAAAGGATTCAAGGCAGCTGAAGAGAAGGGTAAGGTGATCAAAAGAGGGAGGAGTGGGGATGATGGGAAGGGAAGAGTCTCAGATGAGCCAGTCTGGGGAGATCCCAAGTTTCCCAAAGAGGCCTTTGACGCGCTAAATTGCCTTTAGTAAATTTTGCCAATTCTTGAAGATATTAAACTGAATTAGTGCCATAATGGCATGTAGTCAGTGGGAGAAGAGGCACGAGGGTGCCTGATAGAGTAAGTTGCCCGTGAGATTAACAGAAAGTTAACCCAAAGAATGAAACTTTAAAGCAGCCGAGAAAGAGGCCCACTTGATTAATCCCTCTGCACAATCTCTGGGCTGGGCAACTGAGGAAAAGCAGGGGAGGCCTCCCAGCAGGGCCAGAGACAGGATCTCTGCTGGAAAAGATTCTCTCTTTGCTGGAGAGAATTTTTTTTCTCCTAATAAGGATTTATTATATTTGTATAGTGTTTTATGATTTATGAAGTATTTTTACGTATCATTAATATCTTAAACCTTTTAATTATATGAGCTATGTGATGAGGTCATTGACTCACGCTTCTTGTTCATCCATTATTAAATATTTATTGTTATTTATTTATTTATTTTCAGGTATACGTCATTATATTCTGATTTCTGTGTAGATTACATCACGTTCATCACCCAAAGACTAATTACAATCATCACCACACATGTGCCCCGTTGCCCCTTTCGCCCTCCTCCCTCCCCCTTTCCCTCTGGTAATCACCAATCCAACATCTGTCTCCATGTGATTGTTTCTCATTATTTTTATCTTCTACTTATGAGTGAAATCATATGGTATTTGACTTTCTCCCTCTGACTTATTTAGCTTAGCATAATACCCTCAAGGTCCATCCATGTTGTCACAAGTGGCCGGATTTCATCATTTCTTATGGCTGAGTAGCACTCCATTGTGTATAAATACCACATCTTCTTTATCCATTCATCCCTTGATGGGCACCTAGGTTGCTTCCAAGTCTTGGCTATTGTGTATAATGCTGCGTGCGATGAACATAGGGGTGCATGTATCTTTATGCATTCGTGTTTTCATGTTCTTTGGATAAATACCCAGCAGTGGGATAGTGGGATTGTATGGTAGATCTATTCTTAATTTTTTGAGCAATCTCCATACTGTTTTCCATAGTGGCTGCTCCAGTTTGCACTCCCACCAGCAGTGTATGCAGGTTCCCTTCTGCTGGAGAGAACTAAAGTAACTGTTCGCTGTGCTTCAACGGACAAGACATCCAGAGCACTGGCTCAAGAACTGAACTCACCAAAGATCCTCTACTCGCCAAATATGGCACCATTCCCTGGGTGGGGATGGTGGAGGTCCGTAGGTGAGGTCCAATCTTAAGTTGAGTCACAGCACCAGAAAACTGTCAAATAAAACCCAAACCTGGACTGAGGTAAAGGGGAGACTTTATTCAAAAGGATTATCGCAATTAGGAGAAGGAGCTTGTTGCACTACGGGGAGAAGAGATCACAATAGAGAGTGAGCTTCAATTTTAAGATCTATGAGCTTTTGAAAGGCCATGCAGGAAGGGCTTTTCTTTTACAGGGAAGAGTGAACAAAGCTATGAAGAACTGTTATCAGGATGAGCAGGTGGCTGACTGGACCACTGATCAGGAAAGGTTTACTTTGAGGTCAGCTGGGAAGGGGCTTCTTGGGAGGGGCCACTAAGGGGTTTATTCTGTATGGCAGTGCTGGCTTAGGTTGAAGGTGGGTGAAGGTCAAAGGCCCAGGCAGGAGGGAAGCCTGACAAAGTTTGATCAAGTCCAGTGAGCAGGCGTTTTGTGCAGATTGGTCAGTGGGGTCAAACAGCCGCCTAACTATTTATGAGACAGAGCAGGGGATTTGGAGGGTCTGTGTCCGGCCTTGTCTAGAAAAACAAGGGCGCTCTCTGTGAGTCTCAGCTAAGTCATTTGGGGAAATGTGGTGGTTCTTCGCAGGAAGCCGTTTCCCGGAACATAAAAGGCTGCGGGTGTGGGGCTGTCTTTAACCATCACTCACTTCTGGAAGCACAGGGTTTGGGTCAAGTTCGACATTGTCCCCTTATTTGACATTTGTGCCCTTATTGTACTTTTAACCACGGTTTCATTATAATATTTAAAGAATGTATGACAAGTGGATTAATTATCGCTATAACAGTGGTATTTGTCAGCACTTCCCTGCGTCTGTAAATATTAGGACAGTGGATATTTGTAATCATGAGTTCACTCCTTGTGCTGGTTACTAAGGTATATCTTGCAGCTCAAACCCATCCTTGCACCCTCTGCTCAGTGATGCTGTGGCTGTGACGCAGCAGACCACGTTTCCTCTAAGGTGGTGCCAATAGTGAGCACTTGAGGAGCCTGGAAGGTTGGAGGAGAGAGAAGGGACCTGCTTTTTGATATTTGCTTGCTGTCCCTGCCACTGTCACCAAGCGATGGCTTTTTCCCTGGCGGCAGCAGTTGGCTCCAATTTCTGGTGTTTAATCCACCCTCTCAGATCCAGCCTCGACATTTACCGTCAGAAATAGCACCATCACTGGGCACTGCTGTCCTTGGAGGTCTGAGTCCCCGCCCCCAGGGGCCCTCTCCCAGCTCCTGGTTTCTGGTACCCCTGACTTTTCCTCTCTTCAGCTTTCCCCGTGGCAGCTGCTTCCTGCAGTTTCTATCTCTCTGTTATCACAAGGTTTCCCTTTTGCCTTATCAACCCTCCGTTATCTGTTTAACCAATTCTTTAAATTCTCTGTAAAACTAACTGCTGTGATTTCTGTTTCCTAACTGGACTCTGACAGACACAGCCCTAAGAGATCCAGAAATACCTTCTGAACTACTCGTGTAGATCTATGATAGGTATATCTTATTGTGGTAATGAAAAATAAGTAGATTATATTTATGGGATATATGCAGTACACGACTGACAAAAAAGATATATTCTAAAAGTTAATTTATAAATCCATTGTTTGGATCTTGAAATTAATTTTCCTAGCAAAACAATATTACACATTAAAGTTAGACAATAGATCAATCTATCAACATTCATAACATACCTGAAGTACAATGTTGTACAAATTGTGATGGGGAACAGAATTAGCATTGCTTTGGCAACATATATTCAAAGTTCCAATTATTATGTTAGTAACAATTTTATTCACACTCTTATTTTTTTAAATTTTGATAATATTATCTAAATCTGTATATCCAAAATATTATCATTTCAACATATAACCAATAATCAAAATTAAATTTAAATGAGATATTTAAAACTTTTTTCATTCTAAATCTTCAAAATATGTGTATTTTACACAACACACATTTCAATGGAGTGTAGACACTTTTCGCTGGCTCAATAGCCACATGTGGCTGGTGGCTACCACATTAGACACACCACTGTTGAGTATATGTCTAGCTTTGTTGGGTCATAATATACATCCATTTTCTTTTCTTTTTTTTAAAGATATAATGATATGAATAGATAACTCAAAAGCAAGCAAATTTGATCATCCGTTTGGAAATTAAAGAGTATTCTGACAGGCATACTAACCACTACCGATTAAAAACAACCTTAAAATATCCTTGACAAAAGCCCAGTAAGAAAAAACTGGTCCAGTGAGGATGGAGGAAACATGTTTAGTCTAACGGAAAGAAGTGACAGGCTTAGCTTCAAACATCGAATTAATAAAATTTATGAATTTAATTTCATAATGCATTATGAGGGTTTTCACAGCCTATTTGCCTTCACGATGCTTTGCTCAAGGAATTTAAAAGTATTATTTTTGTCCCTTAGTTAAAAAGATCATCTGGATTAGCAAAAGATGGCGAAAACAAATTGCAATTGCTTTTTTTCTGGTTCTGACCGGCATGCAGATTCTTCATATATTTGCAGAAGATATTTTGGGTTCGTACTTTTGTCTCCATGATAAAAACACAAACCACAGTTTAAAAGGAGCTCATGTTCCTCTTGTTCTAGGTCTTAAACATAATGCATTATAAGATTACTTTCCTAAATCAAATTAAACAAGATGTTCCAAGATTTTCATTGGAGGAAGAATCTCCTTGGGGAAGAGGCAAGATTTACCTTCCCCTCAAAATATTTCTTTAGCTCCTATGCCATAGTCACTACAGCTGGCCTACAAGGTGACTTCATCCAGTAACACTCTAGCACAAGGGTGGGGAGGGGACAGCAGAGTCCAGAGCAATCCTTCCAGAATATCCCAAAGCCTAGAATAGAGAAGGCCAAGTCTGTACAAAGGGACAGGTGGGTTAACATGAAACCAGCGTGCCATGTGGCGTGGCTAATTCATGCTTCACTTATGGGACACTGTCATCTTCTGCTCCGTGTGGACATGTCTAAGCAGGCACCCCCAGGGTATCTAACCTCCTCAGCCAAAGCCCAAGAGGGTAAGCCTCAGAGACTCAGCGGTTCCCTCCAGGCCAGCCCAGCCCTGCTCTCAGCTTTCACGGGTTTCGCCTGAGCAATGACCTCCTTTCGTTAGAATGATGGACACCAGGCAAGCCGGCTGTTGCAGGGAAACCCACGTACTCAGTGTCTCAGCTTTACCCTACAGCCCCAGCAGGACACGGCGGGTGGGGAAGTGAGTGTGCATACAGTTAGTGCCTTCCTTTACTTCAATACACGGATGTTCAATGAATAAACGATATGCAGATGAATAAGATCCTGTTCTGCTCTCCGAGAGCTAAAAATCCAGCAGAAGAAGACACATCCACAATATTCTTCTTGCCACCAAGGAGACTGTCAGCTTTTATAATCGACATGGTGCTTTGTGCTGTAAGGGCGGGAGAGAGGTGTTTTCTACTTTGCACAGAGCTGTGGATTGTTCCACAATTTAATTTAATCTTAATTCTCAAAATGTGCAGACCAGCAGCTTCAGCATCACCTGGGAGCTTGTTAGAAATGCAAATTCTCAGGCCCTATCCAGACCTACTGAATCAGAAACTCTGGGGGTGGGGCCAGCCATCTGTGTTGTCACAAGCCCTCCAGGGAAATCTGTTATGCCCTAAAGTTTGAAAACCACTGCAGTGGGGTACGTCTCGGGTGAAATTGTGAATTAAGCCAGGGTCACTACGGTGATCTTTCTAAATCTAAAAACCTAAATCTAAAATGTGAATCTGACCATAGTACTCCCATCAGTTCCCTTTCACCACCATCAAGATAAGTGCTCTTTCCACTCCCTTCTGTGCACCCTACTCTCCAGCTCATCTGAGTTCACCAATTAGGATTAGGTTTTGCTGATTATAACAGACAACAAGAAAATTATGTTTTAAACAATGTAGAAGTTTATTTTTCTTTCACATCCAAAGATGTCTAGAAATTGGCAGTCCAGGGTTCTTGAACAGTTCAACAAAGTTATCAGGGGTCCAGGCTCCTTCCAGCTCACTGCTCTACTAACTGGGGTATAGCCCTGGTCCTCATGGCCCAACATAGTTGCTAGTACTTCAGCCATCACATGTGTATTCTAGGCAGCAGGATGGAGGGAAGGACATCTTTCTCTTTAAAAGACACATTCTGGAATTTCCACCTAGTACTTTCACTTGCATCTCATAGGCCAGAACTTAATCACGTGACCTTACCCAGCTGCAAAGGAAGGCTGGGAAATACAGTCGTTTAGCTGAGTAATCAATGTGTTCAACTAAAATTTGGAAATGCTGTTATTAAAAAAGGGGAGAATGGATATTGAGAGGCATCCTGACATCTTTGCTTTCCAAACGACTCATAGTTCCCAGCACCAGCGATGCTTTCTCTCCCCTCTAGGTATCCCTTATGTTCTTCCCTAGTGCTCCGTCTCTTGGACTGTTATGCAAGGTTGGTTCCGAAGAGGCCCACACCAATATTTATCCCATCTCACATGCTCTTTGGGACTTTGACGCTCCTCAGAAGTGATGCTGTGTGACTTCCAAATCCAGGTCGTGAAAACGATATAGCTTTCTCCTAACTCCCTCTTTTTGGGATTCTTGCTCTGAGGACCAACCATCATATATTAAGGAAACCCAAATTATCCCAAGCAGAGGGACCACAAAGAGAGGAACTAAGGCTCCCAGCTGACAGCCAACAGCAACCACTGGACACGTAAGTGAACTAGTCTTCAGATGATTCCAGCCCCTAGTCTTAGAGTCTTCCAGCTGAGACCCCAGACATCATGGAACAGAGATAAACTGTCCCTGTTGTGCCCTGTCTGAAATTCTAGAACCAAAGAATCTGTGAGCGTAAGAGATGTTGGTATAGGTTTAAGCCAGTATGTTTTGGAGTAATTTGTTACCCAGGCATAATAACTGGAACACATGGTCATCTCCTCTTCATCCTCTGGGACTCAACTCAGCTGTCAGATGTGACCTCCTCCAGAGTCTTTTCTGAAACCAACCTCTCTATCCCCACAAGTGTGTCTTAGGCGCCCCGGTATGTGTTCCCACAGCCTGCAACGTAAGCGTGAGTTTTCTTATTAGCTAGTATCTCTGACACATAATAGACACTCTACTGATGAGTGAATGAACGAAAGAGAAGACGAATGGTGTTCTTCTTTGTTGGTTTCTTACTTCATAGTGACTTTCTTGTCTTGTGGCTCACTGCCAAGGAATAGCGTGGAAGTAACAGACATTGGCTGATAAAGCTTTACAGAGTAATGTCCCCCTTGAGATATTTATTTGCATTTTACTTGGAGTCTCAAAACTTTCAAGACCCAGTGAATGGATTTTTAAAATCTTACCCCTTCAGACATCAAGGGGTTCTTGCTAGTACCCTGGGTGTTGCCCTCTCCACTTTCCTTTCCTTTACACCCAACCCACCAATGAGTTTTGTCAATTCTACCTCCAAAATATATACTGAATCTGTCCTGTTTCTTTGTCCCAGTCCAAGGCCATTCTCTCTCATGTAGATAACTGAAATAACCTCATAACTGGTCTTTCTGATCACTGCCACCCCCCCCCCCCAGCCAGTCCTTTCTTCTCACAGAAGGCAGTGCAATTTCTTCTCCCAAAGCAATGATTTAGTATTTTGCACAGATGATCTATGCTTGATAAAAATTCAGGAAATGTATTCAAAAGAAAGCAAGAAAGCCCCTCTCAGAAATAACCACGGTAAACATGTGATGACCATCCTTCCAGACAATTCAGCAGTGCATTTATTTGGTCTGTTGAACAAGCTGGTCTCAGAAGGATGCAAGGCAAAACCAGTCTTACTCTTTTTTAAATTTGTGACTCTACCCAACTTGAATACAAGTTTGTGAGAAGAAGGAGCTTGTCTGTCCTTGTCTGTTCCCTGATACGTCCCCAGGGCCAGAGAAGTGGCTGGCATATAGAAGGCACCCCCAAAAATATATGTTGAATAAATAAATTATTACTTTGAAAATATCGTCCACTGTACAACCAATTTTTATATTTGATGCATTTCCTATTTTAGACAGTTAAGTGTTTTTCATGGAATTTTTAATTGCCTTCCCCTCACTTTTGTTGTCTGCCTTAATTGTATCCTTAAATTCTTCAAGTTCCCCAGGATTATATGAAATCTCTGGAATCTCCTGTCCCATATAGATCCCTCTCTTGGATGCTCCTTCCTCTTGCTCCAATTTGGAATGATTCTCTGTAGGCACAGGGCATAGATTTCATCCTGGAACTAAAAGTTTGTCTCCTTGCCTTCTAGCATCCAGTGTTGTAAAGGAGAAGTCTGATGCCAGTCTGATCCTAATTCTTTTGTGGGCAAACATTTTGCATCCACCTCTGAAAGATTTTAGGATCTTTCCTTTATACTTGGTGGTCTGAAATCTCACAATAATGTTTCCAGGTGTGAGTCTGGTAAAATTAATTTTGCTGAGCACAAGGTAAATCCTTTCAATCTAAAGATGTATGTCCAGTGGCTCCGGAAAATCCTTTCATATTTTTATCATGTATAATTTCCTACCTCTCTTCCCCCACCTCCCCTTGCACCATATCCTCATTTGGAACCACTTTTAGTCAGAAAGTAGACCTTTTCTTTCACATTACAAAATTTTTTTTCATTTTTAATTCTTCTTTCTGGGAGATTTCACTGATTTATATACCAATCCTTTTATCGGATTCTTTTAAAATTTTACCAATCATATTTTTAATTTTCAAAAGTTTTTTCTGTGATTGTTTCTCTGTTTCTTTTTCATAGCATTTTGTTTTTGTTTTGTACTCTTTCTAAAAATTTGAGTTAAACAAAAAGTTATCTTCTGTTCCCAGAATTATCTGTTTCCCCAAGAATATATATATTTATATCATTTATACATACATTTGTCTCATATATATTATATAATTACCTCATATATATATATATATTATCTCTTTCTCTAAGAAAACTATATATAAATATAAATATATATAGTATAAATATAGAAATATATATTGTCTTGGGGAAAGAGATCTGGCCTCTTCTTACCCCTCTGACTCGTCCTGTGCCCTCTCCTTATTGTGCCCTCTGCTCTGGCTGCACATCCTAGTCCTTCAACTTGCCATGCCCTGCTCTTCCCAGGCCCTTGCACTTGCTGTTCTTCCTAGAACACTCTTCCTCCAGCTTGTCATGGTGGGGGTGGGGGGTCTTCTCATCCTTCAGGCCTCAGTCTGCACGTTCCCTCCTTCAAGAGCCCTTCCCTGCCCCCTGGACCTAAAGGAGACTTCTCTCTCCTCTCCTCTTTCCCTCTATCACCTCTCTCCATTGATTCCCTTCATAGCATGTATTCCAGCCGGCAAGTGTATTGTTTATTTGTGTTATGCTTGCTGACGGGATGTCTCCCATACTACAGTATAAGCTCCATGTCTGTCCTCGTCACCACTGTATCCCAGTCCCAGGCCTGGTGCTGGGTGAATAGGAGGTGCTCAGTGACTATTTGCCAGATGAATGAATGGATGGATAGTCCTGCTCTGTGACCTGTGAGGTAAGCTTTATCTGTAGAATGGATAATAGCGGCATCTGCCATGGAGCATTGTAAAAATTAAATGAAATAATGTATAATTTAAAAAAATTGAGATATAATTGACATATGTCATTGTTAGTTTCAGGTGTACATGGGATTTGATATTTGTGTGCACTGTGAAATGATCACTGCAATAATCTAATGACTCTCCATCACCGTATGTAGTTACAAAATTTTTTTTCTTGTTCTCCCCAAAGCTCCTCGATACATAGTTGTATATTCTAGCTGTAGGTCCTTCTGGTTGTGCTATGTGGGACCCTTGCCTCAGCATGGCTTGATGAATGGTGCCATGTCCGCACCCAGGATCCAAACCTGTGAAACCCTGGGCCACTGAAGCAGAGTGCACGAACTTAACCACTCTGCCATGGGGCTGGCCCCTGAGGAAAACTTTTAAGATTTACTCTGTTAGAAACTTTCAAATACACAATACAGTTTTACTAACTGTAGTCACGATGCTGTACATCCTCGTGACTTAGTAATGTATAATTTTTTTTTTTGTAATGAAATCTGGATCCGGGTAAGATCTCAGCAATTATTATTCTCTTCTCTTTCTCTGTCCTTGAGTTTCAGGCTCTATCCTGACACTACTTGGGCAAACTTGGGCTCATCACTGAACCTCCTGGGCTGTCAGAGTTTATTCAGTCAAGTATTTTGGTGTAGCTATATACTATTCTAGTGCTGGAGACATGGTGATGAACAAAATAAATAAAAATCCTTGCTCTCATGGAACTTACAGTCTAAGATCTCCCATGGCCTAGATACTTACTCTTAAATTGTATCATTTAGGAATTGAAATTATCTGGCTGGGTTTTGATTAGAGAGGGAACGAGGAAAGGCCTTGCCCGATGATTGGGTCTGGTCATCAGCTTAATTTCATCTAGCTTCAGCAGGTTTCTACAATTGTTTGGCAGATCTCCTCCCATTGTGCAGGAAAGTGAGTTTGCTTGCCATGGCACAATGTGTGGTGATGTAACTGCAGTTTTTCTCTCTCAGGGCACATGAGAATTGGAGGAGTTAGGTGAGCCCTCTGCCCAGGGGGTCTTAGAGAAGGGTTTGGGGAGGGAACAGCACAGGTCGTGACAGCATCCAAGGGGCCCCACCGGCCCTGGGATGGCATTTCTTCTGATTTCCCACAGCAAGCCTTCCTGTATCGCTCTTGCTGGAAAATAAAGCCAGAGTTCTTACAGAAATGCATTCTTGGGCCAAAGGAAAGCGCAGTGTACATGTGGGTGGCAAGTGCTAATACAATTCTTTCTGACAAGCACCTACTTTCAGGTGAAGAAATGGAGGCCCAAAGAGTTCAAGTGACATGGCCATGATCAAAATGGGACTAGAACCCAGGCCTCCTGATTTCTAGTCCAGTGCTCTTGCCCCACCATCTTGGACAACAGTAGTTTTCCTGGTTTCAGTATATCAGTCCCAGGGAAGGGCTCTAATTGGCTCTGCTGGGATCATGTGCCTGCCCCTCGGAGCAATCTCTGTTGCTAAGGGGATGGGGTGATGTGATTGGTCAGGCCAGAGGGCAGGGCATATTACCAGATGAAGGGGGATGGGAGAGCTTTCCAGGGTTCCAAAAACCAGCGCTGCCCCAGTTCACCATAGATGAAGAAAACTTAAGTCTCCAAATGCTCACTCATTCTTGCTTGGCCTTGGGCTTCAGCTCAGGGCTCTGACTCAGAGCCTAATGCTTAATTTCCTGCCAGGAGGTGACTTCAGCTCGGGGGAAAGCCAGTCGGTTGCATTTGCTTGGATTGATTGATAAGAGAAATTGCTGAGAATGTTCTCCTCTGACATTTGCCAGAGGGCAAATTTTTCTGTAATGAGGGATGAGAAATAGCAGTGTGTCCCGGGAGACTGATTATGGGACCCTAATCTGAATCCAAGCTCTGGAATGCATTTGATACATGACCTTGAGTTTAATATAGATTGAGTTCATAAGATAGTAAGCAAATTAATTGATCGATAAAAATATGACATGTGAATGATTTAAATAATGTGCTGATTATTGAAATTTTCAGTGGCCAGAAAAAAGGAGGCTTGGATTGATTTGCTGAGAAAGCTTCCAGCAGGGTTCCCTGGGGCCACATGTGACTGTGTTTGATCCTTGATCTGACAGATTAAGACAGCTTCAGGCAGAGGCCTCCCCCTGTACATAGAGCTCTTAATGGAGACTGGCGGAGAGGACACGTGGAAAGAAGCATGTGACATATCTGAAATACCACATTAGAGAGTCATTCTTCTTGTTGAATTTGCATAATATACGTTAATAAAAGAAGCAGCCTGGTGTAGTGAAAACGTAGACTTTGTGGACTCAGACAGATGTATTTGCAAAGCATAATTTTCAAACAGCTAAAAACATGATTCTCATACGACTATCTCCTGAGCATGTTGTCGAAGATTAATTAATTAGAGAGGTGCTATGGACGAATTGTGCTCCCCCGAAATTCATAGGATGAAATTTTAGCCTCTGGGGCTTCAAAATGTAATTGTATTTGGAGACAGAGCTTTTAAAGAGACAACTTAGGTTAAATTAGGTCATCAAGGTGGGCCCCTAATCCAGTGTCACTGGTGTCTTTATAAGAAGAGGAAGAGACACCAGGGATGCACGCTTACAGAGAAAAGACCATGTGAAGTGGCAGCAAGAGGGCGGCCACCTGCAAGCCAAGGAGACAGGCCTCAGAGGAAACCAACCCGCTGGTACCTTGATCTTAGACTTCCAGCCTCCAGAAGTGTGGGAAAATCAATTTCTGTTGTTTAAGCCATGCAGTCCGTGGTATTTTGTTATGGTAGCCCCAGGGAAATGTACGAGGGAACCAGAGGAAGGCAAAGCCAGTTTCAAAGAGGATGGAAGAGGCTGATCCATGTGGTCAAACACACAAGTTAAACACACAACTGGTTAGTGTCCTTCAGGACTATAAAACTACGACCTTCGCAGTTACCTTCCTAGACAACAATCATTTGCATCTTATCAGTTTTCTACAAGTTGACATTCTTGAGACCTAATTAATAGCAAGTAATAAGTCAAACATAGTCACATTGCACCAGGGCAGAGCTTCTCAACAGTGGTACTCTTGACATTTTGAACTGGACAATGCTTTGTTGTAGGGTCTGTCCTGTGCATGATAAGGTGTTTAGCAGCATCCCTGACCTCTACCCACTAGATGGCAGTCATATCTGCTCCCCATCCACTTGTGACAATCAAAATGTTTCCAGACATTGCCAAATGTCCCCAGTCAAGAACCACTGTTCTAGTATAACCTTGAGTTAAAGACCCACAGCTATCTTTCTGCCTTACTTCCAAGTTTTAGATATATGTCATTAACAGCGTTCAAGTCCCTACTCTGCCCTTTGCTATCTGGATATCCTTGGTCTATTTTTTTAACCTCTCTGAGTTTCGGTTTGTTCATCTGCAAAACTGAGCAAATACGCCTTTACCTCAGAGATCTGTTGTGAGGATTAAGTGAAACTATATGTGTAAAACACAGACATGTGCAAATCCTGGTCACACCTCATGGCCTCATGGTTGGCCGTGCTGCCTTTTAAGAGGCTTGTTTGTACACCTGTGGCCCCAAGAGGACAGAAAGCACCCCTGGGACCACTTTGGCTGGCCGAGCACAGACATCCGGGTCCGTGTGTCAGGGGACTGCAGGCTGGTGTGGATCGTTGAGAAGCCAGGGCCCTGCATCTGGTCTGGCTCCTCCGCTTGCTCTGGGCAGGGCAGAGGAGCACATGGTCTTGACAAGAGTTAGGTGAGGGGGTGGGTGCCTACCCTTCCTTTACCCTTGGCCATCACGGCATGCCAGCTCTCTCCTCTCCCCCTCCCCTGCTGCAATGGTCAACCCCTCCACTGCCTTCTGCCAGCACTCAGGGCCCCCCTGCTCCTCACTGGACGAGGACCTCTTGTTCTCTCTCCTCTGCCTTAGGGAATCGAGGGTACCACAGCTTAGGGGCAGGAATTCCACATGGAAGTGAAACTGACGTCTTGGTTGCTCTCCTTCTACTTCTGATTTTCAGAGGCGGCTTGTTGATCAGCTGATTTAAATTTAAGTGTCTATTGTTAAAATACTTAATGCCTTGGTAGGAGTTGAGGGGAAAGCTGCTTTTGTGGTCCCAGGTCCCTTCTCAGAGGGAGGAGACACTGGATTGTCTAGGATTCCACCATGGGATAACATTGTCCAGCAGGGGGCACCCGCGTCTTGGGTGCTGGGGCTTGGGAAGGGGTTATATTGGGTTTTTTGTTTGTTAAGCTGTTAAATTTGTGGTAATTTGTTTTTTATTGTGGGGGGAAGTTTTCAGATCTGATTCAACTTAAGGTGGTACAGCCCTCTCCTGTCTGTGGGGTCAGTCGCTCCCCATTCCCTGCTTACAGAACACTAACCGAGGCAGCCTGGGCTTGAGGCTCTGGACTGGACCCCGCTGCAGAGTGAGAACTGCCTCCAGACGATAGAGAGCTGTGTCAGAGCTTCCGTGTGGGGCTTCCTCTCCAGGCTTCTCAGCTCCCCTTTCATTCCAGCAGGGCCTGGCTCATCTGAGTGAAAGCCATGTGAACTAAAATGAACTATGAATTCCTCGACGCGACATGCAGTATTAGCGAGCCAGTCCGTGTGCATTGTGACTTGCCAGGAATCCTCTGTGCTGCACGTGCAGTATGGGGCCCTGGGAGAGGGGGGCAACGGGGCAAGGGCAGGGCAACCATCCTAGACCCTCTGGCACCATTTGCTGACCCTGAGCCAGAAGACCCTTCATCTCCCTGGATTTCAGTTTCCTCATGAACAAAATAGGGGATAAAAACGCTGTCCCATTCTCATAGATTGTGAGATCAAGCACAAGAATTTTTTTAAAAAAGCAGAGGCAGGACTTAATAGCTATGCTATTCTGGGTGGGAGCTCGGGCACATTTCTTGCAGAAAAGGGGCAGCTGCGTGGCTCATTCACCATTTAACAAATATTAATGAAGCCCTACTGTGTGCCAGGCACTGCTTGAGGTGCTGATGATACAACAGTGAGCAAAACAGGCAAAATTCCCTTCCTTCTTACATTCGATTATGGGAGACTGAGGATAAACAAAATAAATAAGTTAAGTAATGGGGATAGGTGGTGTGGAGAAAATAAAGCAAGGAAGAGGGAGAAGAAGCAGCCAGTCCCAAAGGGCCCACACCCCTGGCATTCACACCCTTGTGTGGTTCCCTCCCACCCTGTACTAGAGTTGGTTGGTGTGCCCAACAGAATGTGGCAGAGGTTATGATATGTCACGTCTGAGATTAGGTTCTAGGAGACTGGCGTCCTTCTTGGGCTCGCTCTGGGGGAAGCTGGTTGCCATGCTGGGAGGACACTCGGGCAGCCTATGGAGAGGCCCACATGGCAAGGAGCTGAGGGATCCAGTCAAAAGCCAGTGAGAAATGAGGCTTGCCAACAGACTACAACTTCGCGAGAGACTCTGAGCCAGAATCTCGGAGAACGCCTTTTCTTCAGTGCTCTAGAGTTGAGACTGTAGACTGAATGTGCTCTCTGCTATGACTACCATCACTAGGCGCTGTGCTGAGTGATTCACGTATACTGTGTCATCCAATTCTCCTAACAGTACTGAGGGTGCTATTATTATCTCCACCGTACAGATCAAAGCTCAGAGGCTGACTCACTTGTGCAAATCCTCCAGCTAGTAGCTGTCTGAGGGCGGACTTGCCCTTGGGTCTTGCAGCTGTGGTGCTGTTCTACCTTTCCTTTGCTCTCTCCAGACTGGGCTTTCAACATAACATTAACACCCTTCTCTTCCTCAGTTTATCTCTTGTCCTCCCAGTCATTCCTAAACATTGACATTCATTGAGCTGTTTGGCCCCCTGTCACAGTCCTCCCTCTGTTTCACCTCTGGAGAGTCAAACGGTGACTCTAGTATTCACAGGGATGGTCTATCCATCGCACACTCCAGTTTCACAGTTCCTGGAATCCTCTTTCTGCCACCCTTCTCATACAACTTCAGCAAGCCATTCCCATGTTGGGCTGCTTATTTGCCTATTTGCTCTTAGAACCATTCTCCATTCCTCACCTATTTTTCTCTGTATTGTAGGAAAGCGGATGCCCGCAAATCACATTTCCCAAACTCGGTTGCCAATTAGCTTCATAATGGCTTCAGCCAATGAGAGCACTTGTGGGAGACGGGAGGGTGAGTGGAAGAGAGGAGCTGGGGAGCTCCTGTCCTCCTTCCGCATCCCCTCGCTTCAGCCCTTTAGGCAGCATCTCTAGTAGTGATTAGGCTTCCTCCGTGGTTCCAGTGCTTGCTGTCCAGGCCACCATGGTTTCAGCCCCTGCTCCTGGGCTCTGGAAACATCTTTTCTCCATTTGTCCATCTAGTTGTAGTTGTGGCAACACAATTTTCTGCATTTCCTAATCTTGAGGTTGTCTTATTTCCCCCTGGTACCTCTTTCAGCTCTTCTCTGATCTTTGCCATGAATTCCGTGTATTAAATTTTCTCTCTGAATTGCCTGGCCTAGATTTTTTTTTTTCCAGGCTGTGCTCCAACTGATACCTATGTTTATACTCTGGACTATGTTGTCCTTAAATTGTTTTTCTTCAAATGTCTTCAACTACAGGATCCTACTTTCTGATTACAGCCTCCAAGTTTTCCATCTTACTTATGTTCTTTTTTCCATTTCTGTGTTTGCCCCATTTATCCATCCATCCATCCATCCATCCATCTATCATTATCTATTGAGTTTCTACAGATCCAGGCACTGTGGTTGCTGATGATGTAGTGGTGAACAACATTGATAAGGAACATGTTCTCATGGAGCTCATAGTCTTGTGCAGGAGACAGAGAACTTTTTTTTTTTTTTTTAAAGATTTTATTTTTTCCTTTTTCTCCCCAAAGGCCCCCAGTACATAGTTGTATATTCTTCGTTGTGGGTCCTTCTAGTTGTGGCATGTGGGACGCTGCCTCAGCATGGTTTGATGAGCAGTGCCATGTCCGCGCCCAGGATTCAAACCAACGAAACACTGGGCCGCCTGCAGCGGAGCGCGTGAACTCAACCACTCGGCCACGGGGCCAGCCCCAGACAGAGAACTTTTTTAATTGTAAGAACATTTAATATGAGATCTACCGTTCTGCCAGATTCTAAGTGCACAATACAGTATTGTTAACTATAGGCACAATGTTGTACAGCAGGTCTCTAGAACTTATTTATCTTGCATAACTGAAACTATACACCTGTTGAATAGCAACTCCCCATTTACCCTCCCCCAGAGCCTGGCAACCACCACTCTGCTCTTCATTTCTATGAATTTGACTATGTTAGATACTTCATATAAATGGAGTCACACAGTATTTGTCCTTCTGTGACTGGTTTATTTCACTTAGCATAGTGTCCTCCAGGTTCATCCATGTTGTCACATATGGCAGGATTTTTTTCTTTTTTTAAGGCTGAATGGTATTCCATTGTATGTATTCACCACATTTTCTTCATTCATCTGTTGATGCATGTTTAGATTGTTTCCATATCTTTGTTACTGTGACTAATGCTGCAGTGAACATGGAAGTGCAGGTATCTCTCCAAGATCCTGATTTCAATTTTTTGGATATATATCCAGAGTAGAATTGCTGGATTATATGATAATTCTATTTTTAATTTTTTGAAGAATAGCCCTACTGTTTTCCATAGAGGTATACAATTTTACATACTTACCAACAGTGCACAAGGGTTCCCTTTTCTCTACATCTTCACCAACACTTATTATCTTTTGACTTTTTGATGATAGCATCCTAACAGATGTGAGGTGATAGCTCATTGTGGTTTGGATTTGCATTTCCCTGATGATTAGTGATGTTGAACATCTTTTCATGTAGTGTTGACTACTGTTATATGTTGTCTTTGGAGAAATGTCTCTTCAAATCCTTTACCTATTTTTTAATTGAGTTATTTGGTTTTTTTGCTATTGAGTTGTAGGAGTTTCTTATATATTTTGGATGTTAACCCCTTAGCAGACATATGGTTTGCAAATATTTCTCCCATACCTAGATTGCCTTTTCACTCTGTTGATTATTTCTTTTGCTGTGCACTATTTTAGTTTGATGTAGTCCCACTTGTCTGTTTTTGCTTTTGTTGGTTGTGCTTTTTGGTGTCATATTTAAGAAATCATTGCCGAGACCAATATCATGAAACTTTTCTCCACTGTTTTCTTCTAGGAGTTTTAGTTTCAGGTCTTACATTTAAGTCTTTAATCTGTTTTGAGCTGAGTTTTGTGAGAAGAGAGATAATTTTAAAGTGTTTACAAAGCCACAGTGTTCTAATGAGATATTATACGGTGCTGTCAGAGCACATAGGAGTGGCCCAGCCTCTGCTCGGGGCTAGTGAGGGCATGAGTCCCTGAGACCTGAGACATGAGGAGTTGCCATGCCAAGGAGAGCAGGGAAGAAAGGGTATAGCATGCAGAGGGGACAGTATGCACAGACCCAGAGGCTAGATGAGGAATGTACTAATGCTGAGCAGGCTTGAAAAGAGGGCGGTTCTCAGATAGAATCAAGGTTGGGTGCACTGGACCCCAACTCCCTGGGGAGCAAGGCTGCAATCTGCCCCTAAGGTTGGTTGCAATCTGCCCCTAAGGTTGGTTGCAATCTTCCTTTTTGACTCTCCAGGTTAGGCATTTCTATACCCCACAGGTCCAGGTTTGGCTTCAGCTCCCTCTCTTCCTTATAATGGATACAAACTTCTCAAACTTCCTGGGTCTCTTTAAATCTGGAGCTTGCCCTCTGGTGCCGTCGTGCGCCCCTTTTTTCTTGCTGTTTTTATGTAGCTTTCTTTTGTATGAGAGCTGTCTAATTATTAAGATATTAGCGTTGGGATCTCTCACTTCTCAGCTCTCTGCTCTATAGGGTATGAGGCATTCTGGTACTCCTGCTGGGAAAACAGATTTCAATCAAAGGTTTAATGCTACCCAAATGCTGTAGGGGCCAGACAGGGGCTGGGAATGAGTGGCAGGCCCTGTAGAACACATGGCTGCCTTGGACTGCCTTTCCCTTTCTTGCTTCCGCTGGTGACACAGGGATAAGCACTTCTCTTAACACGGATGTATGGAAACCCACAGCATAAGCAGGATGATAAGCAGCAACTGTCATTGGCCCTGGGCTGTAGTGATAGTGGGGAGGCCTAGGCAGGATTGTGGAGTGCAGAGAAATGCTGCTATAAGATGTGGCTGCCACTCAGCACAGTTGAATAGCATCCTGTGGGAATGTAGGCCTCCTGTATACAGATATTCCAACAGGAGACCGAAACCTGGATGATTTGGAGTATGCGAAATTGACCAATTTTTAATTATTGGAAAATAATTTTTAAAATTTAAATATACTGTACAGGTCAGTGTAATGCAGGTCAAACAAAACACATTTATGGGCTTATTCCAATTAGAATGACCTGGGGAGCTTTTAAAAGTCCTGATGCCCAAGTCACACCCCTGGCCAATTAAATCAGAATCTCGGGAGGCGGGATGAATGATCAGGACCGTCTAATGTCCCAGGTGATTCCAATATGTAGTTAAGGTTGAGAACTACTGAGCTCGATGAACATCGGTTTGCGACCTCAGATTTATTTGGCATATTTTGGCAGAGGATAAGGTGAGTGCTCAGTTCCACCTGGGGCCTTCATCGTGTTAATTGACAGGTATGCTGTATCACAGATGTCAAGTGCTCTGGGTGGAACCTCCAAAGGAAAACACCAAGTGCTCTCCTGTTCTGTTTCCCTTGAGGGCCCTAATTTCTTTGTCATGAAATGTGGGTTGTTGTGGGGATGGCAGAAGAGGTCACTGAGAAACTCATAGCCTGTTTTACCTTAAATGGTTGCAAAAACTCCTTTGATAGTCCATGCTATCTGGGTCTAACATCTTGCCCTGGGTACAATTTCTTGTTCAGTCACCTGGCTACGCTGTCTGTATGTTCTATGATAATGACCAGGCATCATACATGTGCAGTCACATTGCAACCATTCTACAAGGCCCAGTTGGTAGATAATGCACGAGAATTTATCTTCAAGGTCTCAGAAGGACTGAGTATGGCAGGCCTCACCAGATACAACCATGGTGGGCAAATAGCAGTGTCTGATATTCCTTCCCCTATCCTCAAATGGTGGTCTTTCCCACAGTCCCATCCTCACTCACATACTTTGGCTAGCACTCTCATAACTCTTAAATCGGTGCCACCAATTCTTATTCTCTGCTGAGTTCCACACCCATATTTCTAACAGTCTATTAGACATTTCCACCTGAATGTCTTATAGGAACCATGGACTCAATGTGATGAATCCTGTATTCATTATTTTTTTCAATAAATTTGTTATTCTCTCTCTGTCTCCCTTTGCTTTGTTAAAAAAAAAAAAAAAAGGAATTTACCGAAAGGACATATAAAAGAACTGAAAAACCAGGGCTAAGAAGGAGCTGGGGAAGCTTGGTTGACAGCCCCAGAAACTCACGGGCAGCCTTTAAGATGCTGTCCTTGGGTGATTCATTTACGAATACCTCCAGTCCCTGTGTGTTTCCGCTCAAGATTCAAATTCCTGAGAGAGAAACTAATTGGCCTCTCTTGGGTCATGTGCCTACCCTGGCTTTGACTCAGGTGGGTGGGTCCTGTGATCGGATACCCCACCAGAAATCAGATAAAATGCGACAGGAGCAGTCCCCTAGAATGCTGTTACCAACAGAAGGGGGAGAACTTCCAAAATAGGGGGAAAAGGATTTTATAAAAATGTCTCCATTTTCTTGATTCAAGCATTGCACAAGTAATGCATAAGTAAATGCATTTATGAGAAACCAAATGATGGAGAATGTAGAATAGTACTTTATTCCTCTTCCTCCTCTCATCCCCAGAGCTAAGGACCACCTAGTTATGGTGTATCTTTGCAGATCTTTTTTGTGCACTTAGATATATGTAAATATATATGTAGAAATATATGTATATACACATTAATATAACACTTTTTCTTTTCACATTAGTGTGATTTACTGCCTTCACTTAATTTCTAGGTCTTCACTATTCAAAACTTATAGCTCTACCTCATTTCTGTTTTAATATGTAATTCATGGTCAACATTAATTTAAGCAGTTCAGAAATTTCTAAGATGAAAAGTAAAAATTTCCCTCCCTCTAATCCACATTCCCCTAAACTCCTGGAGTTCTTCCCTAGAGGTAACCACTGTTAACAGTTTCTATGTAACAGAAAAAATACTTTTAGGTAAATAAGTAAGCGGGCCTATTTCTGCTTCCTTCCTATACCCTGACAACATTACAAGGCTGTTTATCTCACGTGTTAACCCATTCCTAAAATATTATAGCAAAATCAGTGAAAACAATGGATGGATGATTGGCAAGATTTTTGTTAAGAAATGTGGTACTACAGGGCCGGTCCAGTGGCGCAGCGGTTAAGTGTGCATGTTCCGCTTCAGTGGCCCCGGGGGAACCGGGTTCACCGGTTTGGATCCTGGGTGAAGACATGGTGCCACTTGGCAAGCCATGCTGTGGCAGGCATCCCACATATAAAGTAGAGGAAGATGGGCATGGACGTGAGTTCAGGGCCAGTCTTCCTCAGCAAAAAGAGGAGGATTGGCAGGAGATGTTAGCTCAGGGCTAATCTTCTTCTTCTTCTTCCAAAAAGAAATGTGGTACTACATAAGTTCCTGTCAGTAAACTCTTTTTCCATCTTCTAAACTTCCTGACTCCAATAATATAATTTTTTCATCTTTCATATAACAGAGTCCATGTCAATTTCTTTTTATTGAAGTCACATTGGTTTATAACATTATATAAATTTCAGGTGTATATCATTATATTTCGACTTCTGTACAGACTGCATTGTGTTCACCACCAAAAGTCTAGTAGATATCTGTCACCATATGTATATGCCCCTTTACTCCCTTCTCCCTACCCGCCCCGTAACCACTAATCTGGTCTCCGTATCTATGTGTTTGTTTATCTTCCACGTATGAGTGAAGTCGTACGGTAATTGTCCTTCTCTTTCTAAGATTGCTTAGCATAACACCCTCAAGGTCCATCCATGTTGTCACAAATGCATGGCAGTTTTTAAATCGACCTCTTATAGATATCCTTGCTGTTTATGAATCTGACATAGAAACCTGCTGTTTAAAGATGTTCCACACTATTCTGCTGATAGGAAGGAAATAAACTAGAAGCTGGCTTGTCAAAATCCAGTCATGATAAGTCTCTCTCCCTGGACCAGAATGTGCAGTATTACATAAATAATTTCCAGGGAGATAGACATGGGCAGGTTTTTTTTTCTTGTTTGAATTCAGGGGGAGTTCTTTTCGTCCCATAAAATATTTTGTAGATAGAAAGGAAGTTAGAATTGAATAATACAAACCTTCTTATACTATTAGCCATTTGGAAACAGCCATGTAAACAGTAAAGAAGAGGATCAGCTGGTGTGACTGCTGATGAGCAGTTTTCGGGGAGAAGGACTGTCTGGATTGCCATCTACTGGGGACATAGGAAGCAGCGCTGGCTTTCGCCTCCTCGTCTGGCTCCATAGCCAAGCTCCAAGGGGACATTGTGGACACATTTGGTCCTGCTACTCTAATCTTGTCCAATCAGATGAAAGGGCTTATCGGAATGTAAAGGAATCCCCATTCTCTCGGGCATGATAAGGACTCCCCTGCTCCCCAGACCCTGAAGAAAAGCATAAGGGAAACGGATAGAAGTAGTGTTACTATTCTGTGCTGGTTCTGGGACAGCTAAGTACTTGATGTTCTCACCTGCAAACACAGCATGGAGATGTCTCCAGTATGCAGCCTATGCTCACTCTAGACCCCTGTGTTTTCTAATGGAACTTCAGGGACTAATGCCATATGAACTTGTCAAGGAATGGCACACGGCTGCTTCTAAACAAACTGTCCCACTTTCAAGGATGGGACCACTGCTAAGAGGTTAACTTAGCAGTATTGATGTTTGTGTATCAATTCTGTTGAATAATCTGGAGATAAGTCAGAAATGGGCAGAGTTTTAGCTGATTTACTGTGATGAGAGCAAAGAGGGGATCTCTGCGGGGAAGACTTAGAATTCCCATCTGTCTGGGAACTGCCTTGACCCAAAACGCAAAGAGGCGCTCGACCCACCTGCTGTGTTCTTCTTGAGGGAATGTGGGTCTCCCTTTTGTGGAAGTTGGGCTCCTCTTCCCATCAACACTAGGTCTTTTCTTCTTCCTCTTCTCCTCCAGTCTGACCCTCTCTGAATCTATAAATCCCCGCTTACTGGCCCAAGATTAACGGTAAGCTCAGAACTAGGCCTTGCACACAGGAGACACCGGCTTGACCGACATTTGCTGAATTGACTATGAAGAATTCACAACCATAGTAGGAACCTTCTACTTGGGGTCAAAGCATCAGCAATGCCTCTCCAGTGTGTTTGGTTCCAGCCTGCAGGGGTGGGTGAAAGGCTGTTGTGTTTACTTGAAATGGACAGAAGAGATGTAGCCAGGGTGGGAGATCAGAACCAAGGTACGCAGAGCTGACTGTCAAACTCAAAGGGCAAGAGGAAGAGAAAATGGGAGGATACGTGGGTATGTCTGTGGCTTGGGGGTTGCAGTGTAGGACATAATCTATCGTGTAGACTTGATTAGGGAGGGCAGTTCAGAACTCCCACTGTGAGTGCCGAGCACATGTGGCTCTCTTCTCTTGGTGGGTGTTGTGGGGCTTACACGGTGGCCTGAGGGAGTGAAGGAGGGCCCACACTTATACTCTCTGACTTCTCATAAATTCCTGAGGTATGTTTTAATAATTAATAGTACAAATAGACAGAAAATCAAGATAGACCATATTCTGGGCCATAAAACCAGTCCCAATACATTTAAAAGGATTGAAGTCACACAAAGTATGTTCTCTGATCACAATGGAATTAAATTAGAAATCAATAACTGGACAATTCTTGAAAAATCTCCAAATATTTGGAAACTAAATAATACATTTTTTAAATTGCCCATGGATCAAAGAAGAAATCAAAAGAGAAACTTAGAAAATATTTTGAACTGAGTGAAAATGAAAACACAACACATCAAAATTTGTGGGATGCCACTAAAACAATACTTAGGAAATTTACAGCACTAAATGTCTGATTTAGAAAAGATGAAAAATTTCAAATCAATGACCTTAGTTTCCACCTTGAGAAACTAAAAGAAGAGCACCTTAAGCCCAAATTAAGCAGAAGAAAGGAAATAATATGCATGTTTTTATTTTTTATTGAGATATAATTGACGTATAGCATGGTGGTAGTTTTAGGTATACAGCATAATGACTTGATATATGTAAATGTTATGAAATGATCACCACTATAAATTTAGTTAATATCCATCACCTCCATATAGTTATAGTTTTTTTCTTATCATGAGAACTTTTAAGATTTACTCTCTTAGCAACTTTCTTTTTTTTTTTTTTAAAGATTTTATTTTTCCTTTTTTTCCCAAGGCCCCCCGGTACATAGTTTTGTATTTTGAGTTCTGGGTCCTTCTAGTTGTGGCATGTGGGATCCTGCCTCAGCGTGGCTTGACGAGCAGTGCCATGTCCGTGCCCAGGATCCGAACCGGCAAAACCCCGGGCCGCTGAATCAGAGTGCGCAAACTTAACCACTTGGCCACGGGGCCAGCCCGACAACTTTCAAATATACACTACAGTATTGTTAACTAATCACCATGCTATGAATTACACACCCAGGACTTACATGTCTTATAACTGGACATTTATAACTTTTGACCCCCACCCATTCCCCCCACCCCACACCCCACCTCTGGCAAGCACAAAACTGTTCTTTGAATCTGAGTTCGATTTCTTAGACCTGACCTCGAAGTGAGGTCAGACAGTATTTGCCTTTCTCCATCTGGTTTATTTCACTTAGCATAATGCCCTCGAGGTTCACCTGTGTTGTTGCAAATTGCAGGATTTCCTTCTTTTCTATGGCTGAATAATATTCCATTGTATGTATATACCATATTTTCTTTATCCATTCATCTGCCAATGGACACTTAGGTTGTTTCTATGTTTGGTCTGTTGTAAATAACGCTGCAAAACCTGTGGGGGTGCACGTATCTTTTCAAAATAGTGATTTCATTTCCTTTGGATAAATACCCAGAAGTGGGAAAGCTGGATCGTACAGTATTTTTATTTTCAACTTTTTGAGGAACCTCCATAAAGGCTTCACCAATTTACATTCCCACTGACAGTGCACATGGGTTTCCTTTTCTCACGTCCTCACCAGCAGTTGTTATTTCTTGCCTTTTTGATGATAACCAATCTAACAGGTTGAGGTGATATCTCATTGTGGTTTTGATTTGCAGTTCCCTGAAGATTAGTGATGTTGAGCATCTGTTCACTTACCTGTTGGCCATTTGTATGTCTTCTTTGGAAAAATGTCTATTTGGTTCCTCTGCCCATTTTAAAAATTAGATTTTTTTTTTGTTATTGAGTTGTATGAGTTCCTTATATCTTTTGGATGTTAACTCCTTATCAGATATATGATTTGCAAATATTTTCTCCCATTCCATAGGTTGCCTTTTTACTTTGTTGATAGTTTCCTTTGCTGTACAGAAGCTTTTTATTTTATTTTTTATTTTTTTGGTGAGGAAGACTGGCCCTGAGCTAACATCCATTGCCAATCTTCCTCTTTTTGCTTGAGGAAGCTTGCTGCTGAGCTAACACCTGTGTCAGAATTCCTCTATTTTGTATGTGGGATGCCGTCACAGTATGGCTTGATGAGCAGTGTGTAGGTCTGCACTCTGCATCCAAACCTACAAACCCTGGGCTGCCAAAGTGGAGCGCACGAACTTAACCACTACACCACTGGCTCGGCCCCTATTTTTATTTTTTAATTGAGATATAATTGATATGTAACATTGTAAAAGTTTAAAGTGCACGACATGTTGATTTGATATATTTATATACTGCAGTATGATTGCCATTGGAGCGTTAGCTAGCACCTCTATCATATCACATAATTATCATTTTGTTTTTGTGGTGGGAATAATTAAGATCTAATCTCTTAGCAAGTTTGATTTATATAATATTATTGTCTATAATTGCTATATTGTGCATTAGATCTCCGGCATTTATTTATCTGCAAGTTGCAGGCTTGTACCCCTAAACAACATCTCTCCTATTGCCCCATCCCCAGTCCCTGGTAACCACCATTCTATTCTCTATTTCTAGGAGTTCAGCTTTTTTAGATTTCTTGTCTAAGTAAGATCATATGGTATTTATCTTTCTTTGTCTGACTTATCTCTCTTAGCATAATGTCCTCAAGGCCCATCAATATTGTTGCAAATGGATTTCATTCTTTTTCATGGCTGAATAATATTCCACTGGATATGTATATATACCACATCTTCTTAATCCATTCATCTATTAATGGACACTTAGGTTGTTTCCATATCTTGGCTATTGAGAATAACACTGCAATAAACATGGGAATGCATGTATCTCTTTGATATCCTGTTTTCATTTCCTTTGGCTATATACCCAGAAGTGGAATTGCTGGATCTTATGGTCATTGCATTTTTAATTTTTTGAGGAAACTCCATGCTGTTTTTCCATAGTGGCTGAACTAATTTACATTCCCGCCAACAATGCACAAGGGTTCCCTTCTCTTCACATCCTCGCCAACACTTTTTATCTATTGTCTTCTTGATGATAGCTATTTTAATAGGTGTGAGGGGATATCTCATAGTGGTTTGGATTTGTATTTCCCTGATGATTAGTGATGCTGAGCACCTTTTCATGTACCTGTTGGCCATCTGGATGTCTGCTTTGGAAAAACGTCCACTTAGTTTCTCTGCCCATTTTTTTCAATGAATTGTTTTTTTTGTTGTTATTTAGTTGTATGAGTTCTTTATATATTTTGGATCATAACCCCTTATTTGATATATGGTTTGCTATTTTCTCTTAGTCTGTAGGTTGTCTTTTCATTTTGTTGATCCTTTCTTTTTTTTTTTTGAGGAAGATTAGCCCTGAGCCAACATCTACCACCAATCTGCCTCGTTTTGCTAAGGAAGACTGCCCCTGAGCCAGCAACTGCTCCCATCCTCCTCTATTTTATATGTGGGACACCTGCCACAGCATGGCCTGACAAACAGTGTGCACATCTGTGCCTGGAATCCGAACCAGCCAACCACAGGCTGCTGAAGTGGAGCATGTGAACCTGACCGCCTTGCCACCAGGCTGGCCCTGTTGATTGTTTCTTTCACTGTGCAAAGCTTTTAAGTTTGATTTAATTACATTTTTTTGCTTTTGCTGTTTGTGCTTTTCATGTTGTATCCAGAAAATCATTGCCAAGACTAATTTTGAGGAGCTTATTTCCCATGTTTTTTTCCCTAGGAGTTTTACTGTACTAGGTCTTATGTTTAAGTTTTTGAGTTAATTTTTGTGAGTGGTGTAAGATAGGGGTCCAATTTCATTTTTCTGCTTCTGGTTATCCAGTTTTCCCACCACCATTTATTGAAGAGACTATCCATTCCTCATTGGGTGTTCTAGGCATGCTTGTCAAATATTAGTTGATGGTGTATGTGTGAGTTTAGTTCTGGGCTTTCAATTCTGTTCCATTGGTCTATGTGTCTGTTTTTATGCCATTATCATACTGTTTTAATTACTATTGCTTTGTAGTGTAGTTTGAAATCAGGAAGTGTGATGCCTTCCATTTTATTCTTCTTCCTCAGTATTGCTTTGGCTATTCAGAATCTTATGTGGTTTCATACAAATTTTAGGATTGTTTTTTCTATTTCAGTGAAAAATGCCATTGATGTTTTGATAGGGAGTGCGTTGAATCTATAGATGGCTTTGGGTAGTATGGACATTTTAACAATATTCATTTTTCCCATCCATGAACATGGGATATCTTTCCATTTATTTGTGACTTCTTTGATTTATTTCATTAATGTCTTGTACTTTTCAGAGTAGACATCTTTAACTTTGTTTCTCAAATTTATTCCTAGGTATTTTATTCTTTTTGATGTAATTGTAAATGGGATTTTTTCTTAATTTCTTCTTCTAAGAGTTCATTTTTAGTGTCTAGAAATCCAATAGATTTTTGTATATTTATTTTGTATCCTGTAACTTTACTGAATTTTTTAGTTCTAACAGTTTTTTGGTGGAGTTTTTAAGATTTTCTATATATAAAATCATGTCATCTGCAAATAGAGACAATTTTATTTCTTCTTTTCCAATTCTGATGCTTTTATTTCATTTTATAGCATGATTGGTCTGGCTGATTGGATTTCCAGTACTAGGCTGAATAAGAGTGGGGAGAGTGTGGATCCTAGTCTTGTTCCTCATCTTAGAGAAAAAGCTTTCAACATTTTACCATTGAACATGATGTTAGCTGTGGGCTTGTCATACTTGGCCTTTATTATGTTGACTTACATTCCTTCATACCTAATTTTTTAAGAGTTTTTATCATGAATGGATGTTGAATTTTGCTAAATGCTTATTTTGCATCTATTGAGATAATTTTTTTCTTTCATTCTATTAATGTGTCACATTGATTGATTTGTGTATATTGAACCATCCTTGCTTCCCAAGGATAAATCCCACCTGATCATGGTGAATGATCCTTTTGCTAGTATTTTGGTGAGAATTTTTGCATCTATATTCATCAGGAATATTGACCTGTAGTCTTCTTTTCTGGTAGTGTCTTTTTCTGGCTTTGGTATCAGGGTGATGCTGACCTTGTAAAATCAGTTTGGGAGTGTTTCCTCTTCTTCAATTTTTGGGAAGAGTTTGAGAAGTATCGGCATTAATTATTTGGTAAAATTCACCAGTGAAGCCATCTGGTCTTGGGATTTTCTTCATTGGAAGGTTTTTGATTACTGATTCAATATTCTTACTAATAATTGGTCTGTTCAGATTTTCTGTTTATTCTTGATTCAGTCTTGGTATGTTGTACATTTCTAGGAATTTATCCATTTCTTTTAGTTTATCTAATTTGTTGATTTATAATGTATCATAATAGTTTCTTATAATCCGTGGTATTTCTGTGTTATCAGTTATATCTCCTCTTTCATTTATTATTTTATTTATTTGAATCTTTTTCTTTTTTCTTAGTTACTCTACCTAAAGGTTTGTCACTTTTGTTTATCTTTTCAAAGAACCAACTCTAAGTTTGGTTAAACTTTTCTATTGTTTTCATGTTCTCTATTTTATTTATTGATGCTCTAATCTTTATATTTCCTTCCTTCTGCTCACTTTGGGCTCAGTTTGTTCTTCTTTTTCTAGTTCTTTAAGGCACAGTGTTGTTATTTGAGATCTTTCTTGTTTCTTAATGTAGGCATTTATTGCTATGAATTTCCCTCTTAGAACCACTTTTGCTGCATCTGATAAGTTTTGGTATGTTGTGTTTCGTTTGTCTCAAGATATTTTTTGATTTCTTCTTTGACACATTGGCTGTTCAGGTTCATGTTGTTTAATCTCCACATGTTTGTGAATTTTCCAGTTTTTTTCTTGCAGTTGATTTCTAGTTTCATATCATTGTGGTTGGAAAAAATGCTTGATATGATTTCAATCCTCTTAAAATGATTAACACTTGTTTTGTGGCCTAACAGATAATCTATCCCAGAGTGTGTTCCATGTGTACATGAGAGAAATGTGTACTTTGCTGCTTTTGGATGGAATGATCTGTAAATGTCTGTTAAGTTTACCTGGTCTAATGTGTAGTTTAAATCCAGTGTTTCCTTGTTGATTTTTCTGTCTGGATGATCTATCCATTGATGAAAGTAGGGTGTTGAAGTCCTTTACTAATATTGTACTGCTGTCTATTTCTCCCTTTACGTCTGTTAATATTTAGGCGCTCTATGTGGGGTGCATACATAATTACAAACAGTATATCCTCTTGTTGGATTGATGACTTTATTATTATATAATGACCTTTGATTTGTTTCACAGTCTTTGTATTAAAGTCTATTTTGTGTGATATAAATATAGCTACCCAGCTTTCTTTTGGTTTCTATTTGCATATCTTTTTCTATCCCTTCACTTTCAGTCAGTGTGTCCATAAAGTTGAAGTGAGTCTCTTGTAGGCAGCATATAGTTGGGTCTTGTTTTTTTGTTTTTGTTTGTTTTTTTTAATCTACTCAGCCACTCTGTGTCTTTTGAATGAAGAAATTAGGTCTTTTACATTTAAAGTAATTATTGATAGATATGGGCATATTGTGATTTTGTTAATTGTTTTCTGCTGTTTTGTTTTTCCTTTGTTCCTTTGTTCTTTTCTTGCTCTCTTCCTTTGTGATTTGATGATTTTCTGTAGTTGTATGCTTAGATTCTTTTTATCTTTTGTGTATCTACTGTAGGTTTTTGCTTTGTGGTTACTGTAAGGCTTACATAAAACATCTTAGAGTTATAATAGTCTATTTGAAGCTGTATGTTTTTAAATGAACTAGTTAAAAATTAAGAAAAAAATTTACATACAGTAAAATGGAATTTTTTTTCTTTTGGTGAACAGTTCTATGAGTTTTAACATCTGTGTAGTTTTGTGTAACCACCGCCACAATTAGTATAGAATTAGAATAATTGAATCACCCCCCAAATTCCCTCACGTTGCCCCTTTGTAGTCAAACCCTCCCCCAACCCTAACCCTTGGCAATCACTGACCTGTTCTCCAACACTATCCTTTTACCTTTTCCAGAGTGTCGTATAAATGGATTCACACAGTAAGTGACCTGTAGAGTCTGGCTTCTTTAACTCAGTGTAACGCCCTTTGGATTCATACACATTTTTGAGTGTATCAGTAGTTCTTTCCTTATTTTTTTGTTGCATATCATTCCATTGTATGAATGGGCCACAGTCTGGTTATCCATTCACCCATTATGCGACATTGGTTGTTTTTAATTTTTGGTGATTGTTAGTAAAGCTGCTATAAGCATCCATATACAAGTTTATATGTGAACATAGGTTTTCATTTCTCTAGGGTAAATACCAGGAGTGGAATTTCTGGGTCATATAATAAAAGTATGTTTAACTTTACAAGAAACTGACAAATTTTTCCAGAGTGGTTATACCATTTTGCCTTCTCACTGGCGAAGTATGAGAGTTAGAGTTGCTTTACCTTCTCACCAGCACTTGGTATTATGAATTTAAAAAAATTTAGCCATTTTAATATATATGTAGTTGTATGTCATTATGGTTTTACTTTGCATTTCCCTAATGACTAATGATGTTGAGTATCTTTTCTTGTGCTTATTTGCCATCCATACATTTTCTTTGAATTGTCTGTTTAAGTCTTTTGCCATTTCTTTTCAGTTTCAATGAAATTTTGGGGGATAATTTTGGATTTATAGAAAATTTGCAAAAATAGAACATAGTTCCTGTATACTTTTTACCCAGTTTCTCCTAATGTTTAAGTCTTATATAATTATGGTATATTTGTCAAAAGAGATTTACCTTTGTACTACACTATTAACTATATATATATATATATTTTTTTTTTGCTCCAGGACAAAATCCAGAGGGCCTAGATTTGAAATTTTCTTCTCTCATTGTATTAATTGCTTGGGTATCTTCATCTTCTTGGAGAAGTTGTACCCAGAGCCATCTGACCTGCTCCAATCTGGACTGATTGGTTTCTAGAGCTCCCCCATAGTTGCCATCTTGGACTCTCCCTTTACCTTCATCCTGGGTATTCCCTTCACCTCTTTCTTGGGGTGAATCTCTTGTTTTCTGGATCCCATGGCTTTCTCTTTCATGGTTTACTATCTCATTTTGGTAAAATACATCTTTTTTGGAACTTCCAGATAAAAGGAAGATAGAAAATCATTTTTGTACAGATAACTTTATTCTACCCTCAAATTTGTTTTCCTGGGTGTGATTAATTTTATTAGGGTAGGGTATCTAGGCTAGGGTAGAGTATCCAGTTATTTAATCAAACATTAGGTATGGCTGTAAAAATAGATTGTTTAAGGTTTATAATCAGGTAACTTTTAAGTAGAGGAGATTACCCTTGATAATGTGGATGGGCTTCATCCAATCTAGTGAAGGCCTTAAGAGCAAAAAACTGAAGCTTCCTGAAAAAGAAGAAATTCTGCTTAAAGACTGCCCTATCAACTCATGCCTGAGTTTCCAGTCTGGCAACCTGCCCTATAAACTTCAGACTTGCTTTCTCCTAAAAACGTGTGAGCCAATTTTTAAAAAAGAAATCTCTTAATTATCTATGTCTATGTCTCTCCTATTTCTCTGGAGAACCCTAATACACAGGGTATAGAGTTATAGATTAGAAATACATTTCTCTTAGAATTTTGAAGGCATAGCTCCATTGGTTTCTAGCTTCCAGTGATGCTGTTGAGAAATTTGATACAATTCTGACCCTTGAGGCTTTATATAAAATTAATTTTTACTCTCTCAAAGCTTGTAGAATCTTCTCATCATCCATGGTGGTCTGAAATTGCACGGTCAGGTTTATTTTCATCCATTGTGCTGGGTTCTCAGAGTCCCTTTCAATCTAGAAACTCATAGCCCTTTTGTTCTGGGAAATTTTCTTGAATTATTTGTTTGAAGTTTTCCTTACCTCCATTTTCTCCGTTTTCTCTTTCTGGAAATCCTATTATTTGGATATTGGATCTAGTGCAATGGTCTTCAAGTCTTCTTGTTCCTTTTTCCCTATTTTTAACTTCTTTGGGATATTTCCTCAACCGTATCTTCCAAGCACTCACTTAGATTCTAATATCATGCTTTTAATTTCCAAGAGCTCTTTTGTGTTTTCTGAACGTTCATTTCTATAAAGCATTTTGATCTTGTTTCGTGGATGCCACGTAATTTATTATCTCTGAAGATGTAATGGTAATTTGTTTGTTTTGAATTTTACTTATTGTAGGCCCTGGTTCCCCAAGCGGCAATTTTCTGTTTGTGTTTTTCAGTCTTATTTTAGAGAATTTCTTTAGATGTCTTGTGATCCTTGGTTGGCTGCTCATTAACAATGGGGACTAATTGGGGGCCAGCCCAGTGGTGTAGTGGTTGAGTTCACGTGCTCCACTTTGGTGGCCTTGGGGTTCACGAGTTCAGATCCTGGGCACAGACCTATGCACGGCTCATCAAGCCATGCTTTGGCAGGTGTCCCATATATAAAACAGAGGAAGATGGGCACAGATGTTAGCTCAGGGCCAATCTTCCTCAGCAAAAAAAAAAAAAAAAAACAACAGGGACTAAATGCTGTGAGCACTGGGTGTCTTGAGGGGGGTGTCTTGTAGCTGAATTTCTCTGTAGGGTGCCCTGGTTGAGTCAATTGATGGGGGAAGTTCCAATGTTATTACCTTTAAACTTTCCCTCTTAGTAAGTTAACCTTATAATTTGTGGTCCAAAATGGAACATTTCTGAGAGTGAAAGTATGTGCTGTTACTATGCCTGATTGTCAGGCATAAACTCAGACTATCCTAGGCAAATAAGAGAATAGTCACCCACTTCCTGGTAGTGATATTTATCAGAGAAAATTCTTCCACATCCAGTATGGATACTAGAAGTCAAGTTGTCTGCAACTAGGAACTGTGTGGAGGAAGAGGTCTGGGAGTCTCATCGTTCATCTTTCAAGGTGCATGCTTACAGCCTCAAATTGGAAGCTACCCACATGTCAACCAGCAATAGAGTAGAAAATTGTGGAATATTCATACAATAGACTACTAATGAAAAAGAATGTGCTTTCACTACATACAACAAAATGAACGAACCTCATATAGTGTTGAGCAACAATAGCAAAAAGCCAAATAAAGGTTACTTACTGTATGATTCCAGTTATATAAAGTTCAAGAACTGACAAAATGAATCCATGATGATAGAAGCCATAGTAATGGCTACCTTTGGGGCATTCATGGGGAGGCATCAATCTTACCAATGGCATTGACAGGGAAGGGGCATGAAAGAGCCTGTAGGTTAGCCGGAAATATTCTATATCTTCTTTTGGGTGCCGGTTACATGCGTGTATACATGTGTAAATATTCATTGAACTACACAGTTGTGCACTCTACTGTATGTAAATGATCTCAATTATTAAGCAAAATGTTGAGGTTTTATGAGACAAGTGAGATGACTACAGGCTGACCAAGGGTGATGGTGGTAGGGGTAGAAGATTGAGGATCATAGCTCTATGGCATTGAAATAGTATTTGAGCTAGGCTTTAAAATAATGGTTCTTAACATTTCTCAGGTCTAGGTCACTGAATTGATGGAAACTATAGCCTTCATTAAAAACCCCTTGGATACACAAAGGTATACCCAACTTGTGTAATTATTTCATGGCCCTATTAATATCCTTCTATGACTTTCTTGGGAATCAGTGGGTCCTGGGCTAAGGACTCCTTCCTAGATCAGTGGGTAGGTTTACAAATGGGAGGGGCAAGGTTGGGATTCCAGCTAGGTAAACCCCTGTAGTGAGGGAGAGTATCTGCTAGCACATAAGAATACGAGGGAGAGAGAGGCAAAGAATCCTCAGTAATCCGCTTCAGTAGAATTTCCCGTTGACATCCCCACCCAGGACAGATTCTCAGCAGCAAGTCTGCAGGTAAAATTACTGCTTATACCGAGTAACCGTGGCTCTAGGCTCTACTTACAAAAGTTAATACCATGTTTGCTTACAAGAATCAGCTTGCTTTAACCTGTAGTATTTTACACTGAGCATCTTACTCATCAGGAATGTCTTTCTGCAGCCTTGGTCATTTTGCTTTCTAATAATTTTCCCCCCAGTGTAGGATTGTGCAACCTCTTAAGCATCTGCTGCTTGGGACACTCATGAGATGGTGTAGATGCATTAATTGCTTAAAATTCTTCACGGCCTCTCTCTGCTGAGTCCATTCCTATGTGAGACGTATACTTCCCACCCCTTTGATGTCAAACTTGTCAGTGTCATTTGCTTTGGCCAGTGCAATGCAAGAAGTACTGGAAGCTGCCTTTAAGCAGAAGCTTTACGAGTTCCCATTGCTTGGTTCCACTATCACTTTTTTTTTCTTGTGCCTTCAAGTGGCATGTCTTAGATAGGGGCTGCTCTGGACACCCTGTCCAGAGATTTAGGGGATCCAGAGATTTATGTTTGCTTTCTATCACAGCATAACATAGTGAAAGCTGACTAATACACCAGGACATCTGAGAAAGTCTCTTGGATGAGTTGAGCAGAATCTGCTATTGAGTCTTTTCTCAAGGCCCTGAGAATTTTCTCTCCATTTTCATCTGTCATGAGAGTCACTTTATATAGGCTTCCTAAATATCTAAAAATGAAGAGTGCCTAGGTTATTTTTAATTAATAAAGGAATGTAAAGACCATAAATCATTGGAATTAATGTACTACCACAACTGAGAACAAAATATTTTATTTCTCTCAATAAAACTATAGTTTACAATAGTATTTACTAAATAAATTATATAATTTCTCTTTTACAAGCAATAAACTAAATCACAAATATTTCAAAGACAATGTATGTACACAACATAAGGCCTTTTATAAATAGCTTTGCTTTTCTCATTTCACTAGTAAACAGTGAAAAAATCTTTATAGAAGCTAGTTTTCTATAAAGTATATGCAGACCTATTACACTGATCTTCATATGAAACCAATTTAAACTTTTAATGACATGGGCTATGATTATAATTTTGCAAAAAAGAGAATTTATACTTTATTTACCATTTTGCATGGATGGATTTTAAAAAATATATAAGCAGGTTACATATGTTGCTTATGTATAATGACTGGATGCATGCAAAATGACATAATGCAAGTGTCAATAGGAAAATAGCACTTCCAAGTCCAAAAAGGTGATTGGCAATGGTATAGGAAGCAGCTTAAATATAGTTCATGCAGTTCTCCACAGTTCAGCAAGCAACAGCAAAGGACAGAGTAGTGTGGTATTTTTCACATCACATCTGCTGGTCAGCCTATGGTCCAAGGTTCCCCTGACGTCTCGAACTCCTAAATCCAGTTGATCATTACTCTGTGTATCGTGGGGCTCAGCCAAGTTCCTTTGAGTGATTCTGGAGTGGAGAAACTTCTCTCCCACGACTGTGTTCATGTCTCATCCACTGGCTTAGGTGGTCTCCACTGTCGCTTACTGGGGGGAGAAAGAGAAAGCAAGTGGCCGTAAGACTAAGTTTTGGCATCAATTTATAACTGCTCCTCATGAGTAGGAACACATGTTCATGATTCTTCCCAATGACTTGCGCCTGGGAAACGTGCAGGTAGAAGTGGGGTGCGTGAGGCTGGGGATGCTTCCGCAAGGATTAGCATAGCATACGCTTCTCTGGTGGACCCATGTGTTCATTACACCAAGGTTTAGGTTCTCACTAAATCACAGCACCGTGCTAGGGACGCAGAAAACAACAACGCTGGCTAAGACACATCCCTGCCCTCTAAGTGCAGCGCTTTGGGAATGTGCTGTGGTACATCACAGGCCTGAGGCCAATAAGGAACCTGAACATGGTCTTGAACTCACGAACGCTGTATTCGTTTTCAAACGCGATCCCTGCGGCTGGGGAGTGAAAGTATGTCCAGCAAATGTTTAACCTAAAATGGTAACCATTTAAGGTCAGAGGCAGCTAATCCAACCTGTGCTAGTCGTGCTAAGATACACATGGGGAAATGGGACCACGTTCAGACTTTAGAGACAGACACAGTGGGTTAAACCCACTGATTTCCTGATTAGTACAGCTATAGGACATCACGCAAGTAACTCAACCTTCTTTGCTCCTTATTTGTTTTATCTGTAAAATGGGGGTAATAAACCCTACTTTATAGGGTAGCTGTAAGGGATAAAGTTTTCTAAGGAGAGATACAGTGTGTATATGTGTGTATATACGTGTGTGCTATAATTTTCCTTTCTTCAAATTATAACCCTCAAGTCCTACATAGCCCATCACTGAAGAGACACAAGTACCAGCTGTCTATCTTAGAAGAAAATGATAACATGACTTTATTCTTAAAAATGTGGCATGTGTAAGTCCCTCCAGCTCCCAGCACAAAGATGGGCTCCTCAGGGATCCAACCTGCTCCTGACCTGGTGGCTTCAGAAACAGAAATGGGATCTGGTGCTTTGGCAAGAGAACACAGCCAGATCTCAGAGATGGGATGACAGACAGAACGACACTTCAGCTCTGTCATCTGCTGAACTGCTGTGTGGATGTGCACACACAATTATTTGTCCACAAAGATGCCAGAGTTTCTTCCTGTGCACGTAGTGCTCTGAGAATCCACGATATATTTTAAATTCTGAGACCTGAAGGTAAAGGCGTGATAACAGTTGGTATGACAAGTAAACAAAAGGAGAGTATTTAGGTATTTCTGTGGCCTTAAGCCCTACTGTTGTTTATTCCACATATGTGTGTTTATGTGTGGGGGTGTGTGTGTGAGAGAGTGTATTTTTATTTCCGCCTAGACTCTAATACACACACGTGGTCAAAGACTGCAAAGCTTTTTCAATATTAAAATTATTTAAAACACAGAGAAATAAAGGAAAAGAGCAAATTAAACACAGTCTGTTCACTCACTAACCAAGAAGAAACCCTTTACGAGGGCGGACTGCATTGCAGGGAAGCCAGATACCCTCAGGGGGACCCCAAAAGTAGGGCTTCCTAACCTAGTGAGGTCTAAGTTCACTTCTCAGAGCCAGGTGAGAAGTTTCTGAGTTCTCATTTCTAGGTTCATTTCCAACCCTCCCTTTTGTTCAACCTTTTCCCTGAAACACATACGTACCTTCAGCCTACTGTTTAAAAGACAGTGAGCCAATAGAATCTCATAAGATCAGGAATGTGGTGTGAGGAAATGTTAGGGCAGAGCTGAGACGAAAGGCAGAGCTTCATGATAGCGGGATAGGCCGAGTCCATGGGGCCTCCACACTCTGCGAGCTCTTAACCCTCAGGGGCGAGGCTCTTTTTAACTACAACCACTTCAGGGGTCAGTCCCAGGGCCCCACGGAAGCAGGATCCTCCCCTTTCTGGGTCCAAACCCTCACCGTGGTTTCAAGTGGAAATTCTTTGCCAAAATACCTCCCGGGAAAGCATGGATTTCTCTCCAGGCTACCGTGGGCTGTATGTCCCTTATTTCCTTTTCCTAGACCAAGCCCCTGTTTCTGTCAGCAATTCCTGGATTCTATTTTCCCCAGCCTCGCTCTGTTTTTTTCTGTTTTCTGTTGTTCTTATCTTTTGGCCGATGTTCCTCCTGTTGCCATGAGAGCACAGGAACTCGTCCTGCCTTGCTGCACTCATTTTCGTCTAAACCCACAGCATCACCACAAATGCATACACAGGCTTCTCGGTGCCTCAACCTAACATCATCCCCTTGGCTCTGGAGTCCCCTCCATCTCTGGGTTCACCAGACTGCTTTCTCAGAGATCCCTGAATTTCAAACACCAAGCAGCCACCACTGGGCTCTGGGAAGTCTTGAATCTTTTTTTTAACCTCAAGTTCTATGTTTACATTTTATTATATTCGTATCTACCTCACAGTGGGGGTTACCTCACAAGGCACAATCACTTGGGGGTGGATTGAAGTGGGAGGTCTCTTTGTCCGACAGCAGCAGGAATCCAAAAGCTCACCCTTTTCTTAGGAGCCGAGAGGGCTACAGATGCTAGTGCTACAGGAATCAGGACAGAGTGGCTGGACGGCGTCACGTCACACTGCTGTGGGATTTTATAGAGGCAAGGAGCCTTGGACCCAAGCTTCTCTAAGCTTCCTACCTTTGCACTTAAAAAAATATTTAGATTCAGAATCAGAGGTTACATTACTCTTTCTCAATGACCAGGGACCACAGGGCTTTAAGCAGGAAGCCTTGAGTAAAAGGGGGGAATTGAAGGGTGTGTAAAATTCAGATGAAAACTACTATGTTGAAGTCTGAAGTTTTGGCAACACATGGATGCCAGGCCTTCTGCCAACCCCCCAAAGCCCTATTCAAAGGGTTCCCTACCGACCAGCAGAGAGATCACTGATAAGAGGAGAACAGACCCAAGGAAAAAGCTGGCACTCATCTGGGATGTCTCACGGGGTGGATGTAGGATTATGGCCTCTCATTTGAAAACTGTTAGTGCAGCAGCAATATTTCAACACAGTTCCCTGCCTGATTAATTCGTTTTCCAAAGACCCAAGAGAAGCCTGAGGGCATCAATGATATACACGGGCTGACAATTCTACAGCGGACTTTCTAGCACTTGAGTGACTTCTGCTAACTGTAAACCCAATGGTTACCTGATTATCTATCATATAGCCCCGGGGCCACAACCAAAATCACTCTGATCTCTGCTTCTGTCACATTTGGAAAATGCTGTGGGGTCGAACATGGTCCTGATTTCATTTGAAAAGGAGCACTGCCTTTGGATAAGGCCCCTGGCTTTTCTCTCACCTATGCAGAAGGAAAGCATAAGATGCCAGAGGCCCCAGGCCACGGTCCAGAGGGGAGGAAACAGAAGCTGCACCCCCATGAAGCCTTTCCCCTCAGCTACCTTCTTTTTTACAGGTACCATTTTTCTTTATAAAAGCACACAATAGCCATTATGAGCTGAATTCCATCTCCTCAAAATCCACATGTTGAAGTCCTAACCCCTAATACCACAGAATATGACCTTATTTGGATATAGGGTCTTTACAGAGGCAATCAAGATAAGGTCCTTAGGGTGGGCCCTAATCCAATATGACTGATGTCCTTATAACAAGGGGAAATTTGGACACAGAGACAGATACATAGAGGGAAGATGGTGTGAAGACACAGGGAGAAGACAGCCATCTACAAGCTAAGGGGGGGGCCTAGAACAATTCCCTCACAGCCCTCAGAAGGAGCCAACCCTGCTGACACCTTGATCTCGTACTTCCGGCCTCCAGAACTGTGGTTCCGTTCTTGGAGCCACCCAGTCTGTGGTACTTTGTTGTGGGAACACCAGGAAATTAATATGGTAGCCTTTACAGAGATTTAGAAAGTTTTCTTTTTTGAATAAGAATCTGTATTTGAATTTTATTATACTTAATCCTATAACCTGTTGGGGGTTACTTCGAAAGCTACAGCCACTGGGGAGTTGAGCGGCTGTGAGGGACGACCTGTCAAAGATGGAAAGTGAAGAAAAGGCTTTTTCCACCCCATATTTGTTGATACTTTGTTAAAGTTGCTGCCTAAGCAGTAGAAAGAAGCATTTTCTTGTTGAATCCCCCAACTGCCAAGGGGCCCTTCCAAAGAGGCTCAGGTGGAACGGCCGTGATGGATGAGAAGGGCACACTGGGATCCCAGGGAAGACCAGCACCTTCATTTTTGTGCCTGATTGCAATTGTGGCCTCTGATCCTACCTGGAAGGTTGTAGGTGCTGAGCCTTCAGAGGGAGCTGCCCTTAACGTCTGAAGATGGGCCCCTGCCGAGCGTGCGCACACTGCACTGAGAGGCTGTGATGAAGTGCTGTACATGGAGGGGAAACAGTCCTTTGAGCGGCACTCTCGCTCCTATTTAGGTTTCAATTCAAGCACTTCAATGGCTCCTCATCCTTCTTGCTCAGAGGTGCTTTCCACCAGAAGGTGGCAGCAGAGTTTGCTGAAAGCAGGAACACAATCACGAGCCCAATTTATAGCCGAGCGTAGCAGGAGCCTCTGGGGTTCAGCTCAGCTTTGCTTTATGTTAGAGGAAAAATATACTTGATTCTAACTAGCCAAACATCTTAGAAGGGGCCCTGGGAGAGTGACAAAGTTCTCCCTTACATCTAGCCCAGAAGAATTATAGGATGCTCGGAGTCCAAGAACCCTGTCAACAAGCTCAATGGATCTCAGCGCTGGGTGTACAGGGAGCTTTTAAAAATACCAAAGCCGTGGTCCACCCTCAGGGATTTTATTTCTAACACATAGTATGTGCCTAACAGGTGACTGTGTGACTGTGTCTGTTAATGCATTCATTTACCTGACATCTTTTTGTGAGGAGTCCAGGGTAATTTTATCTACCCAACCTCACAGGGATTTAGCCAGGGAGAGGAGACGTGAACGGGAAAACAGGAGCAGGCAGGGTAAGGGACAATCCACAGGCCCCTCAGTAAGGCAGCACAGGGGGTTGACTAGTGTCCCCCCAAATTCACGTCTATCTGGAACTTTGGAATGTGACCTTATTTGGAAATATGATCTTTGCAGATGTAATTAGTTAAGATGAGGTCACAGTGGATGAGGATGGGCCCTAAATCCAATGGCTGGTGTCCCCACAAGAAGAAGAAAGGACACAGAGAGATAGAGGCCCTGGGAAGAAGGCCATGTGGAGACAGAGGCAGAGATGAGAGTGATGCAAATCAAAGAATGCCAAAACCACATGGAGCCACTGGAAGCTGGAGGAGGCAGGGAGGGTCCTCTCCTAAAGCCTTCAGAGGGAATACAGTCCTACTGACACCTGATAAATTTCTGTTGTTCAAGCCACCTAGATTGGGGTACTTTGCTTTAGGGCAGCCCTAGGCAACTAACACAGGCAGAGACCAAGCAAAAGGAAGCCAAGTCCTCAGATCCCCACTTCTGAGCCATCTTCCCACCATTCATCACACTGAAGGGGGCTTATTTTGTGTCAAGTGGACAGTACTCACACATCCTCCCTTCCGCACATTTTCCCATTCCTCCTCAGATCCCAGAAGAGCGAATGGTATGGATGAGGCTGGCCCTGTTCACTAGGTCCACAGGTATGATTTAAAGCTGCTTCCTCTACAATTCTCATATGTGCCTAATCTGGTTCCTTTTGAGTTTGCTATTTGTTTCCTGCAGACTCAGGGCCTGGTAGACCCCAAGTTCATACCATTAGAGACTGTTCTTCCTCAAACACTCTTTTCCCAAGAGTTAGAAAGGCTCAGGAGACCAGCCAACACTGGCTTCCTGTGACAAGGGAGAAGACAGAAAGAGAAAGCAGAAACAGAAGCAGCAGGGAGAGTCTGCAGGGAGTGGGCAAGGGAAGAGGCAAAGGAGGAGAAATGATGGGCTGCTGTGGAGGGCCTGGATGTACTAGGGGGCGCAGGCAGGCTGAAGAGCAGAACTGGCCTTGAAGAAGGCAGAAATGAAGCTGGCCTGTGAGGCCACGATGCACTGTAAAGCTAGGACATAACAGAAAAATAACCTGCTATGATAGCCCTGCAAACTGTGATTTTGCTTGCTATCTGGGCCTAATTTAACTGAAAAGCCAATATAACTCCAATTTCCTAAACGAATCCTTACACATAGCTAAAAACATTAAAACTGGGGCCAGCTGAGTGGTGTGGCAGTTAGGTTCGCATGCTCTGCTTAGGTGGCCCGGGGTTTGCCATTTTGGATCCCAGGCGTGGACCTACACACCACTCATCAGGCCATGCTGTGGCAGGTGACCCACATAGAAAAGAGGAAGGTGGGCACAGATAGCACAGTTCGCTCAGGGCCAATCTTCCTCAGCAGGAGGAGCAAGATTGGCAGAGGATGTTAGCTCAGGGCTAATCCTCCTCCTCAAAAAAAAATTCAAAACCTACGGGTGACCTCCTAATCCAGACCAATGGGTTGCCTCATTAATTTGAAGCTTGCGCCACTCTTGTTTCAGTACAGAAATCCCTTGTAGGTGCTCTGGGACTCAAGGAGTGGGATCCATTTTTTCAGCTCCTCCACGTATCTTGGAAATATTATTTGGTCAATAACTAAGGGGGCCAAGCATTTCTGGAGAGAAAGGGCCCCATTTTGCCCTTTCTGAAATCTCTTCCTTCTCCACAACGTGGACATATGGTAGGAGGATGGTGCCATTCTGGCTCAATGCCTTATGAGCCAAAGGCAGCGTTGGCCTTTTCTCTTCCTACTTTGCTTTCACAAAAATCTACCAACTCGAGCAGCATCTTTGCTTGGTGGGGAACCTAACTCTGCTGAGAAGCAATAGAATTGCCACTGTTTCAAATAAACACCCCTTGCAGCAGCCAACACTGGCTCAAACAATGAGTGACTGAAGAGACCCACTACTTCCCATGAAAGTCATTAACCTCAGTGCCAGCGGAGTCAAACCCAGAAATGCACTTTCTGTTGCCAAAAAGTTCCACGAATTTTCTAAGACCCCCGTGACCTAATTTAAAGTGTTTTTCTTCTTTTTCTCAGGCTTTTCTCATACATAATAGCATGATAAGCCGTTAATTCAATCATTTTCACTTCTCTGCCACCCTTCATCCTGTAATCAAAGAGTATTATTAACCACCCCAGAGACACATTAAATAATCAAGCTGTCCAAACGCCACACGTCAGGGCAGTAATCTCCAGAACTGGCATGGCTAAAAAAACAGAGTAACTGTTTCTTCGCCTTTGCCCACAGCTTTTTTTTGCATTTCAAACAGCCATTCTGCAGAGACACATATGTGGATGAAAGTAGATATTATGGAGAGGATGTTCATATGGAAAGTGTAAAAAAGCAAAGGGCATAACATCAGGACTAAATAGTAGAAGAAAGTCATTGTTCTGTGGCAGCCATCTTTCAACTTTCTCTATTATTAAAAAAGCAATCCCATTATTTTCCACTTACCCATCCATTCCCAGCTAGTCATAAAAGGATACTCTCACCCATGACATTTTTCAGTGGCAGTGGCTTTGCTGGTTGTTCCTCTTCCCATTAACACCAAATTGCCTTCTACATCAGGCAAGGAAGCTGCCTTAGGAACTGAAATAACAGCTACCGTGACAACGTCAGTCCTTAGAATATCTGGGACAATTCAAAAAGTGGAATCTAGCTCTATTATGAAGATGGCATGATTGCCCATTTTAAATCAACAGAGCTTGCTCATCTCTGTTGTATTCTTTTAAATACCCTAATCTGTGTCATCAACTCAAAATTCAATGGAAAGCACATCTTTGGTTATTGGAGAAAATCATCCTCAAAAACACCTCCCTTGATTTGAATATTTGCAAATGAATCAGATAGCCTGGAACTCTACAGCATGACGGTGAATGGCCTTTTCAAAGCCGCGCAGGATAGCTAGGAGCAGGAAGCCTGAACAAATGCTTAATAAGGACGATGGAACAATTAGCTGCCTTTTAAGGGAAGCTATCCTTTTAATTTCATGTCCAATCACAGGAAAAAGCAGGATAACTGGCCTAATTTACATGCACGTAATGTGGGTGCATCCTTAAAAAGGAAATTTCATATGTTATCTAGTGTGCATACATCATTTGGATTTAAATCATATTTTTAAAGGGATATAAACAGTTCTGTCCATCAGTATACAAATAATAGCACCAGGGGATTAGGTTGCAACTGCCAAGAGAGACACGCAGTATCTTAAAGGAGGAGAAAGGTTACAAGAGAAATCTGACTGTGTGTGGCTACAACACTGAACACAATGTCATCACAGAAGCCCCCCACTGCCCTTCAAATAAGGATGACTATGATTAAGAGGATTCTAATCAGGCCAAGAGGAAGGAGAGACGAAGGTGTAGACAAGATTGGTTTTCCCTTCTGGCCCTTTCCTTTTCCATTCCCTCTTTCACAGGGTAGAAGCAAATGAAAACAGAGAAGGGAGGCCAATGAGCTGTATCCTTTCAGATCTGGAAGATCAAGCAAAATCAAAAATAAAAATCTCCAGCATGAAAACACGCCCGGAATTACAAGTCCATGGTGCAGAACTTTCTGGCTATATTGCCATAAAATTTAAATTTAAATATTGTGAAAGGTTATGGTAGAATATGTGATGAAACAGTGACATTTGGAGAAACACTGTCGCTCCTCTGGAAAAGCCTTATTTCTGCAACTCCTTGTAATTTAGAAGGAGTCACAGTCGGTCAGAGCTGGAAGGGGTCTTAGAGGTGCTTTAATGATCCATTTTATAGATGAGAAAACTGAGGCCCCAGAAGAGCGATTAATTCAAGGTCAGTGATTAATGAGAGCAGAGATAAGCACAAAATCTGGGAGCCTATTTCTCTCTAATTAATTTGTCCCATTTGGTTCTGCCACAGATGAAGGGACTAATTTAAAGTACTAGAACAATTGTCTGAAGGACCATTTCCAGGGATCCATCAGGTCTTTCCTAATAATATCAAGCTGTTATTTGCCTCTTCCTTCTCATTCCCTCTTGTGGGTACACAGAGGAGTACAATGACGTGCCACATCACAACAGATGATTGCAGAACCAGGCACGAGAATCCAGCCTCTTCCATGATGCCAGACATCAGGGATTTCAAAAAGGTACAATAATGCCACTCTCCTAATTTGATTTTTGTTCTGGAAAAATAGTTATTTTCATAAAAATATATTTAAGATGGGGCAGGCCCAGTGGCGCAGTGGTTAAGTGTGCATGTTCCACTTCAGTGGCCCAGGGTTTGCCAGTTTGGATCCCGGGTGTGGACCTATGCACTACTCATGAAGCCATGCTGTGGCAGGCGTATCACATATAAAGTAGAGGAAGATGGGCATGGATGTTAGCTCAGGGCCAGGCTTCCTCAAAAAAAAAGTGTACTGAAGATAATAGAGTTATTATTTTAAATGAATTACTGAATAAATATAAACTATTTTTTATTTTTAAAATATGAGATATTGATAGATAAAACCGACATACATGAAAGCTCTTTGGGATCTTCAGTAATTTTTAAGAGTATAAAGGGGTCCTGAGATCAAAAGGTTTAAGAACTGCTGAAGCAGAACATCAAAAAACATCCAGAAAGGAAAAAACGATGAAAGCGGAATTTTACAAAAACTATTCACAACAGAAAAACCCCACTCCTTCCTTTTTGAATACATCTCTCACCTTCATAAGGAGCATGATTCCAACAAGACGATGTGAGACTTGGAACAATAATCAGTAATGACTACAGTGACCGGTGCTTCATGGTTTCGGGTTCAGGCAGGAGCCTGGGTTGATTTTGGCTCTGCCATTTCCCAGCTCTGAGAACTGGTCAGTTAAGCCTCAGCGTCCTTATCTGTACGAATGGAGACAGAGCGAGCACCTGCCCTCAGGAAAGAGCTGGCGGAAGAAGAGACTGGGACAGTGCCTGGCTCACGCTATGTGCTCCGTTGGGTCATTATTGTTATTGTTCAAAATCCTGCGCTCTTCCACAATACCCAACTGTTTCCTTTCCACTATTCTTCTTGAACTTTCACCTTCCGTATTGATTCCAAGAAGAATGAACGCTTATTAACCCAAATTTGTCTCTGTATCCTTTTTCCTCTAAATTTTTCATGCTGCATTACCTTGCCGTCTGATTTTGGACAAGTCATTTAACCTCTCTGGGTCTAATCTGAGTATTGCAAAGGCAGCATAATTCCTCATCCAGGCAGCACAGCTCAGCAATGAAGGGTGTGGTTCTGGGCTAGTCTCCACTGGTTTGAATCCCGGCTCTTATGGATGACCGGCTGCATAACCGGGGCCACGCTGCATAATCTCCCCGTGCCTCGATTTCTTTATCTGTAAAATGGAGCTAGTAACCACATCAGCCTCATGGGGTTGCAGTGAGGAGTAAATGAGTTAATACAGATAAAGTATTTAGGACAGTGCCAGGCATGTAGGAGACACTCAAAAATGTTTCATAGCTTACTGTTATTAGCTACAAAATAAGATTAGGCTAGATCAGTTTTTCTCCAAGCTTGGTGAGAAAAATGTCTGTCTTGTTACCTTCTCCCTTTCCTCTCCTGTCCTCCAATGCTTCTGAACCACGCCAAATGCCATGCTGGGAAGCCTGGAAGCGGACCACGCCAGCCGGCTCACCGCCATCATTATCTCCTTCAATTCTAACCTCCCATGATTCCTTTACTTCTAATTGGTCCTCAGGTGCCCTCAATACAACCAACAATTAATACTATGGCTTTTCCCTTTGGCTTCTGAGGCAAGTCAAATAAATACATAAAAAAGCAATCAAGTTAGACACTAACGAAACCAAATAAATAGCAGTATTCTTACAAATGAAACTGATAGGACCACGGAGGAACAATCAAAATGACTAAGATAACCTTCCCGCCAAAGGAACAGGGGACAGCGGATACGGAAGCGGCACCAGCCACTGAAGCACCTATGATTCTGCATCCCCCTCGGAAGCGTCTCATGCCTCTGGTGGGTGCAGGTCTGGCTTTGGTAAAGACACACGTGGGAGGAACTCTGCGCTCCTGAAGATGAGGTTTCACTTGGTCTCTCACATTTCAGCTTTCCTGATTTCTACTTCTAGATGAAACCAAACTTTACCATGGGACTAAAAAAGTAGTATAATTTTGTTTCCTATTTAATTCCCTATCTTCTTGGTTATGGAGAGGAACCAACTCTTTTGAAAGGATTTTGCAATATACTATAACTCACTTTTTTAAAAAAGTGAGGGCAGTGTAGGGAGGAGCATTGCTCAGTGGAAAAAATTCTGTGTGCCACAACCAGGATATTCAGGGGTTGAAAAAAAAATCTGTTCACACAATGGTTGGGGGGCTGCTGCTATTTCATATAGGGGAGTCAAGGAAAGCCTACCTGAGGAGGAGATGTTTGGGCTGAGACATGAAGGATGTGAGGGAGCATGGGACAGCTGAAAAAAAGTAAACAGACAGGAGCAGCAAATGGAAAGATCCAGGGGCAGGAATGTGCCCGGTCTGCGAGAGGAACCCCGAGGAGGCCAGTGTGGCTGGAACGGCATTGGCAAGGAGGGTAGAGGCAGGGGACGAGGTCAGAGAGGTGGGGGGACCAGACCGGCCTAGGGCCTTGAGGACTTTGTATTTTACTCTGGGAGAGGTGGGAGGATATGAGAGGGCCTCAGGCTGAGGAATCACATTCTGGGTGACTGACGTCCTGCAGAGGACACTTGAGGGAACACAGTGCTAGGTGGGGGGATCTGGAGAAGCATAAAATGGGGTGTGGAGATGTGCTGCTCTGGGACATGCATCAAGTGGTGCCGATTCCCGACGTCCAGCTTGCCTACTAAGAGTGATGGAGAATATTGGCTCAGGCTTGGCAAACTAAAAAGTAGAAAATTCCAAATCAGCACGTCACCTCTTTCATGTGATTTGGTGCAGGCGTACAAGGACGTGGAGAATGCGTGAGATGTACCCTGCCGGGAAGACACTCAGTCTGCTCTTTGACTGTGTAGCCCATCAGGGTATCTTTCTAGACCACATCTAACAATTCAGTTAAGCCTCTACAGACAACCTGACAGGCACAAAGGGGTGTTCACACACGTGGTCGCTCGCGATCCTCCACGCAGCCTTGGGAGGTGGGCATTATTTGCCTCCTTTGGCAGATAAGGACACACAGTTGGAGAGGTTTCTGCCCAGCTGGTTGTGACAATGGACGGAAAGACTGAGCCAAGATTCTCTGGTGCTGAATTTAGGTTCTTCCCACAACCTGGTTCTGTGCCTCTTAAGCTACCAATTATCAAGGCAGTAACCCCAAAATGAAGACTCACACACGAGCGGATACAGCCGAGTCAAAGACGACATGACGCTGTTGGGAATGACGCCCAGGAGCCCCACTCTGCCTCATCCATCGGGGATCTGTTTGCTTATTACATAGTGGCTTAGGCTCTTACCTTACATGTTCTTTTGTGTAATGTTCTATATGAACTGTGGGAGAACGTGGCTCGTGAGAAGACACACCATTTGTAGCCGTGACAGGGTGCCACTGTTTCTTTTAAAACCCAAGCATGCCTGGTCATACAGAACTCGTTCTTGTGTAAGCCATGGCCTGGGTCCCTTTGTAAGCCAGAAGGGAAGGAAAATAAACTAAAAATTACTTACTAAATAGACATCAAGCACGGAGGCATTATCGTCCTGCATTTCCAGAGCATTGGGCTCAGAAGTCAAGTAGATGGTCCTCTCTTCCAAGGTAAATGTTGAACTGGAAGGTAACCCTTTACTGGAAAAATAAAGAAGAAGAATGAGCATGTGGCCTCCAGAGCGAAATCCAAGGACACCTCTAAAGTCGTGGCCGAAGAGGCTGAGGCGGGAAAACTTTTGGGGATGAAAAATTTTTTTGAGAGTTCCAAGGACATATGGTCTTATGGGGTGATATTCTCACTTGAGTTTAAAGAATTTGGTTTCACTAGTATTTTCTCAGTCTATTTCAGTGCATGAGACACTTCTTTACATTTCTGAGAGGTGATCTGTGGGTCCCATGCCTCGTGAGGGTGGAGAGCTGTGAATCTAGAGGCCTACCGGTCACCTTTACCTTGAATAGTTGGTTCTTGATGCTTAAGCTCTCCTCGCACAGTATTCATGCTTTGCTAGTTTATAAAGACAACCTTGTGCATCATTAGCATTGATGATTTCTTTCTATTGTTTTTTTTTCCCTTTGTCTTCTTGGCAAGAAAAGTTCAATTACATCCGTGGTTGGCAGACTTAAATGTGCATCAGAATCCCCTGGAGGGCTGGTAAAATCCATTTTCCTGGCCCCATTGCTCAAGTTTCCAATTCGGTTGGTCTGACATTGGAGCCTATGAGTTCGCATTTCTAACCAGCTCCCAGGTAATGTTCCTGCTGCCAATCAAGGCCTATACTTTGAGTAACAACGAATGACATAAATACAGGCACTTTATTATGTGCTTTGTGAGGTTAGCCTAGGTGCGCCCTTAGTAACAATGACAACAACAAAGCCAAAGGAATGCAGGTAGACGGTCGTATTAGAGAGTCATTTATGAAGGGAAACCACCTTGTTTTGTCATGATACGATAACCACCGTCAACTATTGAAGTAATTGGTCCATTTTGATAGGATTTAAATTGGGAATTAATTTAGGGGCTCAGGGATGCACCATTTTTCCCCACTGAAAAGTTATGTTTTAACCTGTGGCATTCTGCCATCTGAAGGTTTTGCAGGAACAAAATATTCGCAAACAGTGGTGGAAGAGTGTGATATTGGTGTTAGAAGAGCTGGGCGAAGCGGGTGGCCATGGGCCACATGGAACAAACAAAGCCCGTGCAGTGGGCAGTGGCCTTCCCTGGGCCGTAGGGCTGCGGGCGGGAGACGGGCTTCCTCCTCACCTTCCCCGCTACCATGGCTGCCACCCCTTCTGGAAACTGCCATCTAAAATCACCCTCCAAGCTTCCTGTCTGAGCCTCCCAGCTGGACGAGAGACTGCTGAGGACGTTCCAATCCTCTGTGCTCCCCTGGTCCGGGAAGTACATATAACTCTATTTCTGGACATATTTACCCATTAATTGAAGACACCTTAAATAGTTAGAAATCCCGACTTTTTCAATATTAAAAAAAAGCACTTGTCAAAAGAATGTTTTGAATCTTAACAGATCAGGTGCATTTGTATTTTTTCTGATCATAAATGATATAATGAAAAAATAGTAAAAATACAGACTGGTGGTGGGAGGAAAGGTTATGGAGGAATCTCCCACTGGCCCTCCATTTCGTGATATTTGAGAATGTGGGATTAAAGCCGCTTTACTTTTGGCTTGATACATTTTCTTTTAAATTCTGGATACAGTAAAAAAAAAAAAAGTTCTCTTGCTTTTCAAAAATCTAAATGGGGATACAATATGGGAAACAGAGACTGTTCCAATTGATTTTAAAGAGCAGGGTGAACGTGGCCTCTTTCCATCAAGCATTGCTCTATATTGTAAACCATCACGGATTTCCTGGGTTAAAGAAACCATCAGTTCACGGGATGCTGCTTTGAGAGGTACTGTTTGGCAATAAACCTTGATGCTCAGGTTATTTTCTGGATCAAAAACAAGGATGCAGTGATGGACTTTAATTGGCTTTTGGCTTTCAACTGTTAAGACGCCACTCACTATTCCTATGGGTGGAAAAACGATCCTGCCTAGGTGAGCCTTATGAGAAAGACGAATTCTCTACTTAAACATCAAAGCAAGAAACAAGGTGGTCAGAAAATACAAAATTGTGGCATGACTTTTGACTTTTATTTTTGGTTCACTTTTTGTATAATTAAAAATTTCTAGTCGACCTGACAACATGAGTGTTGGGCTCTGAGATTGCAAGTCCTGAGGTGAGAGACCATCCACGACGTCATGGGGCCAGTGCTGGTGTGGAATAGAACATGGGAAGGGGACCTTTATCCTGGAGGATGCCCAGCCTAGAGGTTGCAAACTGCTGGCCCACAGATCCAATCTGGCTGGGAGAAGTGTGTTTTGGGCCCAAAGAGATTTTCTTAGTTTGAATTAATGCTAAATTAAGAAATAGGAAATTCCCACAAAAACCCAGTTTTCCACCGCTTCTTATGAGAAACCAGAAGAGCTGGCAACTCCGAGCCCGCGTTTATGAGTGGCAAGGAGTTTGTGGCTGCCCGTTTAAACTGGGCATGTCCTCTTCAGTTCTCCAGGCTCCCCACCACCCTCTTCTGCACCACATCTGGCCTGTTCTATTCATTTGCATCATCCCTGCCTGGTCCCTCTGTGATTTGTCAGCCCAACACCTCTACTTCACAGACTAGGAAGCTGAGGTTCAGGAAGGCACAGTGACTTGCCCAAGGTCACACCGCAGTTGAACAGCATTAGGATCTGAACTTTGTTTCCAGTTAAGCACCTTTTCTATGGTCATCTCTGCTGAAATTTTAGAAATTCGCCATTGTAGAAACCAGAGTAACTAAGGCAAATGTGCCTAGGAGCTTGAAAAAAAACCATGTAAATCAGTGAAAACAAATGCAGTGTGTGGTGCCTGATGTGAGCTGGAGAGATCTTTGAGAAGAGTAATGATGGCCAGAAAGGTTTGAGGAAAAGTAAGTAGGCAAAATATGCTGTACAAAGCAATATATTTTTGATTCTCATAAAATTAAAAATAGAATTACCATATGATCCAGCATCCCATTTCTGGGTATGTACCGCAAAGAATTGAAAGCAGACTCTCAGATATTTGTTCACTCAGTGTTATGGGCTGCACCGTGTGCCCCCTACCTCCCCAATTCATACTGAAGCCCTAACCTCCAGTACTCCACACTGTGTCTGTATTTGGAGATACAGTCTTTAAAGAGGTGATTAAGGTTAAATGAGATCGTTGGGGTGGGCTCTCATCCGACATGAATGGTGTCATAAGAAGAGATTAGGACACAGACATACACAGAGAAAAGATGCGTGCAGACAGAGGGAGAAGATGACCATCTACAAGCCAAGGAGAGAGGCCTCAGAAGCAGCCAACCCTGCCAACACCTTCCTCTCGGACTTCCAGCCTCCAGAACTGAGAAAATACATATCTGTTGTTTAGGCCTCTTAGTCTGTGGTACTTTGTTATGGCAGCCTGAGGAAACTAATCCACCCATGTTCGCAGCAGTGTTACTCAGAGTAGCCAATAGGAGGAAACAACCGAAGTGTCCATGGAGGGATGAATGGATAAACCAAATGTGGTAGATGCACGAAATGGAATATTATTCAGCCTTAAAAAGGGGGCAAATGCTGACACATGCTACAATGTGAATGAACTTTGAGGACATTATGTTAAGTGAAATAAGCCAGTCATAAAAAGACAAATACTGTATAATTCTATTTACATGTGGTACCCAGAATAGTTAAACTCATCAAGTTAGAAAGTAGAAGGGTGGCTGCCAGGGGCTGTGGGCCCGGATGGAGAGCTGTTTAACGGGTAATGAGCTTCTGTTTTGCAAGATGAAAAGAGTTCTGGCAGCTAGTTGCAGAACAATCTGAATGTATTTGACACTGCTGAATTGTACACTTAAAAATGATTAAGATGGTAAATTTTCTGCTATGTATATTTTGCACAATTTAAAAAAGCAACATTTTAAAAAATAACGACTAATATTTAACAAGAACAATAAAGATATTTAAGCTTCCAACACTTTAATACAGAATGACATATACGAAAGAACTCTGTAAAACATATTGCCCTATATAAATAATCAGGCATTTATATAGTAAAGTCCCATTAAGTGTATTCTGAATAATCTGACATTAATACATCTTGGCATTGAGTGAAAGCTACATAACCAGCTCATTAATCTTTATATTTGTTATGCTCATTATTCAGTATGTACTGAGTGAGACCAGAGTACAGAACTGGCATGTTACTTCCCTAAAAATCTTAGATTAGGTACTATCCACCACCCAAGAAAGGATGAGAATATATTTTAGGGAGACACCTGAGCTGATGAAGCATTACAGGCCGAGCATGAACTTTGGAATCAGATGATTTAGCTTTGAATTCTGGCTCTCCCACTTAGCTGTGTATGATACTGGATGAATTTCTTAACCCCTCTTCCCACATGTAAAATGAGAATAAGAATAGCAAACGTGCAGGGCTGTGGAGCGATTGGTGATAATGAACGTACGCCATGAACACCAACTGAAGCACATCGTGTCCTCGGTGCTAGGAGGTAGCAGAGATCAAAACAAATAAGAATCTCTGCCTCACAGGATTTACAGAGTATTGAGGAAGACAGACAATGAGATAAATATTTAAAATATATATTATGTTAGTCCAAAGCACTAAGGAGAAAAATAAAGCACATGAAGGGATAGAAGGGAGTGAGTGAGGGATGCAGGCCATCCCCATCAGCAGACTCTCCTTGTTCTTCCCTCAGAGTTTTTAGGATCCCGGACATGAATCAGACACTGGGTGACACACAGATGTCCCCTACACTCCATGTGACACATATCAAGCTCTCCAAAGTATCTGACTACAGCCCCTCCCCCTGGGCCGGGACAGGCACCTCCACTCCCTGACAGCTCTCCAAAGATCACATTCCGACTGCCAACCTTTCCTTGGCCTCTCTGACTTCTTTTAAAGGCTGGAGGGGAGTGGTCAGTTAACAGTTGCAAAACTGTCTTTTGACCACTTCCTTTGCAAGACTGGCAATCTCACACACACCTTGCTTTTGTTTTGGGCCTCAGCTGAAACTGATAGTAAAAATATTCCATCTCAATGTTCTGTTATGTTATTTTTAGCAAAGTGATTAGTAAAGGTTATCACGTTATTGAAGCTAAAGGGGTATCTTTCCTAATCAAGAAATGCTTTACACAGGACATAAAGTGTTATTTGGGCTTAAGAACCTTTATATTATCTACTTGAACATGTATATATATGTCCATTGCATCTAAAAAAAAAAATTAATGAGGGGGCCAGCCTGGTGGTGTGGTGGTGAAGTTTGTGCACTCTGCTTTGGTGGCCTGGGGTTCACAGGTTTGGATCCCAGGCGTGGACCTACACACTGCTCATCAGGCCATGCTATGGTGGTGTCCCTCATACAACATAGAGGGAGATTGGCACGGATGTTAGCTCAGGGCCAATCTTCCTCACCAAAAAGAAAAAACAAAATAAAAATTAATGAAACGTAATCATTAAAAGAGTAGGGAGATAATCCAAGAATAAACCATCCAACCCGAATAAATTCATCTAGAGCCTACAGCAAATTCCTCCTTGAAGATGCCACAAGTAGTAAAGGTAAGATGTCTTTTGAAAAGGATTTTTCACTTAAATGTCTGTGCCATTGACCAATCTCATGTTTGTTTCTCTTCGATTCTGACACTGGGAAATATTCTTGCTATTGCTCTGTCTCCTTACTGTACTGTTGATTTTCTGGGCACAGCCTATTTCGAATCAATTTCTAATTTCTCTGGCTGAGAGCTTCCCAGATTCTGTCTTAGGGTTCACTTATAAGTGAGAGCACCTCTCTTGGGAGGAATGCCCTCAAAACCCAGCGGTCAAGTCAGAGGGCCAGCCATTCCTGAGCCTCACAGCCTGGGAAGATCCATTTCTAGGAGCAACGTTACGTGACCGAGTTTAAGAGTCTGGCTGCCTGCCTGGGTTCTGCACCATCAAGTTTTGCCACAATTCCCTCAATTCAGACTGTCTGAGGACTGACTGTGCCTGATTTGCAACAAGGTGCTCAGGAAACTGTTAATGTATCCAGTTCTATTCTCCCCTAGTAACAGCAGTGGAGCTGCCAATACTCCTCAGCTGCTCCGTGCTCTGCTCTCTGCACACGTAGCAAACTTGTCACAGGTAAGAGCAGCATAGGAGGGGGATGTCACGTCCTAGCGCTCCCTCTGGGAGCAGACAGTGGTTCTCCGCCACGCAGGCCCCTCGTCATTTACAAAAATGCCCCTTTCTGTTACCAGCAATGTTAGTTTGGTTTCATCAGAGAGCATTAGTGTGGCCGGACTGTTGAAAAAGTCATGGATAATTTTACAGCCTGGAACACTCTGACTTCTGTTTGCAGACCTACAGAGTATTTTACAGCTAATTCTCAGGAGGGCATTTGCTCAGAGAACATATGGTACGATCCACAGTTTTTGTCTTTTAAAAGTCATCCTCTCACTGCCTTAATTTTTTCTAATCAAAGTAAGATGACTTATGAGGAAATAAACAACCTCCTGCCTCCACCCCCATCGTCATCCCTCCAGGGGCAGCTCCTTTTACAATTTCTCTTTGGAGCTCTTCTGGCGGTTTCCTTCATATCTTTAGATGAATCAGGGAATAAAAGACAATCTCAACCTAAGGCAGCATCTATTGATTCAATAAGAAGGGCATTTATCCTCCTCTGCTCTGTGTTTCCTTCCAACATTTGCTATTTATATTTTATTTATTTTGTTACTGTGAATAATATAGTTAATGACTTTTTTTATTCCATCAACCATGCATCCTTTAATGTCCCACATTATTTCCTCTTTGGCCCTATTTTCCCCTCTTACTTTGTATTAGATACACTTAAAAAATTTTTTTTTAATCTCTACTTTGTCATGGCTGTTACTATTTATATTCTATTTTGAAATGATAATCAAATTTTTCCTGCTTTGTCCATGGATTGGCTCTAAAATTAGAAAATCGATATATACATTTTACATTATATGACTATGTAGATACTGTTAATGCCTGGCCAAGAGTGAGTTAGGGTTATATTTCCCTCTCTGGGTTCAAAGTCATGATTGCTGAGCCATGCAAAGAAAAATGTTCCCAGCATCAAGGTTAAATGGAGTCTCTATTTTTTCCTTTTTTTAACTTTTGCTTAAATTCATGCCACACATGAGGCTGCTTCAGGTTAGAAGGTTTTTGCCCTTTAGAAATGGACTGATGCCATGGGAGGAAAACCCAGAGAGCATCTGGACTAAGGCGGAGGCCTAGAAACAAGCCCCGCTTCTCCAATGATTAGTTATAATGCCAGGCAAGTCTTGACGCTGAATCCTGGTTCCTCCTCTAAATATGGGAATGACAGTCCCTGCCTAGCCCATCACACAGGGCCATCAAGAGGACCAAGCCAGATAATGCAAGTGAAAGAAAGGCCGACAGAGGGTAACACTCTTCTGTATAAACACACAGCCTCTTCTGTATAAACGAACAGGAGAGTCACTATTACTTTTACCTCTGGGACTCTGCCTATTTCCTGGGGGGAGGCAGGGTATGATGAGGTCTGCTTGCATAGACAGATCTATCATAACACTTTGGAAAGAATTCCTTTTCTGCTGTTCTAAGTTTAACTACCGGAACATTAACTGATAACCAATGTGGACAGGAAGGCTTCTACTTGCAGAGAAAACCCACAAATGCAGCCTGGTCTCACTTAAAGGCTGCAGGTACTTGTTCAGTCCTAGAGTCATGTTCTACTTAAGGGAGGGCCTGTTCCAACATGGCTCAGGCACTTCTGATGTGATGGTCCAGCCAACACCACGTGCCCCTCTTGGAAGAGCCCACCTCTGGTGAGGGTGGGTTGGTGGGGAGAGGCTGCTGTAGGCTATGGAATTCTGAAGCACTGGCACTGGGGTTCCTAAGTGCAGCCTGGACAGCGTCACTGTGCAGAAAATCTCATGCACCTGCCAGGACAGATCTTCTCCTTCATGCTGAGCTCCTTGCTGAGTGTGCAGGCAAGACTTCCCGACTCCCCAGCATGGACCAGAGATGCGGAGTCCCTGGCCATGGTCACTGTGTCCAGACTGTTCCCCACCCATCTTCCTAACCTGTCCTGCCAAACAGGGGGCTTGAAGAGGATCTGCTGCTTTCTTTCTGTCTTTTCTTTTTTTCAGCCACGGGCACAGTTGCTGCTCTTCCGTGCTCTCCCGCTTTTGCTATTTTTAGATGAGGAAGCTGCCTGTTTCTAACGAAGCTAGGCAGAGCAGCAGCCTCTCTCATTGGAAGAGACCGATGGCTGCCACGTGAGTCTAGTGCCTGGGTTTAACTTTCCTCTCTCCCGGAGTAAGTCAACGCCCAAGGCATGAGGCCTGCTGCAGACACAGCACAAAGAGCAGCACTTTGAACCAGCCGGCAGAGAGAGAAGTGAACAGTGTGCTGCCAGGTCTATTCGTTCTGGGGACAGGAAGCCACAGTTGCTCAGAGAGGTGGCAGCAACTGAGCTCCCGCCACCAGCAGCCTTAGAACCAAGCAGAGAAGCAAGATGAGGGCTCTCTCTCTCTCTGAGCAGAATGTGTGTATGTGTGTGGGTGATGACTGGAGGGAGAACCCTTTTCAAAAAGGCACCTTTTCTTTGTTTTTTTTTTTTTTTACCATACACCTCTGAGATTTATTTTTCTTTCTGACATCCTCCAACATGTTTAAGGGTAGTAGTCATCCACTGTGATGTTTATACTGTGATGATTGTATTACAGACATTCTTTCATTTAATCATTAAAGATAACCCTGTTAGCTTGGGTCTCTTCCCATTTATTTTGTACACGTGAGTATTAAGGCTAACTTGTCTAACCACAGTTAATAAATGGTGGCACCTGGATTTGACCCCAGGCCTGAGTGTGGAGCCATGTCCTATACATACTGCCTCAGGCTATCGACCACTGCGCAGAATTAGCCCTTGCTGTGTTTCCAAGATATCCCCAGAAACAAAGGTTCGATTATAAAAGAAAGTAGATATATAGATCCATTTCCAAAGAATAGATCTATTACTATAAGCAAGTCTTGACTATCTGATTTAATCAAGAGGAACAGCAATAGATATTAAAGAACAGTGAGAGGAACTCTGACACCCCCATACGCAAAAATTAATTCAAGATAGATCACACACAAAACATGAAAGCTGAAACTATTAAGCTTCTAGCAGAAAACAAAGGAGAATGTCTCCACGACCACGGAAGGGGCAGAAGGGAACCTTCTGGTGTGATGGGAATGTTCTTCATCTTGATGTGGGTGATGGTTGCTGGAGTGCACACAATCGTCAAAATTCATGGAACTATACACTGAAGATTTGTGCAATTTACTATATAAAAATTGTATTTCAGTAATGAACTGTCAGCATCAAAAACAGTCTCTGCTTTTCCACTCACAAAACTATAAATCATCCATTCAAATGTATCCTGAGCGCTCACTTTGTTCCAGGGACTGTGTTAAAAGTGAAAAATAGGGAAATAGTTCAGACATGGCTGGGTCACTGACTTAAGGAGCTTTTAAAAAAACGTTGGGGAGATAGATAATAAATGTTAAAAAGAAGCATATAGCTACATATATCATTATTATAAAATATAAAAATGCAAAAAACCCACACCTAGGGAAAAAAAAAACCCTTGACAATCAAAGTCATTTCTAGTGGACTTCACAATCCTGAATGGCTTCTGCTCTCTTGGAAAACGTGTTTTCTTGTTCATATATGGCAAAGCCTAATATCAGAATTAGTTTACGGGGCCGGCCTGGTGGCGCAGCAGTTAATTTCACACGTTCTGCTTCTCTGCGGCCCGGGGTTCTTGGGTTCGGATCCTGGGTGAGGGCATGGCATCACTTGGCAAAAAGCCATGCTGTGGTAGGTGTCCCACATATAAAAAAAATAGAGGGAGATGGTCATGGATGTTAGCTCAGGGCCAGTCTTCCTCAGCAAAAAGAGGAGGATTGGCAGTAGTTAACACAGGACTAATCTTCCTCAAAAAAAAAAAAAATTAGTTTGCTTCCCAGAGCTCCTATCCATAGAGTAGAGAGACAATATATTTAAGCAGGTCCCAGAGGTAAGGCTTAGGGGGATAAAGAAAACTGGAGTATGAGCGGTCCACAGAACATCCCCAGAGAGTGGCATGTACTGAAAACAGAGTTGATTGTAGTCTCTGGCTAGAGAAAAGCCTCACAAAGGCACCAGGGATTGGGGACCTTTTTATCACAGGTGACCCACGGCCTCCATGGCTGGGAGGAGCAGCATGGTACGTGGAAGCACGTGCTAGAGCAAGGGCAGGGTAGCTGAGTCTGGGACTAACTTGGCGCTAAGTAGCTGTGTGTGTGGTATTTGGGTAAGCCAAGCCATTTAACCTCCCTGGGCCCCCGCTTGCTCTCCTGTAAAAATCAGGACTTTGGATTTGATGAGGCTCTTTGACCTTCCAAAAGCTTTGATTCTTGATTGGCCCTGTCTCAACTTCCCCAGAAAATCAAAGTTTGAGGTCAGAGTAGCAAAGCAGAAATACAGTTTGCTAAAATGGAAACGCCTTCTGCTGTGTGAGCTAATGGGACCAATAAAGCTTTAAGATAAAGTGACAAATACTTCTCAACCACAGCACCATTATCCCCATACGGCCCCTCAGCGACATAACTCCCACGGAGAGTGGTTTACAGTCCTGCAATCTCTTTACACTCACTTCCTCTTAAGATTAGAAAAAAAAAATCCAGAAAAAGAAAGCTTTATTCCAACAGATGGTGCTATAGGTTGAACTGTGTCCTCCTAAAATTCATATGTTGATGTCCTAGCCCCCAGTACCTCAGAAGTGACCTTATCTGGGAATAGGGTTGTTGCAGATTTAACTAGTTACGATGAGGTCACATTGGAATAGGGGTGCCCTAATCCAGTAGGACGGGTGTCTGTTATGAAAAGGGGAAATCTGAACACAGACATGCACACAGGGAGAACGCCATGTAAAGATGAAGGCAGAGTGGGGTGATTCTTCTATAAGTCAAGGAGTGCCAAAGACTGCCAGAAAACCACCAGAAGCCAGGCAACAAGCATGGTACAGATTCTCCTTCACAGCGTTCAGAAGGAAGCAACACTGTTAACATCTCAGACTTGCAGCCTCCAGAGCTGTGAGGCAACACATTTCTGTTGTTTAAGCCCCCAGTGTGTGGCACTTTGTTATGGCAGCTCCAGCGAATGAATCTGGGTGGTACAAATGCTTTAAAGGAAAACCTTGCCTTGGCCAACAGGCTGGCTCACTAATTTCCCCTCCTTTCTTTAGTCCATAACACCAGTAACTGTAACCTTCAGGAAACTTATATTTTAGGTAGCTGAAAAAAGTACCATTCCTGTCTTTGCTAAACACCACATTTCCTGTCTTTAAAAAGTAAGCCCTTCTTCAGTAAAATCCACCAAACACTGGGTGAGCCTTTATTATTTATCAGGAATCTTTAGGCAGTGTTTGTGCCTTAGCTTTCAGACTTCACTAGGGTACTCCTCATATCAACCTGCTAAAAACACACAGGGTTGAAAGGACCACCCTCAGTATATAAGTGGCATCATTTAGTCAACATCCAAATTACCATCAAGTCTGCAGAAGCTGCCGGAAAAAAATAAGATGAGAACAGATTACAAGGCAGCTTTGCTATCACAGAAGCACAGTGTAATTATAACTGTTCAGGACTATTGGAAAACCATAAGCAGAATTGATTTTTAGTGTGCTTGCTAGCTTCAAAGAGGTGCAGAGTGACAGGAAGGTTTCTCATACGTGGCTTGGCCAATGCCAAACTAATTATAAGCTCTGACTTGAATAATCGGAAAATGTCACAGAAACTACGTCTCTGCTGGAGGTCAACGCCTTGTCCTGAGTCATTAGGAACATAAGCAGTTTAGGGAGAGAGAAATCGAACAGAGCTCCCAGAGGCAAAGACTGGGAGGTCCCCGGCTGAGATCATTTGGGAGGTATAGGGTATTGGCATCTCTGAGGAGAACTGGGACTGATTCTGGTTTTCAACTCACAGCTCAGCTTTAATAATCTCTGGCAATGGTCCTTTTATACACGAAAACCCGTCCTATAAGTTAAGGAACAAAACCAGGTGCTTCAGAATCAAAGGTCAGTATACCCCATTTGCTTAAATAGTGGCTCTCAAACCTGATCGTGCATTAGAATCGCCAACAGGCCCAGGAAGCGGCATTTTTAACAATGTGCTGTTTCTGAAGCAGGTGGTTTTAGAACCCATACTTTAAGAAATACTGACTTACAGACACAGAAGGAAAAATACTGCATGATCTCACTTATATGTGGAATCTAAAAAAGTTGACTACCCAAAAGCAGAGAGTAAAATGGTGGTTACCAGGAGTGAGGAGCTGCGGAGATTTTGGTCAGAAGGTACCGAGTGGCAATTACGCAGGATGAAGACATCTAGAGCTATAATGTGCAGCACGGTGACTACAGTTAACACTACTGGCCTGCATCCTGGACACTTGCTGAGAGTCAATTTCAGGGGCTCTCACCTGCCCCCCCCCCCACCTCCACACACAAAGGTAACTGTGTGAGGAGATGGGAGATGTTAATTAGCTTGACCGTAGTTATCATTTCACTATGTATATCACATCATGTTGTACATCTTAAGTATAATTTTATTTAAAAACATATACTGTACAAAAAGAGTTCTGAGGGTGAACTGTTCGCAATCACCCATGCAAAATAAGAACAGGAAATATAATGAGTTCCAAATATATTTAGCATGATAAAACTTAGATGAGTTGCCTATGTACGATTTCCTATGTAACTTTTTTGAAAATAGCACTTTGGAGAAATCTGTCATAGGCATTCAAAATTAATGTATCAGGTGGTCATAAATAAACACTAAAAGCTAAACAAAAAAAGAATACTGGCTTAAAAGAATGCTAAGGCAGTAAGATGTGCAGTCTAGAAGATGTGCAGGTGTGGTATGCCTCTATGAATGACTGAGGACCAGAATGACCCATCCTGGGGAGTCTGGCAAAGAATGAGGAGGATGTCGGTCACTGCCGAGGTCCAGTGCTGGATCTGCTCTGCGGCTGGTGTTGAGAGCGCCTGGTGTTGAGAGCGCCTGTGAGGTTGGCAGTTGGCTCCACAGCCTGGACCTGGCTGGTGTTGAGGAGCTCTGAATACAATGACTTCCCTGGGGTCAGGTATGTATGTGTCACACTCTATAAATTCTACCTTCCAGGAAGCACACTTAAGTAAACTAATAAATGGTTAAGTGTTTTGTAAAACACCATGAAACACGCTACCCGTTATTTCACACTGTTGATATATCTTTTTATGTGTTAAGCGCTTAGCAATCCGTAAATATAAATATCAATGTTTAAAACCTGTCACTGAAATTATACCCTTTCCCATTTATTTTACCTACTCCTAAGAAATCTAAATTATCCAGTTTTTGAAGTCTGATTTAAGCTCTAGATGTTTTGGATAATGTCTATCTTTCACACGCACGTCTAAGTCCTATTTACATGAAATTTCTCAATAGCTATTAGCAAAAATGATCTCAAAGCATCTGCCAGTGAGAGCCCTCCACAGCATTTCACCAGACGAAGTTGTTCCACTGCATCTGAGTTGATTTAGGAGGAGGCACCTGAGAGCTTTGGTTCTCCCCTCGTGGTTTCCATTTCTAACCAGTTTTACTTAGCTGCGACCTGGGCAGTTATTCCATCTCTCTGAGCTTGTTCTTTATGCATATCCACTATCCACACAATAGCGATAAAAATCACTTTCCTTATTTACCACAAGGTTGACGTGAATAATTCATATGCAATGTCTACCATGCTCCTTGCCCTTGGAAGGCACCTATTAAATGTCCTCTTCCACTAAAGCTGGAGGTGCCTGAATTTACCTTCCTCACTCTCTCCTTGTCTCTGGCAACATGATAGCATTTGTGAGGATTCAGTGAGGTGACTCTTAGAAAGTCTGTCACTTGTGTTTAACGCATTTTAACTGTCATTATTATTATCATTGAAGATTATTATAACAAAGAAACAGACATTTTATGGACTTCAGTGGCAAAAAAGGAGCGGTGTACTGGTAAATGTTTAACAACCAGCAATCTGGGAAAAAAATTCTAAGTAAGTTTATTATAAATTTTACTGACAAAGAATGTATAGCACACAATTTACAAATAACAAAACACGCAATAGTCTTTAATGTAACTTCCACATAACTGATCGTCAAAGAACGCCTTTGTTGATTTTTGTACAACTTCTGCATCGATAGCCGACCTATGATTGCAATTAGTGAATGTGTAGTTCCAACATGATGCTGGTTGATATTTTCCCTTACATTAATAAGACAAAAATAAAATAAAGACATCTGTCAGAACGTCACTCACTTGTCAAGGATATGAGCTGCTTCTCTGCTGAATTTGAAAATAGATTTCAAATACTGGAAGAATATTCTCTCAATTTTTTGTGCTATTGACAATGTAGAAGCTATAGATATCAACACATTTTTAAGTTTAAAAAGTAGACAATGAACAAAACAAAACCCTGACTTACAGCGCTTGACAACTACTTTGGAATAAATATTTCTATTTCAATCGACCAATGTGATGTCACTGAGTGAGGAGCTGGAAAGAAATGTACAGCAGTTCGTCATTATATAGTATTTGCACTATACAGATAGGATACATAAATAACCTCAAGAGCATGGGATAGTAGATATGTTGTAAAATAATTAGGAAGGGATGACTTTTGAGTAGTACCTTTGAAAAAATTAAACCCATTTAGTTGTAAGTTTATGTAGTTTAATTTCTAATAATGGCTGTGCTTAATAAATGGCCTGCAAAATTTGACAGTTGAGTCCTATGAGCCAGAAGGAGCAGGCTCCAGCACACCACTTCACACAGGCAAAATGAAAACCTCAGAGCCATTTCTAGCACCATCTATTGAAGTTGCTGCTTCCACTGGAATCAGTATGGCGGCTGGAAAAATGTTACCAGTCCGTGAAGCACAGAGCCTGGTGGGACTCCAGAATAATTGCAAGGGGCATCCAAATCCATATGTCCATGTGTAATTTCTTAATCAACAGACATTAAAAACATAATTACATGAACATTTTGACTTTGAAGAGTTAGAGCCCACTTCTTTCAGTTCTAAAAACTGAACACTAAAAAAGCGTGTACACCTTCATGTATGGAAGATAACATATACAAAGGGAATAAAATCAACAACATTTGGATGAACAAAGTTCATCTATCTTGGTATTAATGACCTACTTTGTCTTACCAACATTTTCCCTCACTTTGCGGGAAAGATGATCTCAGACAACCCACTCTATGCCACATGGCTTGTGCAGGACAATTTCCTTCTAATTGCCAGGAACGACCAAACACTCACAGTAATCATAAAGCTTAGGCCAGTCCTGTTACAAGTGCATAATGAATAAGCATCTAAAAGACTTGGCATAATGCCTGGTCTTGACAACCAATAATTAACCCTAGCTATAATTCTAGATGGCTCAGAGTTTCAGTGAAAAACAATTTAAGGGAAAACAAATGCTCCTTTAAGCAATTTTAGACTTCAGCAGTCAATGATTTCAGAAAGTTGGCATCATCTCTTACAATATTTAAGAAAAGATCACTGAAAAGGTCACTGGCTTCAGAGATGAAGGACCTTGATTCTGGTCTCCATTCTGCTACTACCTGAGTGATGTTGAACAAATAATGTCACCGCTATGCACCTTTGTTTCCTAGCGTTGGGCTAAACAAGGGCCAGTTTTTTTAAAAGGAGGAAATCAACCTCCATAATCAAAAGGATTTCATGTCCCACAACAAATTAAAAACTCAACAAATATATCCTCAATGTTACTCCCTTGAACTACCATTAAGACCCTCTTACAGATTTTCAATGTCACACTCCTCTTTGTTCTTCTGAACAACACTGATTCCTCTAGTTTCCAAATGTACATTTGACATTCTTTCAAATGTGTATCATCAGTCTCTGCTATTGAAGTTTGTTTACTTGGGAGAACAAGGCTCTCTTTTCTGGTGGATCAAAAAGCAATTCCTGGAAGAGGCTGGAGTGGGAGGTGCAGGATAGGCTCAGGTACAAAAGATATTTTATAACGTTCACGTGTTAAGAAAACAGGGTGTGGTGAGCGCTTTTCTTCTGCCTTCCGGCAATGCAGTTCTTATAAATGGCTAAGTCTTGTTTTAAAATTCTGAGTCTGTGGTCTTTATTAAAACACTATAGAATTTAAAAATTGTATAGTTTTAAGCATACCATGCCTGAGATCAAACAATAAATAATCACCACTTCTAATAACAGTAATAGCTGCCCTTATTGAGGCACTGAGCTTCACACTTTACATATATTATCTCATTTGCAATTTTAGCATCCCACTGAGATACATATTATCATCACGGTTTCATACATGAAGCAAATGAGGTTCTGAGAAGCTAAGTACTATGCCCAAAGACCCAGGTTTGGCATGCTAGTAAGTACGTAACCCTCCTTACACTGCCTGCCACTAGAAATAAAACTGCCAGTGCGACCCAAGAAAGGCTGATGCCCGTCTTGGTTTCGAATGGGGAAGAGAGCAGTGGAACGGCTTGGAGAGATGCGGCGCCTGGAGATGTCTCTACTGACATCTTTCATGAGACACAGTGGGGAGCTGAGATAGGATGCCCATTTTGAAGTGGCCAATGTGACACTTCTAAGCAAAGCTTCATCAACACAAGCAAAAAAGAATCCAACCCAGTAAAGATTGTCCAACACATTGTCCAACCCATTAAGGATTTCCATGCTAAGATACAAACTATACCAGCAGAATGCACTGAAATACCATTTGTTAGAAAGCATGGAAAATATCTGTAGATGCCATGTAGATTTTACAACTGTGAAAATACAACTAACTTTTATTAAGCAATTATCAGAACAAGCTCTCAACTGGCCATTGCGTGTGATCCAGATTTAAACATCTAAACAACTATGATAATGCCAAGCGCTGGCAAGGATGTGACACAATGACATTGTTTACATTGTGGGGGCAATGTAAGCTGCAAACTAGATGAACACATGCATATACCTTTTGACTCAGCAATTCCAATCCTAGGTATATAACCCATAGAACATGATACAAAAAGTCACATAGGAGAATGTCTTTAGGAGCTTTATATAGTAGCCCTGAACCAGAAACAACTCAAATGTCCATTATCAACAGAATAGATAAACAAATACTGGTATACTGGTGCAATGGATAGTGTTCAGCAATGAGAATTAATATAGCCACTCGAAACAATGTGGATGAAACTCACAAACACCATATTGAGCAAAGACACTAGATACAAAAGAGAACACACTGTATAATTCTGTTTATACAATGTTCAAAATGAGGCAAAACTAACATCAGGAGGGTGGTGACGTTTGGGAAGGGGGAAGGGGACAGTGATTGCAAAGGGCCTTGAGAGGGCTTCTGAGAAAAACAACAATACACACAATTCTATGAGGTAGGGGTTATTATTCTGACTTTATATAGATGAGGAAAGGGACCCTTAGAGATGTTAGAGAAACACATCCAAGGTTATCCTTATTTACACGTAAGTGGCTTTAACCAGCATTCTAACCCAGATCTTAGTCTTCTCACTCCTTTCTTCACACTATTAATATTAAGTATAGTGGACTTCTCTTTTTGCCCTCCCAGCACTCCTTTCCTCTGTTGTAAGAGCAGCCCACTCAGCCTCTAGGGAACGAAGCTTCCTTCACTCCACGTGGTCCTGTTGGGAATGCACATCACAGCATCTCACTCCATGAGGGTGACCCTTTGACCCAACCTATGCTCACTGAACTCTGAGGAATCTGAATCTTGGGTTGTGTGATGAATGACGGATGAAAAGTGTAGGAGCTCAGTAATCAGCAGCAGCCACCTGTGAAGCTGTCCGTGAGTCTGAGATCCTCTGGAAGCAAGCTCAATGGAAGGGAACACATGATAGACTCCCCACGTGGCTAGATCCTCACCCTGGAGTGCATGGGACATGGCAGAGGTTCACTAATACTGCTCAGTGAATGAAGGAATCCTCTGAGCTAGCGCGTTTTATATTCTTCCCTTGGCTGGATAGTTTACTTAGCTTTTTCTTTAAATTATGTGAACTAATTGTTACTTTCCCAGTGATTTTCTTTGCAATGCCAGTTTCTCTTGCTCGCAAGCAAAGAACACTATCTGATACCTATTATTTCCACAGAATTGTTACATGTGCCATAATATTTGAGGACACAGCCTTAGGGAGTTCTAATTTCCAAATGCATTCCAAAGCAATGCATTTTACCCACTATTCTCACCCCAAAGAAGGAAGCTGATGAAAATGCATCAGTTGGAGCATCAAGGAACTAAATAACCTCTTAGGAGAGATAATTTATTAAGTGGCAGACAGGTTCTCAAGGAAAAAACCCACCTAACGTGTGTGGGAAAGTAGTTTATTTCTACACTGTACTTGATTCATCCTGTCAGACTAACTTCCACAGGTTTATCCAGGGACAGTCACGCCAGTGAAACCAATGGGAACAGCACACGAGTTCACAGGAAACGTGAACATTTTCTCAGGAGCAGATGAGCTGACTGTTTCTGAGGAAACGTAGTAAGATATAAAAATCAATCATGTGCACAGAGCCAATCTCAGAGAAATCATATGCCTTCTTGCTTTGACTTTCATCTCCTTGAGGGTGGAAAAGGCTGGACTTGATGTAAAAAGAGCACATGAGAGGAATGTTGATGACAAGCATTTCCAAGTCAACAGTCTCCTAAGCTTCATAAGCCTGCAGCATCTGGGACAGGAGCTGACAACATGGACCTTTCCCCCTCAGGAGAGACACAGACTGGTTTTCTATATTTGGGACAGAAAGAATTTACAGCTGTCTGTATGTCCAATATGGACAGCTAAACATAAGCAAGAAACTTTTCCTTACCCTTGGCACACATGCACGAAAAACTCCTTTGATCCAACCCTAAATTCTGCACAGTGGGAAGTCTGAGGTAGAAGAGCCAAAATTATCCATATCCAGCCTTGTATGGATTGAGAGTCTGTGCCAGGTTAAAATATAAACTGCATGATACATTAATCACAGTTAAGCTCAGCTGCAAAAAGGCCTATACTATTTGACAGATTACTGAGTTGTCCTTGTGTACACAACTGGTATATTGAGTATACCTCATTTCAAGGAAAGCCCCAAGAGGAGGTTTTAAAACACGATTCCAACACTCACATATAACTAAATGCTACTGTAATACATGATTGTGGTGTAAGTTTCAGTGATGTCACTTTGAGGGAAGACACATCCACTACTTTGTTTTTTTTCCCTGAGGAAGATTTGCCCTGAGCTAATATCTGTTGCAAATCTTCCTTTATTTTGTATGCAGGCCACTGCCACAGCATGACCACTGACCAGCAGTGTAGGTCTGCGCCTGGGAACTGAACCTGGGCTGCCGAAGTGGAGCGCACTGAACTTAACCACTAGGCCACAAGGACTAGCCTTATTTTTTTTTTTTTAAAGCTAAACTCCATACTATATTCTGGTTTTGTAAGTTTTCCCTAACGTTCTTTTTCCATGCCAGGGTCCCATCAGGATATCACAACACATTTAGTCATCATGTCTCCTTGAGCTCCTATGGACTGTGATGGTTTTTTAGACTCTCCTGGTTTTTGAAGACCTTGACAGTTTTGAGGAGTACTTATCAGGTATTCTGTACAATGTTCCATGATTTGCGTTTGGCTGATGTTTTTCTCATGGTTAGACAGCATTTATAGGTTTTGGGGAGGACAATCACAGAGGCAAAGTGCTTTTCTCATCAGATCATATCAAGGGTATATACTATTAACATAACTTATCACTGATGAGGTTAACCTTGATTACCTGGCCAAGATGGTGTTTAGCAGGTTTCTCCACTGGAAAGTTACCCCCACTTCCCTTTCCACACTGTAGTCTTTGGAAGCAAGTCACTAAGTGTAGCCCTTCCACCTCTTTGAGGGCAGAGCGGTTACACAAGTTATTTGGAATTCTTCCGTATGAAAGATCTGTCTCTTCTTCTCCACTAACTTTTTTTTTTTAATTTCCAACTTTCCTTTTTTTTTTTATTTAAGATTTTATTTTTCCTTTTTCTCCCCAAAGCCCCCCAGTACATAGTTGTATATTCTTCATTGTGGGCTCTTCTAGTTGTGGCATGTGGGACGCTGCCTCAGTATGGCTTGATGAGCAGTGCCACGTCTGCGCCCAGGATTCGAACCAACGAAACACTGGGCCGCCTGCAGCGGAGTACGTGAACTTAACCACTCGGCCACAGGGCCAGCCCTCTTCCTCCACTGATTTATTTGTTCGATCATATATTAATATCAGTATTGACTCATAGTTATTTATGCCCCCTTATACTTCACCTGGTACTTTCAAGTTAAATCACAGCTTCACAGTCACTGGTTGGCACCAGCTTCCAGGTTGGAGGTCCAGGGCCAATGTAGACAGAATACGGAATTATTCACCCTTGGGGACCCAGGAGAGTTCTAGGTATCCTCTGATCCTGCTAGTTGAGCACAGTGCTCAGCACATAGCATGTCTACAAAAATATTTGAAGGGCTATCTTATTAGAAAAAATGGATATTTGAGTATACATTACATTCTAGGCACTGTACTGCATAGTCATATGCATCTTCTCATCTTATCCTTACAACAATCTTGTGAGTAGATATCATTATTCTCTTGTTACAGGTGAGGAGTTTGAGGCCTGGGAGGTTAAGTCACATAGTTAATGGTGAATGGCAGAGTGGCATTCTTTCTTCTCCTTCTTTTTTTTGGTGAGGAAGATTGACCCTGAGCTAACATCTGTTGCCAATCTCCCTCTTTTTGTTTGGGGAAGAGTGGCCCTGAGCTAACATCTATGCCAGTCTTCCTCTATTCCACAACACGGCTTGATGAGTGGTGTATAGGTCCGTGCCCAGGATCCGAACCTGTGAACCCTGGGCCGCCAAAGCAGAGTGTGTGAACTTAACCACTATGCCACTGGGCCAGTGCCTCTCCTTCTTTTCCTTTGCTTGAGGAAAATTGTCCCTGAGCTAATGTCTGCGCCAATCTCCCTCTATTTCATATGTGGGATGCCGCCACAGCATGGCTTGATGTGCAGTGCGTAGGTTCATGCCTGGGATCCAAACCTGTGAACCCTGGCCTGCCAAAGTGGAGGGCGCAAACTTAACCCTGACACCACTGGGCTGGCCCCCAGAGCAGCGTTCTAATTCAAAGGCCCCAGCGCTAGCTTACCTGTCCAAGCTGGAAATTACAGCCATATAATCTTACGCTTTCCTCAAAGGAAGCATACTGTGCCAAGTGTGGGCAGTGTAAGCCTCAGGCCTATTTAAGGTCACACACCTGCAGGTTTGGTTTCACTCCATTCATAAGGAAGGGAACAGAGCGGTTCTACGTGTGTAACAGACTTCTTTCGCCTCCCAAGAGGCTCTGTACTTTTTGTGATCAAGTTCTCTTCTCTTTGGGAGTTAAGAGAAACCCAGAATTGCTGGGTTACAAGGAAAACTACAGGCATTCTAGTTTAAAAAGCCACGTGATGTTTCTTTCCCCTCTGCAGGACTTCTCCCAGATGGTCATTTGGCTCCAGTGAGAGGCAGAGCATTTTCAGAGGTAGCCTATTTCTTCTTTAACCACATTATTAAACTCTTCCTTCTATAGAACAATCATGTCTTTGTAACTTGCAGGCAGGGGTTTTGACTCTCCCCCTCGGGAAGAAGAGCTCTCTGCCTGCTTCCACGCGCCAGCCCCACCAGCTTCCGGACTCCACGGGGAGTCAGGCCAGCCCTGGGTCAGGAACTGCTTACTTTGCGGCAGATCCAGAGGAGAACCATTTACAGCAAGTCAACCATAGAAGTGAGACACCAATTCATTCAAAGTTCAGGGTATTAATACATGTGCCTGTTCTGAGATAGCAAAGATCGGATGTTTACTTGTGATGAATAAATCTTAGCTCTTTCCTTCTCTCAGGGCCTTTACTTCTCTTAATGGCATCTTAATCACCCTTTTGTAAACCCTTAAGAGACATTTCAGTCCACTGTGTTCATGTAAAGTGCCTCTATGGATGAGGGTGGAACCACATAAATTTCTAGGTGTCTATCAGATTCTAAGTTCAAAACAAACAGGTCAAGGAAATCTTGGACATGCCTGAATATAAAAGCAGTCTCGAAGAAGAATGATGACTTACTGGCAAAAGAGAAGGAAGTTTAAAGACTGCCACCGGGGAAGAAAAATGCTACTGATTTCATTTCCTTCTGATGTGAATAGCAGGTGCTCAGATGCACGGAGGCAAAAAACAAACGAGATGGGGGAAAATGAGGAGCTCTACCAACTGCCAGGAGCTGACAAATAGGAGACACGTTTTTATTCAAGTTCCTTTTCCTTTGGGGATCAGATCTCGACTTTTAATTTAATTTGGCTTGAAGAAGTTGACCCATTGAAAGCTACTGTCAGAGCAGGAAGAAAGCACCTGAAAATGACCACCATCAAACACTGAACGCCAAGGGTGGGAAGCAGGCAGTATAAGGAGCTATTGTCTGAAGTGTAACAGCTGCGTGATCAAACTCCAGGATATGCCTGACATGCAGGGTTTTAGGGGAAGGCTGTATAGTGAATGTCCGAAGTGGAGCACGCGAACTTAACCACTATGCCGCTGGGCTGGCCCCCACATTTTTATCTTGCGTGGGATCCTGCAAATTATGCAGCCAGTCCTGAATGGTTGTGATGCTTTGGAAAGGTCAAGTGATTATGCATAATAATCTAAATCAAATATATTTTTTTTATTAATACAGTGAGATAAAGGTTCTTTTTAAAAGTAAAAGAAGGGTGGCATTTTAGGCTGAGAAACAGAATCACAAGGTTTTATAGGCTGTGGTAATCTTAGAGAGCACAGTTATTAACAAGCAGAATTTGGCCCAAGGTTGTATCATATTGAAATGTTTAGCTGGAGATGGAGACAATTTAGAATCGTCTGGAAGTTGTCGATATTTATGACAACAATTGTGCCGTTGACTACAAATGGTTTCCTCTCTTAGCTATTCACTTGATAAGCATTTAAGAAATGTTAACTGGATACGAGGTGCAATTCTAGGCACCAGAAATGCAAAGAGGAATTAAGTCAGCCCCTGGCCTCAAAGTCCAGTATCACAGAGGGTGGTAAGCTTGGCCACTGTCCTCCTCATCATTTTATTTTTATTTTTATTTTTTGGTGAGGAGGACTGGCCCAGAGCTGTCGTCTGTTGCCAATCTTCCTCTTTTTGGCTTGAGGAAGATTATTGCTGAGCTAAAACCTGTTGACAATCTTCCTCTATTTTTGTATGTGGGATGCCACCACAGCATGGTTTGATGAGCAGTGCATAGGTCCATGCCCGGGATCCGAATCCATGAACCCCTGGCTGTCGAAGCAGAGCCTGTGAACTTAACAGCAACACCATGGACTGGCCCTCTCACCTCCTCGCCATTTTAATGCCCTGAACTCCAGATTCAGTCTAGAGCAACTAAATGACTCCCTTCAAATCAAACAGCCACATGAGGAGAATATTTAAGGCAAGTACTAAACATCTAATTTTATTTCTGGAAAATTAACAATAAAATCTATCTAATCTTTATGAGGCAGTCAGAATTTGAGAACTTTAATCACTTGCTAAGGTCAAGAAATGCTTCATGACCTGAGCAGAAGCTTACTTCGTTGATTTATCTTGTCAGTTCATCACAAGCCTTATGATTCTGAACACTTAACTGCTTCCCTGAATTCAGGGAGTATTGATTTTTTTATTTGCATATGAAAAATCATCTCTCCTCCTTTGATAGTGGAGAAATATCCTCCAATCTTTGGATTCTGCATAAAACAGGAGTATTTTGTCCAGAGGCAAATGTTTATTCTATGTAGTTTTTTTTTTAAATCAGAATTTTAAATTTTAAAAATTAATCTTAATAATATATATTATTATCATCCTGAATAACTGAGAAGGCAAAATGCATATTTGTGTTCAGGTAAAGACAGTGTGAACACATGCTTCTACTTTTGCTTCCTACCCCAAAACTCTCAAAACTGAAGAAAAAGCCTGGAACCAATCTGATTCACAGACCCCTCAAAAAAAAAAAAAAAAAAAACCTCAGGAATTACAGGCACCAGGTAACTCTGAAAGTGTGTATGTGTGTGTGTGTATCCTAGTATGTAGATGTCTGTATGTATCTCAGCTGGAGGGACAGCTAAGATAAGTATTTTTGGTTGCAAGTCTGATTAAGAAGCAGGCAGGTCATCTCCCTGACTCCCTACCATAGGGCAACTGCCCTTTCTCAATCCTGACCAAAAAAATATTTGGAGATTTATTCTCTATAGTGGGTAGAACATACGGTCTCTGGACTAGGGGGTCTCCAAGCACAGTGGAGGGCTAAGGGACAATACTGAGAATGGGGAGATAAGGTGGATGTTAGCCTGCTGCATTCAGAGACAGTCTTCTTCCTTCACTCAGCTCCTAGAATGCTGGCAGCCAGGCTTTATCCTCCAGGCTGGAGAGATTGGTTGAGTCTTTCCTGGGGAATCTAATTGACCCAAGAAGAAAGACAAAGATTCTGATATCAGAGGTTCCCCCAACTAAACAGCTCAGCCAGATCACCCTACAGTGAAACCCACAGATGACAACCCCCAGCCATGCACTTTGAGCTTTTCATCATCTTGTTAGTGTCCCAGTTTTGTTTGAGATGGTTTTATTGAGTATACATACACCACACACCTGATCCATTTAAAGTACAATTCAACGGTTTTTAGTACAGAGTTGTGCAACTATTACCACAAACAATTGTAGAACATATTCATCACCCCAAAAAGAGAACTGTACTCATAAGCACTTGCTCCCCATTTTCCCCAGCCCCTTCAGCACTAGGTTACTACTAAGGCACTTTCTGTCTCTATAGATTTGTGTGGCACACTTCTAGGTATGAGTAGAACACCCAGGGTTCCCAGAAATCTGAGAAAAGTCACTATTGTAAAAGGTAGAGATGGAAAATACAGAAAAAAGCTAATTGGAGGGAAACAGATTATGTAGGGAGAAGAAGACGCCAGAAACCCATAACCCAATTATCAATTATATCCTCAGATAAATTACTGTAACTATGAAATAAAAGAATATGATACTTAGAGAAATAGGACAAGAAGGAGGTCTTGGAAAGTAAAAATGTAATAGCAGAAATGATGCAATAACAGAGTTGTATGAAAATTTGAGGAAATCTTACCAAAAAAAGAGCAAAAAGACAAAGAGGTGAAAGACAGAAAAAACAAGAGAAACATGAAAGACCAGTCCAGCAGTTCCAATTTTCAAATGAGATACAGAAAGAGAGAAGAAAACAGGGGCAAAGAAATCATCAAGAAAATGTCCTAGACCTCAAACCAAAAAGGAAAAACAAAAGAAAAAAAAAGAGAAAATTTCCTAGACCTGAAGGACATGAGTGTGCAGACTGAAAAGGTCCATTGAGTATATTTTACAACGGATGAAAATAAGACCCACTCCAAGGCACTTTATCAGGAAAAAGGGCTCTTACAACTTTCAGAGAAGGGGAAAAGTGGGTCATATGCAAAGGATCAGGAAGCAGAATGACTTTGAAGTTCTCAACAGCAACCTGGAGAGCCTGAGGACAATGGCATAATACTTTTAAAAGCCTAAAGGAAAACTATTTCCAAATTAAAATTCTATATCCTGCCAAACTATTGCTTAGGAGTGGGCTTAGCATAAAGACATTTTCAGACATGCAAGATCTCAAAAAACGAACTTCTCAAAGGGCTTTTCTCAAAAAGATACTTGAGGATGTGCTCCACAAAAACAAGAGAGCACAAAGAGGAAGATATGAGAACTATGAAGCAGGGGAACCAACATCAGAGACACAGGAAATCCCCAGAGCAAAGCTGAAGGAAGTTCCCAGGATGACAGGTGTGCACCGGGCAGAGAGAGCAGACTGGGTCAGATCAGAAGGCTCAGGGAGACACACTTCAGGTGGATGACAGTGACGCAATGTCTGATGTATTTGGACCGACCAGACGTGGTGAAGAGCATGAGATTCAATTAGGAAGAAGTACTAGACAACTAAGTAAACAAAACAAAACCGAACAGGACATCATTCATTTTGGGGAATAATACAAGGGAAAGTAATGAGATTTTATAATAGGGCCCAGCTGTGAAGAGTGTTTATGACATCATAAGATACATAAATAACAATCTAACCAAAACTATGGTGCAACTTTACTAGGAGGAGAGGAGGGTGGAGAAGGATTGGGGGTAGGGGTGACAAAAGGGAGCTAGAGTACCCTCTTTTAAAGTGAGAACATGAAGTTGCAACATCAACATTTTGTTTAGTTAGGGGCCAGCCCTGTGGCTGAGTGGTTAAGTTCACGTGCTCTGCTTTGGTGGCTCAGGGTTTTGCTGGCTCGGATCCTGGGCACGGACCTAGCACCACTCATCAAGCCATGATGAGGTGGCGTCCCACATAGCGCAACCAGAAGGACCTACAACTAGAATACACAACTATGTACTGGGGGGCTTTGGGGAGAAGAAGAAGGGAAAAAAAAAAGAAGATTGGTAACAGATGTTAGCTCAGGTACCAATCTTTTTAAAAAAAAACAAAAACCACTTTGTTTAGAGAGATGGAGAGAAATAGCCAAAAAAAAAAAAACCCCAAAAAGCAAAAAAACCCAAACCAAACAAAAAAACCTCCCAAAATCAGATAAAAAAGGTGAAAGTGACTGCCTTTGGTGAGGAGGAAATGGGGATGGGGAGTGGATGGGTTGGTGGTTTTTGACTTTAAAGTGTGTCTTTGATAAAAATAAAACCTAGGAAAACACGAAAAGAAATATGAAGAGAATATTTAGTGCCAAAGAAATACGTATGATACCAAACAGTATTTACGCTATGATTACAAGCATACAATGAAGCACACACATATCTGAAACGAGCTTTCCTGAGGTTCACAAAGCCATCAACAGTTGTTATCAAGGTGGGAGCATCAAGAACATGGTTTTCTTTTCCAAATTCTCTATACTATAAAGTTCGTACGTAACTATCATAATCAGAAAATGAATTTAAAAGGGTGAAAAAGTTTATTCGTTTTCATAGACTGCAAATTGGCTCAGAATTATTTTTATTTTTCAAATCTAAGATTTTAAGTTATCAAGGAAAGATCCTGGGTGGTTGATGTTTTCTTTCTTTCTTCCTTCCAAGTCAACATTGGGAGTATTATGAACCAACCTCCTAAAAATGATCAATTAATCAAAGGTATTGATTACATTTAGTTTCTCCACTCAGTGCCATGAATCTCACATACAGTCCTTGCACCACAATAAAAATAACTGCTTTGTCAAGGAAATGAGAAAAAATATCTCCAACTATCCAATGTTAATACTGCTTGAACAAAGAAAAGTTAATCTTTTAAAATTTGCGTTTTGAGACATTTGTATTACAATGACTTTCATTTTAATGTTTAAGAACTGAAACAAAACCAGCTCTGTGGCCCAATTCTTGAGACATCTGACACGACATTCCAAAGAGCCCATCAGATTTAAAAAATAATTTAAAATCTTAATGCCTTTTCATTGCAAATGAAATACACAATGAAAAGATTAGTAAAATGTCAAATAGAAGAAAAAAACGCAAAAAATCATACCTAGTTCTACATCTCAAAGCTACAGAATCATAAATACTGCTTGGATGTCTCTGAACGAAAATGGATACTAAGAAAACTTAAATTTTTTTGACTAATATTTGCACAGACCTTTCTCTCATCTGGAGGATGCTCTGTTTCAAACCCACTTCCACAGAGACTTTTAGTTTCAGGGGTAAATCACTCTGTGGGTGGCATTTTAGCTGAAATAGTCTAAACAATTATTTAAGAAGCTGAAAATCTGTCTCATTAAAAAGAAAAAAAGAAATGTTGGTTTTTCCCTCACAGGCTGTGTTTGGCATTACCGCTGGTGCCCACGCAACTGCCACAGCTCCCTGTCTTTGCTAACAGAACCCCAAATTTTGAGTTTGATTAGGGCAACCTGATCTCTTCCCAGCTTCCTTTGCAGCAAGAGGTGGTCATGTGATCTACTTCTGGCCATGAGCTGTTAAGAGGATGCTGCTGGAGGCATGACGGGGAAAGCTCCCCCCAGTTTCCCTACCCACTGGATAAAAGAACAGAGCCTTGCAATGAGAAATACCCTCCCCTTTTCCCCTTTGCTTCCTGTTTGTTTCCTTCCTGCATGAATCCCTGGAGTGAAGACATGATGTTTGAGGCTGTGGCAGCCACCTTGTGACCATGGGGCAACAAATAAGTGAAGCAAAAAGAAAAAGTAGAGGGTGGCAGAACAGAAAGATGGAAGGAGCCTGGATCCCTGCGAATGTTACTGGGTAGCTGCACCCATCCTGGACTGCATAATTCCAGACTTTAAATCAAATAAATGACATATCTTTTATTATATTTTAAGCTTGTACTGCCCAACCCTTTTTTCATGACATTCATAGGACATGATAATATTGGTGCCACTCTCTGGGGAACATGGAAGAGACTGATGGCACCTGAGGTGGATAACCCTAGGGGCTTTGGCTGCCCTAGGCCCCCCTCACCACCCTGAAGACTGAGAGAATACCTCTGCTCATCTTTTTGTGGCTTACCAGTGGGCCTCACCGTAGAGGTTGGAATGTTCTAGTTTAATCCATGCTTACCAATAGGTTTTCTGTTGCTTGGAGTGAAAGCTTTTTCCTTTTCTTTTTTTTTTTTGGCTGAGGAAGATATGCCCTGAGCTAACATCTGCTGCCAATCTTCCTCTTTTTTTTGTATGGGAACTGCTGCTACAGCATGGCCACTAACAGGTGAGTGGTGTTGGTCCATGCCTGGGAACTGAACCCGGGCCGCTGAAGTGGACCACACCAAACTTAACCACTAGGCCACTGGGGCTGGCCCCTGATTGGTTGAAAATTAGCATTTTTAACTAATATTGGGCTCACTTCCATTTCTCAATGCAAAGTGATGAGATTTCATAAGATACATATTCTCTAGTAATGTATTAATACACAAGAAACACCGATCTAAGCCAAATCACATCATATGATTCCACTGACTGGACCATTTGCTATTTAACTTGTGTTCTTTTTTGTTAGTTATGGGGCCACTTCTTAACTGACTATGGTCACATTTCATGAGATCCAAAAATAGGAAAACTTTCAAATGATGCACTTGAGAATATATTCATAATGGTTGAAGAATTATAGATTTTAGAGGAAAAAAATTTCATTAGCATCTGAAGTTTATTTTATGGGTCAAGTTATTATGTTTTTATATAGTCTTAGATTTGGGTATAGAAGGCCCTTGGTAATAATTGTCTTTTCTATGTTACCGTCATGTACGTTTCTAAGTCAGTCCCTTTTACTAGCTCCACCAGTGCTTACCTTACAGGGTTGACAGTGCATTAAATAAAATAATATCTGTAGAGTGCTTGGCAGACTTCGTGGTAAGGAGCAGCCATCCAAAACATGTTCTCAGGATTATTATAATAAATGAAAAATATAAAAATTGTGCTGTAATGGTAGCCATAATTCATCAGTTTTCAAAAAAATTATCTTCTAGATTTAGTAAAATACTTTGTAAATATTATTAGATAAGTGCTATTAGAATCTGGAGTTCTCACCATCCCCCGGAATTCATGTAATTATTTCAGCCTGAGGCCAGTTCCCAGGTGACCTGCCTTCCTGTCTTGGCAAAGAGGTGCCATGTTCCGGTGACGTCCAAGAGCTGGGTGTTCTTCAACAAAAATATCCAGCTGCCTAGTTCTCCAAAGATCACACTGAGAGGGCTTTATGTGGGAACCTCTTGTTTATTAAGAATTGTTTCTATGTCACTGAGGCAAGGAAATGAATTTGGAATCTGTCTCAACCACAGAATGACACTTGGGATTGAAGGACGAGCAAGAGCAAACTGGGGAACTCTGTTATCTCCCAGTGCCTGGGGTGATGAGCCAAATGCATGATTCATTATTGTCACATGCCTGGCTAGAAGCAAGTGATCAATACACATCTTCCTGGAATTAAAGTTTTTAATAAACTAACTTTCCCTTTTTAAGGTTCCCTTCTTAGTTCAACCAAGCAAAAGCATCTGAAGTATTGCATTTGGATAACAAAGAAACATTTTCTGAGCACTTATTATTCCAAAGACAATGGACAGTACTATCAGAGATCTGGTGTTTTAGCTCTTCAGCTCTCCTCGTTTGCTGTGGGCATCACAGACAGCTCTGGGAAGTCATCTTTCATAACTCTGTTCTCCTAACTCACTTTGCAAAGATTTTTCACTGAGCTGAATACCACTCTCCTTCTGTTGCATCTATTTATACAAATATTACAGTTTCTCAAGAGCAAAGAATTTCCATCTTTTCCATCCTCTCTAGCATCTTATATAAGGAAAGGTCCTGTGACTAGACAAATGTTTGGGGATATTGAATGAAAGTATGTGAGTTATCTGTACTAACAGATGTGGTCAGGATCCCGGCCTGAGATACTGAGATGAAGCAACGTTCACTTGTAGGATTTAGATCCGTCTGCTGGGTGGGCCCAGTGCAAGTCTATCTTCTACGGGTTGAGGAAGGTCCATGAAAGCACGTGAATTGTATCACATCTTGGTTATCAGAGGGTATGTCTAGATGGGTGTGGTAGGCTCACCCCAAGGACTCATGTTTGACTCCTGGGGTGAGAGACACACAGAGAAACATGGAGTCGGGGGAAGGAGCGGGAGAGACGGAGGCAGAGCGCCAGCAGGCAAGAGAGCTTTAAGGAAAAACCACGAAGAGCTATTTTACTAAAAGTCTGTAAAACATCGCGCCCAAGTAGTATTGCTTTGGGGCCCCTCTAACAAGTGAGGGTGCTCTCCCCATGTGCCATGGAGCTCTGGGGCCTTTGGGCCCTCGGCTAAGAGAGTTGAAGGTGGCTGCATCTGGGGACAGTAAAGTGTAGGTGGAGTGAACGAAGACCTGCTCCTTTTCCTAACAAACTTGATACAACTGTTTAACTGTTAAACTTGCTGCATATAATTTTGATACAAAAATTGAAAATAAAAGGGCTGGATGATAAGATGTCAAAAGGACCCTTCTCCATTTCCAAAGCTCCGTGATTCTTTTAGGGCGAGTTTTGCTGCCTGGGACTGGCCCAGCGTCAGAGGGTAGGCAGGGAGAAGTCAAAGGAGTAAAAACGTGATCCATTTCACAGATTGGCTCCGCCCTGGCCTGGGCACCGCCTGCCTCCTCTCCTGTCACAACGCAGTGATGACAAAGAAAATGGCAGTCAGAAATATTAGGGCACCAATCCAGATGCATCACACACAAAAATATAAGAGAAAAAACCTTTCCCAGACTAAGTGCCTAAACATTCAGAAGCACTCTTCTGGCGCGGCGAGAAACAATGAAAGAAAAGAGAGAGAAACTCTAACGTGTATTTTCTCCAAGTAGCCACCAGAATGACATTTTCATTTTAGCCAAATCCTCTGTCGAGAAAACAAGTCTGGTGGTTTTTAAGTTCTTTTGTAACTTTCCAAAACACTAATTTTTAATATGGTTGGCCAGAAAAATAACGAGCTCTTTTACGTCATTATTTCATCTTTATTACTTTATCCTTGAAAGCAGGCTAATAAATGATTACATTTTGGATTAATATTATTCTGACTTGAGATTTTTATCATTGCCTCCTAATTCCCTCATTATCCTTACCTAATTCTCCTGACGCTCAGGCAGGCTATCGGGAGCTAAAAGCAAAAGGCTTGTTGTGTAGATGCATTGTCTGCCTGTGGGGGGTCGGTCTGCTAGTTTCTCAAATTAATGAGTTCTCAGTGGCCGGTTATGTTTGTGGACTTCCACTGTGAAATTCTCTCCCCTAAAGATCAACCAGTCATCTAAATTACAGGAGATAAAGCCGGCTACTGTCAAGATAATTCCACATATAACAGAAGGATTAAAGAGGGGATGTTGGGATCGACTTTCTTCTTGCCTTGGAATAAACTGTGTTTGTTACTCTTTCTGTAGAAATGAAGTGTATTAGAGAAGCAAAATTAAGTTGGGGATTCTGGCAGAGTCTGGCACCAGAGAGGGTCCCTGGCTGCAGGAATGGTGGGAGTTGGTAAAGTGAGCCTGGAAGAAGTTCACCCATCACAGATCTCAGGCCCTGTCAGTCACCACTACTTTGTATGGGATATCAGAGCTGGACAAGAGACAACGGCAAGTGGGAATGCCATGGGTGGGCCAAAACGGGGCATCTCAAAAAGAGGTCATGGCAGCTGAAGTGATGTGGACAAGCCCGTCGTGCCATCCTGCGTGGGGCTGCCTGGGCAGGAGCTGCTTAGGGCGAGACACCACCTTGCCTAAGACTAGCTTAACCAAAGGACAGAACTGGAGTGTGATGTGGACAAATCAGACAGAGGGAAACGGTCAGGACTGAGAGAGGCCCAGAAGGACCACACTGAACTCTAAGCAGAGTGGGAGAGTCATGAAGCTCATGAAACCTTGAAGAGAATGACTTTGCTTGGCCACGGAGTCAAGGATCTCTGTAGACTCAGAGAGGTCAAGAATAGTTAGTGAGAATTACTGAGCAGAAATGTAGTTTGGCCTACGGTCGCAGGGGCTGAGCTGGGAAGCAGGTTTGGGGTAGGCTGGAGTATTCCCCAGAGGTGTTGCTAACCTACCTTTAGGATACGTCCAAATAGGTTTGATGTAAGAGAAAGGAATGGAGGTCCTGTCTCCTCACTATAATCTGAACACCCGTCCACTTTGCTGTGGTTTCCTAATTCGGGCATTACGTGTTATGTCCTCTTAATTCCTTGAATGAGCCCAACTATGCTTCGGTTGAACGACAAGACAGAAATTGTTTCACTCCTCAGTAAGGATAGAGAAGGAGAGGAATATCTCCAAAGAACTTTTTTCTTAAACTCTAGTGTTCCTAAGAATTCCTTGAGCAGCACGCTAAAACCCAGATGTAGGAACCAATCATACGTTGAGAAGCATTTCTCTAGAAGGTCAATGAAGGAGGGCAGAGGAAAGGGGAGGGTTTACAGAGATACATCCACCATTAGCAAACCATTCTTTCAGAGATGTGGAACGAGTGGCTGAAGTCAAGGGAAATAGAGACGTAGTTTTCTGGTCCCAGAACTAAGAGGCAGAAAATGGATAAAATAAGTTATTTATAATATGTTAGGATAGCCAAAGGCTGGCTAACATTTTGCCACCTTCTTTTGGCAATATGACTTATCCATAAATTGGATCCATTAAAAAATCCTAATGCACAAAAAGCACCTAGAAATAATATCATGCACCAATTCATCAAAAAGTGTGAGTGTTCTTTGAATTAATACTGAATTAATATCTGAAAAATTCACTTCAGTTTCCTGCCCATGCAGAAATATACGAGAGATCATTTGAAAAGCTAATCACTTCAGAAGTAATTCTATAATTTGTCACACACACAAAAAAGCATCTAGTAAAATCCAGTGTTTTTTGGGGGGGGGGTCAGGGAGGGGAAGCTAAGCTAACAGGGATATTACAGTGTCTATCGGGCTTCAATTTTCTCTGCAGGTGCCCCAGTGACAGCTGGAGAGAGATGTGACACAACTCTTCAGTTTGCCTGTAATCCCAGCATGCTAAAATGATCCTACTTCCTAAAATGAGACATTCTTCTCTTAGGAGGCCAGTAACAAAGCAAGTTTCTGCTTCAGGATTTTGAGGAGCGTTATTCTCCCCCAAACATGTCATCATTTGCTCGGTGACCTAGTTTCCTCATACTGGGGAAAGTGGACTTCTCTTTACCATAAGAAGAATGGCAGCCACACCTCATCCCCTCAACCCTCGATGTGTGTTTGCACCAGACTGAGTCATATTCGAGTTATATCCAGTTGATGAGATGGGGTGGGATATTGGCAATAAAGTGTTTTGCCAGGGCACAGGTAACAGCTATCCTGCCACCAAACTGTATCTGCTGCTGTCTCAGAGGTGGTTTCACCTGGGGGCCCCAGGCTTACAAATCTCCGCAGAATTCTTGAGTTGAAGAATCCTTTTATGTAGTCCCTGTGCTAGAACCCGCTAAGACATTTCTGAGTATTTATGACCAGTATTTACTCCAGCACAGTACCAGGGAGAGCATTATTGACTGTCAGACAGACTTGTTGGTAAACACTGGCATCTCTAATTGCACAGATCATTAAAAAAAAATGACAGCTACTTTACATACCACGATTACATTGGCATGGTAATCACTGTCCTTTGATTCCTTTTGTGAGAGTCTAAATCGATTCCTATTCTTGCACACACACTCTACCTTTGTAAAGCTCTGATCTCTGCAATTCTTTTTCGTAAAAGATCTTACATCTATCTAGTTTTTGCTCTGTGTATTGTGGCTGTTATTTATATCCCGTCGCAACTCTACTTTGCAATGCTGGGGCCAGGAGCTGGCAAACTACGTTCCTCAGGCTCCTTTGCCAGGTTCCACCAGTGGAGGACACTGGCCAGAGATGAGAGGTGGGAGGGAGAGAAACCTTTGGGTCTCTTCTCTCTCATTTTTCTTTCGTCCTTCTTTGGGTGGTGTCTCTGGAGGCAGCTGCCTCTCCCAGCTCTTTAGGAGACATCCTTCTCCATTGTCCCTGCTCCTAAGGTGGCAGGAGGTCCCCAGGCCGGGCCCTCCTTCATGGGTCTAGGTTCTGGTAAGGTGGCAGGGCTAATGCCGGGAGCTGCTTCCTGCACGTGTTTACCGGGGTCTCTGCAGCTTGTCCTTGTCACTCTTGCAGCCTCCCCACACTCTGTAACCAACTCCCTTTACTAAATTTCCTTTGAAATTCCAAGTGTGTTTTCTGTTCCTTTGACTGGAACTTTATTAGTCAGAACTAATAAAGTACTCTATGATGGCTTTTTGCCAAGAACAATGACATCTTGTCCCTTCCAGGGAAACTTACCGGAAAGCTGCAAGATGTTAGGGTCTGGAATCTCTTGGTTATTTTAACAAATACTTTGATGGTGCTTACTATGCGCCAGGGGGTATTATAATAAAAATGCTTTCCAATTATTATATCAGTTAATCTTTATAAGAACCCTTTGAGGCGGTAGTACAATAATCCATATTTTACAAATGAGGAAACTGAGGCACATAAAGGTAAAGTAACTTGCCCAATGTTAGATGGCTAGAAGTGGCAGTTTGAGGGCTAATGCCCTAATAGATGATTTATAATGATGAAAGTGCAAGAGAAAGACCTGGCCAAGGGCAGTGTGGTGGTGGTGATGCTGGGAGAAGGTCTGTCTGCAAGGTAGGAGTAACCAGATTAAGAAGCATAAAAGCACAGAGGGTCTGGAGAGCTCAGATTCAATATTCAGCATCAACAGGAGAGCTGCGGAGACCTCCCGAGGGGCTGGTGCAGCCCTGGGTTGGCATCTAGGTACAGCAGGTAGCTGCCTAGTCCAGGGCAGGCACTGCAGGCGTGAGCTGGCCCTCCCTTGAGATTATGGTTAGAAAACTGGAATTACTGGGAAGTTCCTGCAACCAACGTTCTTCTCCCCTCATTTTGTAAGTAATAAAGGTTCCTGCTAAACTTACTATGTCAGCAGAAGCTACAGGATTTTCTAATCAGGCAGAAACATAGCTAACACAAGCCCCTTCTTGATCACATAATGACTGGGAGTCCACCTGGAGAACTGGAAATAAAAACGTGAGGAAACAGCTATCTCAGGTCTCCTGGGAATTTAAATTAATATGCCATATTTTTAGCATTTGAACACTCAGTCTCCAACATCTTGGGAAGTGAAAAGCCTCATTCAAAATCAATGGAAACAGAAAATGCAAAACAGATAGGAAGAGAGCTGGTGCAGATGTTACTGAATTTCCATTAAAGGCGTCATCTAAAAGTCATCTTGTCTGAGCTGTGACAATATGGATGATGGCAGCTGTTGAATAGCTGGGGCTAGTGCCTTATATTCTCTGTCAGTGATGTGGGTGGAAATCATGGATCTACTGTTTTTTTTTTTTTTTTTTTTTTTTGAGGAAGATTAGCCCTGAGCTAACTACTGCCAATCCTCCTCTTTTTGCTGAGGAAGACTGGCCCTGAGCTAACATCCATGCCCATCTTCCTATACTTTATACATGGGACGCCTACCACAGCATGGCTTTTGCCAAGCAGTGCCATGCCCGGGATCCGAACCAGCAACCCCCGGGGCCACCGAGAAGCGGAACGTGCAGACTTAACCACTGGGCCACCGGGCTGGCCCCATGGCTCTACTTTTTAGCCATTTGACCTCGGGAAAGTTAGCTAATGTTGTGAAGCATCCTTCATCTGTAAACTGGAGATAATAAATATACTGACCTTACGGATTGCTATGAGAATTAAGTGACTTGATGCATGTAAAGACCTTAACACAGACCCTTAATAAGGTCCAAAAATTAGTTATTATTGTAGTTATTATTATTATTAAATTATTATTGACAGTTTGAAGTATGACTAGTACTATGATAGAAAATTCCCAGAGCCATGATGTTTTTAATAAGCAAACTTAGCCAAGGACTTCTAGAAAAAACACCAAGGAAGATATTAACCTAAGCCCCCCACTTTACCAACTAGAAATACGTTAGTTATCAAGCAGCAAAAAATGGCACAAACACAGGGCCAGAACTCACGTTAGGAAAAAACAGCCAATCAACCTTCCGTGTGTAGCACATACAGCAACGATAAGAATGGAAGTATTTGGAGGCCGTGATGAAAAGATGGTGAGGTGGAAAGAACAGGAGGCTTGGACCCCAGAGACCTGGGTTCGAGCTTAAATCCTACCAGCCCATTGTGTGACCCTGGATGTGTCACATAATGCATATGTCTCTGCACTTCTCCTAGCTTATCTTTTAGACAAACCTGTAGGATAATGGGTCTCTAGCTTTGTTAGGGGTGGCTTTACTTGCATGTCTTTAAATTTGAGTGGTAAGCAATTTATGGGGAGGGGCTTGTGGCTGGGGCCACTGTTCCACCCCTCTCCTAGGTTTATGGTACTCTGCCGGCAGGAAGAAAGGGGCACAGAACTGCGGTCTTATCCACTAGATCAGGCTCTGAGATGTTGGACTCTTCATTTAGGGAGACTTTGCCAGCTGTTCTTCTACGTGCAAATGACCAGTGGCTTTTCCTCTCACGTATTTCCCCTTCTCACAATACTGCAGATGTCTCTAGGGTGAGCCAACTATTAGAAATAGCCACTATCAAGTCACGAGACTGGACAGAGTGTGATGTTGGTAAAGGCATCTTAGATAGGGACAGTATAGATTCACTGGAATGCAGCAGAGCTTTTGATCCTTACACATAATCAGACCTTCAGCTTTGTACCAACCGTGCAGGAAATCATGAAAAGAATATTCATGCATGTAACCAATTTCCACAACATCAAATTGTTATTAACTTTGAGAGAAAAAACATTTGCCTCTGCATTTCTTAGTGCTCAATTTATACCTCCTGTAAAAGAACAGAGTCACTACTAGGAAAGAAAAATTTAAGGATTCAAAATTCAGAATTTAAATCCCACTGTTTGGCTGGGAAGCATGTACCCACAACGGTTTCTCTTTATTCCTGCGAACTGCACGCTCTAATACAGGCCTCTACGGTGGAACTTGAAAACATGTACTCCTAATCATCAGGTAAATATATACTTTAAAAATGACAATTTTTTTCTTTGCTTCCTAGTCAATTTTTGGAGTACACTTAAAAAAAAAAAGGATTGTTATTAGAGATTTTTTTTTTTCTTTTTAAAGATTAGCACCTGAGCTAACAACTGTTGCCAATATTCTTTCTTTTTTTCTTCCCAAAGCTCCCCAGTACATAGTTGTATGTTCTAGTTGTGATGTGTCTCTGGTTGTGCTATGTCGGACGCTGCCTCAGCGTGGCCTGATGAGCGGTGCCACGTCCCTGTTCAGGATCCAAACAAGTGAAAGCCTGGGCCACCGAAGTGGAGTGTGTGAACTTAACCACTCGGCCACGTGGCCAGCCCCATTATCGGAGTTTTTGAAGTTACAAGGAATAATCCTTTAAAAAAGGAATAATTCTAAAAGACAGCAGTTTCCCACTGCAGCATATAAGTTAGGAGTGGAGACATCCAGGCACTAACTGACACCTTTCAAAGTTAAGGATTCTAAAAAGACTGACAGAATGACAACTGCTAGTTGAAAGTTACATAGCTGCTGTTATACATATCAGCGTAAGCGCAGATGTGTACCACACGATGTCGAAATAGGAAAACCGACCACTTCGTCTTAACAGAAAAATGATTCCTAGAAAAGAAAGAGAAAATCCTAACACGTGCATTATAACATCAATATTCAACTCATTTTCTTCCCAGGCTATCTGGATTACGTTTTAAAACTTAGTAGGCCAGATGAGGCTTAGAATACGCTCTATTGCTGCAAGAGATACCACAAAGGACAAGGAGGGTTTTAAAGGAAAAGATGATAGAAACCGAGTATGACAGTTTCTTTCCAGTTTGGGGGTAAGGTCTCCCTGTTGGATGCTTAGGGTTGGGCACGGTGGGTGGGGAAATAGGGACACTGACTCCCAGGAGTTTGCATGCCATTATTTCTCTTCAGCACTTTTGTGCTTTTTTCGCACCTTTTCCTTACGATTTCCCTAAGGCGGTGATAAGTTCGAGGCAGCCCATCTTTGGCATCTCTTAAGCATCAAGGCTAAAAGCAGAAACACCCACAGGAGCAGGCAGGCGACAGCAGAGATGAATGAAGCAGAAAGCGGTCACCTGGAGGGTTCAGGCTTCTCCCCTTTGGCCTAGAAGTACTAGGAGGAAATGGAGCCAAGTGGTGCCAAAGCTAGTGATTTCTCAAAATTAAATCAAAGTTAGTGATTTTTCAAAAGAATCTGGGTATTTTAGTGAAACTGCTTGATCATTTAAATGTTAGCTTATTTAGAAAATATTCTGGGTTCCCCAAAATGCTTTTCCTCCGGCTTGCATTCCACTGGCAGGGCATCCACTTGACTGTGACAGAGGCCGTGGGGCTGCTGGTGGGCCAGTTCCATGGTGTGTCCCAGGACCGATTTCCTGACGCCCAGCCCGAGCACACTCTCCCAGCCTTTTCAGAGACTTCGCAAGCACCCAATTCCCCGCACCATATCCCTTTCTGCTTAAGATGGAGTGGTTTCTTGTTCTTGCTACTGAACCCAGACTGACAGCTAAATGTGATATTAAACTGCAACGTGGAGATACAATGCCAGAGAAGATTTATTTCAAACAATTCACTTCAAAAAAAGACAAGGAAAAATATCATAAATAATCTTGACATTTTTCCCATCCAAATACATATATGATAACCAGTATCGGTATAAATAAAAGTATCAAGAATTCTACCACAGCCCTGGAGTGTGTAGAGGTGGGGCACACAGAGGTAGCTCCCAAGCTGGCCAGGAAGGATTGGGCGTCAGTGGGAGGCAGTGCCAGACTCTGGGGGAAGCTCACGAATATCCAAGAGTTGAATACTTCTGGCCAAGAGACTGGATACTTAACCACAAACTCTATCACCACAACAGCAAACCAAAAAAAAAAAACTTTTATTTGTGTGATGAAAATTCTAGTAAATAATTTGATAGCATATCCAATTATATGCCCTTAATAATGAGAACAGTAGCAAATGGTAAGAAACCACCATGGCTTCACATGAGAATTGTTTTGACCTTGCAAAGACCTTCTTGAGACTTCCCAGCCATCTTTGGAGCTGCTATTTATATTTGAGAGCAAAAGAATGGTGTTCAGGGAGCCAGCCCTGTGGCCTAGTGGTTAAGCTTGGCACACTCCACTTTGGCAACCCAGGTTTGGATCCCTGGTGTGGACCTACACCACTTGTTGGCAGCCATGCTGTGGTGGTGACTCACATCCAAAATAGAGGAAGATTGGCACAGATGTTAGCTCAGGGCGAATCTTCATCAAGCAAAAAAAAGAGGAAGATTGGCAAGAGATGTTAGCTCAGGGCAAATCTTCCTCAGCAAAAAAAAAAAAAAAAAAAAAGGCTGTACCATACAGATAGGAAAAACTGTTGCTTGGCTAATTTACGTAATAAATTTTTGAACACTCTAGGAACACATTAATGTTAGGTATAAGTCACTTTAAATTTTTCTAATCCAAGGAAGATAACCAAATTACTTTTACAGTTCACGTGAGTTGAATAATTTATAATGGAGCCTTATTTGTTGGTCCTTGCAGCAGAGCTATCCACAAAAGTTCAGCTAAGATCTGTGGCTCACCTTGGCATTTGTTCCACTTCCCCAGACCTGGGCTGGCAGCCTCACCTGCTACCACCTAACCTGTACCTAGCCGAGCGAGAAGGGAACAGCAACAAAAAAAGCGTTTCTACAGAAGCTCCAACTACCAAACCTTAACTTGCCAAAAGACCAAGCTAGAGTTTACAACTAGGCAGATAGTAAAACTGAATCTACCATCTGGAGTCCACTTTCTGGAAGTGAACCAAGCTGCTAGCCTGGAGGTGGGAATGACTGACTATCAGAAGCACTCTACCTGCACAAATTTGAACTTGACTCCCGAGAGCTAGATTTCAACAAGAACTAGTTCAACATTTAACAGAGAATTATTAAGAATGTATGCATAATCGCCCCCATCCTAGAATTGAGGCTACTTAGAAAATTGTATATATAAAAATGGAAAAAATAAAACAGCTAATTCCACCATGTTGTGATCTCTTTGTAGGGATATTATTTTCTATTATTAGAACTGACGTTTAAGGACATTTTGTTTAAAAAGGAGAAATATTGGGGCTGGCCCAGTGGTGCAGCAGTTAAGTTTTTTGCACTCCACTTCAGCAGCCTGGGGTTTGCCGGTTCGGATCCCAGGCGTGGACCTACACACCTCTTAACAAGCCATTCTGTGGCAGGTGTCCCACATACAAAATAGAGGAAGATGGGCACAGATGTTAGCTCAGGGCAAATCTTCCTCAGCAAAAAAGAAGAGGATTGGTGGCAGATGTTAGCTCTGCGCTAATCGTCCTCAAAAGAAAAGGAGAAACATCTAATAACAAATTAACTTTCTATCTATGAAATTTCAGTAACCCATCTCAATACTCAAATTCACATTAAACGTTTGAGAGTCACTATATTAGTTTCCTATGGCTATTCTTAACAAATTATCATAAACTTAGTGGTTTAGGACAACACAAATTTATCTTACAGCTCCGGCTGTCAGAAGTCGTAAAATTCAAGGCGTTGGGAGAGCTGTATTCCTTTGCGGAGGCTCTCAGGCGGAATCCATTTCCTTGCCTTTTTTTGGCTTCTAGAGTCTGCCCACATTCCTTGGCTCATGGCCCCTTCCTCCACCTTCAAAGACATCAGCTTAGCATCTTCAAACATTTCTCTCTCCCTGACTTGTGCTTCTGGCATCTCATCTCTTCTCTGACTCAAGTCTTGCTCTCTTCCTCTTAGAAGGACCGTGTGATTACATGGGGCTATCTGGATAATTCAGGCTACTCTTCCCATCTCAGGATCTTTAACTTAATCACATTGGCAAAGTCCCTTTTGCTCTACAAGGCAACATAGTCACAGGTTCCAGGCATCAGGACATGGACAACTTTGGGGGGCTGTTATTCTGTCTACAGTAGCGACTAAGCCCACTCATACAAAAAGAACATGCAAATATCTTTGCAGCTACGTGTGCAATATTAACCAAGAGTGCTTGCTTAAAAGAATCCATTCATTAAGAGATTATTAAAACAAATGCGATGAAAGATTTGTCTTCTTCCAGAGAAGCAAGTATATAATTTCTACAGGACATAACGATTAACTGTAAAGAAAAGTCAGGAGAGTTTTCCCTCAGATGTACTTCTTGCCATAATGAAAATCAACATGTTCTTTCTTTCTCTTACTTACAGGGCAGGTGATGGTCAGATCCAGGTTGTTAGGGACAACACGATCTCATTCAGAGATACTGGTCTAGCTAGTTGTGATGCTGATGTGCTAATAGCCACATTGGTAGTTGGATCACGCGAAGTATTACCTGTTTGAATAAAGCGTAGTCCTGTCGTGTGGATAATGTTCATTAACATACAAGGAAGAAGATGAAATTGTGGTTGCCAAGGAAGCAGCTTCAAACAGTGATGCAGTGCTAGGCACCAGGTCTGGCCTGTGTCGGGATCCCAGTGCTGGGGAACGAAAGCAAAACACACTCGTGAATCTCAGTAATAAATGCTGCTTTCGTATCTGTAATAATTTAAATGAGTAAAAAGCATTCATTTTACATATCAGGCTGAAAATCAAATTAGGAACTAACTGTGTTCTTCTGAACTGCAGCAGAAATGCAAAAGAGCTTCTTGCAAACAGGTTAAACAGAAACGAAATTGCATTAATTTACAAAATGGCTTATGGAAATGACATTATGAATGTTTTTTTAAAACCCTAATAAAGTGATTTACTCTTTCAGAAGATGACATAAAAGCTCCTAGAAGCTTAAGGAGATAATTCGACAGAGATTAAAAGGATGATTGGCAAGCGTATAAACAGACAGGGAACCTGCTTCTCCTCCCGAGGACACGCACGTATCTATGATTCTCAATTTGCATCTAAGAACGTAGACTTTTTAAGAGCCAGGAGACAAACGTTCCACCAACCAACAGCCAGCTATACCTTAACCCCGCTGGAGCCCACACATATCTCTGAATGTTAGCCACAGCCCTTCTTGACATTATATCTTAACAGCAAGTCTGCCTTTTTAAAAATGAGAAAACTCTTGTTTCTTCTTAAAATGCCCACGAAAATACTTATGCGGTAGCTCTCTCTCATCAGGAAAGCGGAATATTCAAGGCTGAGCAGGCACCCACGCCCATTCTCTCTGAGTCTATGGGGATTCTTTTTTTTTTTTTTTAAGAGTTGAATCTGGATCATTTTTAATCATGCTACCCTAAACTTTGGACAAATTTATATCCATTATTGGCCAGCCCGTTAGAGATAATGTTTTAATTAAAAGTCCAATTGCACAGAATAAAGCTTCTTTAAAAAGAGACACGCGGTTCCCTAGAGAGAGGACACTGTGGCTATAACAGGTGTGGGCGAATCCTTTCTTTAAAGTTCTGTAGTTGGGCACATGCTGATTTTTTCTTCTTTTTTCTTTTTTTCTTTACCTAGCGAGATCTTTTATTTTATTTTTTAAAATTTTTATTGATGTATAACATTTTAATTGATATGTAACATTGTATTCATTTTAGGTGTACAACACAATGATTGGATATACATACGTACTGCGAAATGATCACCACACATAGTTACATTTTTTTTTCTTGTTATGAGAACTTTTAAGATCTACTCTCTTAGCAACTTTCAAATATACAATACAACATTGTTACCTACAGCTACCATGCTGTACTGGGGATTCTTTTTCATCATTCCCTGAAACCAAACTAAAACAGATGATGATAAATACAATATAACCTTAGGTCTTTCTGGTATTCCTTTACAGGCACAACGGGTTCAAAAATCACGTTTTCAGGAAGTGTGTGAATGGAAAATGATCCTAACAGGCACTATCATGTGAGTTTGAGGGTTTGGATTTCAGATTTGGAGGGGGATAGATGGGGATGTGGAGCGAGGCAGAGAGGGAAAAGAGGACCACACAGGAGGGCTGGACTCTGGACTAGGAGATGGGACACACACTGAAATGTATGAGATGGTGCAGCTTTGCCTCGATTCACATCAAACAAAGAACCGCCGTGATGAATAACTGAGGATAATCATACAAAAGCATGAGTAACAGAAGTGCCCAACACGCAAAGATTAGAAAGGCTTCAATTTAATAGGACGGCTGGCTAGAAATCTTCAACATACTTAAACAGATCTATCTTTCCCACTTTCTCATTAAATACAGAGAAACATATGAAAACTCTCAATAACACTGAAAACTGGGTCTGAAAAATAATCTCACGTCACATTTTAATGACTTGCCGCGAAATGTAAGGCTGATGGAGCTGGACTTGGAATAACTAATACAGACTCAGGCCTTGGGCATCCCCAGCTTGACTTTATAAACCAGAGGCTACCTGAGTGATATGAAAGAGAAAAACGCTGACTGTGCAGTGACTGAGGCGGGTCATACATCACCCAAACACTGGACTGCTGACCCCTCAACCCCCTAGGAGCAGCTCTTTGAAACACAGAACTGTTTCCTCATGCTGCTATATCCTTCGGTTTTTAAAAAACTAGTTGGTAGGGAGAATTCCAGGATGATCCTCAATGACCTGCACCCTTGTAAAATCTCCCTTTGAGTGCGGGTAGAACCTGTGAATACGATGAGATACTACTCTTGTGATTATTTTATGTTATACAGCAAAAGGAATTTCACAGATGTAACTAAGGTTACTAATCAGTTAACTCTGAGTTAGTCAAAGGGGAGATTATTCAGGTGGGCCTCGCCTAATCACATGAGCCCTTTAAATCTGAGTCTAGAGGTCAGAGATGGTGATGTCAGAGATTTGAAGTGTGAAGGGGCTTCACTTGTGAGAAATTCTCCGTTTGGAGATGGAGGGGGCTGGATGGTAAGGAATGTGGATGGTCCCTAGGGACTGAGCGTAGCCCACAGCTGTCAGACAGCAAAGACACGGGTCCTCACCCCACAAATGCAAAGAAGTAAGTTCTGCCAACACCACCATGAGCTTGGTGATTCCTCTCTGCACCTCCAGATGAGAACCCAGTCGAGACCTTGAGCCCAGTTTTTGAGACCCCCATAAACTGTGGCTGGAGAACCAGGCAAGCCTTGCCAGTCTTCTCACTTACAGAACCGTGAGCTAATAAACGGAGCTGCTCACTTTCTGGTAATTTGTCACATGGCAATAGAAAACGAACACAACCCAGACATACTGAGAAGGACAGAAAACAAATGACTAAAAACTAGAGGGAAATGTGGTGACGACTTGGTGTTCTACGAAAAGGGAAGTCCCCAAGTCCAGAGCATTATGAAAAGGCAGAACCTTGCAGGAAACTTCATAGATGCAGTGAATTTTCAAGATAAACTCATTTTAAAATCGTATTTAACATTTTCAAAGAATATGCTCAGTAGGTTTTCCTTCAATCTTGAGAGACGAGGTGAAGTACCTTTATATTTGAAGCAATGGGCCCAACGGTTCCTCTCAAAAAAAGCACAATATGTGTACTACCTTCCATGTTTCCAGGATTTCTGGATGCTACGTAGTATTTAGTATAATTTTTTCCCCCAGGTTAACAACTGGACTCACTGCTTTAACTTTAGGAGTCATATCGAGCATGCTATTTGAAAGTCTAACTAACAGTCTGGAAATGAGTTTATCCGATTTTCTGACGGCAGACACCTTGCAGTTTTATGTCTGCTATAAGAAGACCAGGCAGGGTGGCAGGAGAGATGCCAATGCTCAGGGAAAGAGGGTGGATGCCTGCCAGGAACTGGAGCCATCAACTCAGAGAGAGGAGCAAGGGCAATTCATTAACTCTTGTGGAAATCACTAAATTTGGATAAAAGTTGGTTTACAAAATGGGACTTCATCAGACTAACGAGTTTCTTCAAGGCAAGGGAAAACAGGATTGAAACAAAAAAACAGCCCACTAATTGGGAAAAAATATTTACAAGCTACTTATCCAACAAAGGATTAATCTCCAGAATACACAAAGAACTCACACAGCTTAACAACAAAAAAACAAACAACTCGATCAAAAAATGGGCAGAGGACATGAAGAGACATTTCTCCAAAGAAGATATAAGTATGGCCAATAGACACATGAAAAGATGCTCATCATCACTAATCATCAGGGAAATGCAAATCAAAGCTACACTAAGATATCACCTTACACCCGTTAGATTGGCAAAAATATCCAAAACCAAAAGTGGCAAATGTTGGAGAGGTTGTGGAGAAAAAGGAACCCTCACACACCGTTGGTGGGAATGCAAACTAGTACAGCCACTATGGAAAACAGTATGGAGATTTCTCAAAAAGTTAAAAATAGAAATACCCTATGACCCAGCCATCCCACTACTGGGTATCCATCCTAAGAACCTGAAATCAGCAATCCCAAGAGTCCCTTGCACCCCTATGTTCATCGCAGCATTATTTACAATAGCCAAGACGTGGAACCAACCTACATGCCCAGAAATTGACGACTGGATAAAGAAGATATGGTATATATACACAATGGAATACTACTCAGCCATAAAAAAGGACCAAATTGTTCCATTCGCATCAACATGGATGGACCTTGAGGGTATTATGTTAAGCGAAATAAGCCAGACAGAGAAAGACGAACTCTATATGACCCCACTTATAGGTGGAAGTTAACATATAGACAAGGAGAACTGATCGGTGGTTACCAGGGAAAAGGGGGCGTGGGGGAGGGCACAAAGGGTGAAATAGTGTACCCACAACATTACGAACAATAATATACAACTGAAATCTCACAAGGTTGTAATCTATCATAATCTTAATAAAAAAAATTAATTTTCTGTTGTTGAGTTGTAGGAGCTCTTTACATATTCCCTGTATCAATCCCTTATCAGATGTATATTTTGCAAATATTTTTCCATCTGTGGGTTGCTGATTCACTCTGCTGATAAAATTCTTAGATGCACAGGAATTTTCTATTTTGATGAAGTCCAGTTTATCTATATTTTTATTGTTTTACATGCTTTGGCGTCATAGTCAATAAAGCACAGCTAAATCCAAAAAAAAAAAAAAAAAAGTTGGTTTACAGGAAGATGAGAAAGAAAGAAACCCAACATGGAACAGATGGATAAGTGCTGCAGAAGTGAACAGAAATAACACCTAATTCCACCAACTCAGGAAAAGAAAACCCCGAGAAGAGACCTAATCTTCCATAGGAAGGAGAAGAAATTTTCAGGAAATGTTGGGATTCCCAAAAGATTATACCAATAAAAAAATCTAAAATGTCACTTTCTTTCTATAGGATTAGAAGAGAAAAACCATATGATCAACTCAATAGAGAAAAGTATTTGATAAAATTCAGCACTCATACTTGATAAAAACTTTTAGCCAACCAGGCATAAAAAGGAGCTTTCTTGACTTGATTATGGGTATCGAATACAGCAAACTTCTTTGTCAACAGCAAATATTAGAAACATCCCCTTTAAAATAAGGAGAAGGCAAGGCTGTCACCTCTTCAAGTCATTGCTGTACCAGAAGTCCTAGCCAGCAAGTAAGAAAAAAGAAAAAAAAAAAAAGCTGTGAGGGCTATGCAGTAGCAACAGCCAGCCAGAAAATCCAGATCTTAAAAAGATACTATTTGAAAAGACAGAAAATATATATCTATATCTCTATGTTCATCTGAGGAAAAAAATCTAACAAAAGGTAGGTATATATGACATGCAAGGAGAAAATTATAAAACCTTTATTAAATTCACTAAAGAGAAGCTAAATAAATTGATAATTCATTGTTACATTGTGTGTGCATGCATATGTATAAGTATGTGCATATATGTATAGATGTTTGAAAAATATATATATACAGATATACATGCACAGAATAAACTCTAGCAGTAAAAACACCAAAATGTTCAGATTTGTTACCTTTCAGTAGTGGGAAGACAGATGTTTGTTTTTGAATATTTTTAGCATCTTCTAATTTTATTTAATTTTTTTACCATGAATCATATATTGCATTGTTTACATGTTTTAAAAACTTTACATTAACTGAGTCATACTGTAAATATCCTTTTAAAAATTAACAGAGATGGTTTCTTAGAGCAGGTAGTTTTCTAATTTTTCTACTACAAGTTTACCTCACTTGTGTAAATAAAATCACAGAACTTTTTGTTTTTTTTTTAAAGTTACATGTCCTTACCTTCTTCATCTAGGCTGCTAAAACTCTGCCCTTCAGTCAGCAAATCGTGCTTCTCCTCCTTCCATTCCTGGCTGATGGAGGACACGATCTCCTGTGAAGTGGCCTTCAGGGCGGCAATGGAATTGCAACGCTTCTTTGAAGGCGAGGCCTTCAAAGCTAGATAGGAAGGAAAAAGGAGAGACGAAGACACATATTGTAAAACCACATTAACATTTTATTTATTAAGATTTTATTTATTACTTATTAAAATTTTAGTCATTATTTGAGTAGAATGCAAGAAGCTTTGTTTTATAGACATGAGGAAAGGGAGACGAAATTGTGCGTTGGCAATTTTATCAGTCCAGAATGACTTGACTTAAATCAGAATATTCTAGAATAAATTTGAGCTGAAATGCCTCTCCAGATTTTGAAGTCAAGTCTGATTTGAGGCGCGATTCAAATGTTTTGTTGCTGAAGAAGGATTTTTCCTCCTCCACGCCATGCTTTTCCGGCGCTGGGAGGAGGTCGGGTGGGTTGGTCAACGCAGATGGTAAAGTACGGAGAATTCTCATGACCCTAGTTTTATTAACTTGGGACTGGGAATTTCTAAACATGCCCGTGTTTAATCTTATACTCATGTTGCCCAATTTAGCCAAGCAACTTCTGCTTGCTTTTTTCTTTCAGTGACTTTCCACTGAAATTTCCTGTCCTTTGGGTCTTTTCTAGGTCATGGTTACGTCAGACGTATAATTCACTCCCGATCTTTGTCCAAACACCATTCTACAACTTCAGATGTGTGCTGGGAATCTGAACCACGGCAAGTGTACTTCACCATCAATCATGCTCACTGGATGCTGTGACTTTACTTAGGACACGGCAGTGGGAGCTGCTTTGGCTGCAGCTGGACCATCCCTATTGATATTCTCTCTTGGCTGCAGTCATTCTTCTTGGCTTAACACTGTTAGAGAATTTCCCTGGAAAGCAGGTGAGAGGGAAGTGGAGGCTTGTTTGTGCTTCCCCCTGAACTTGATTTTGGCAGTGTCTCTCCTCCTTGGGAGGTTTGTGTAAGGGGGTAAGCTGACAGCAGATGCGTTCGAGTAATTGTATTTGGCTTTGGGAACCTCAGAGCTTAGATTGCACTGCTCATCTGGGGCCTTCCCAGAGGCAGCTTGCAAGAACTTAATTGGAGAAGGACTTTGGGACACACAAATGAGGGAAGAGAGGAGGGCAGTCTCTCCACTTAAAGAGAAAGGAAGAATTGTGTGTCCCATGAGTGGTCTTATAATGGTATCTTCATCATCATAAATAACTTTTGCAGAGGGCTTTAGAGTTTGGAAGCTAACATCCCCACTCCATATCTCAAATTATCCACACAGTCATCTGAGGGAGGCAGGCCCCTTTTATAAGTCCAGAAACGGAGAGTTGAAAGTTGTGACCCGCTGAAGGTCAGAGAGCTAGAAAGCATGAAACCCCAGGTGTCTTTCATTTTCTCTTAAGTTGTCTAACCAATGGTTCATTCCCTAGCTCTTAGGCATTCTGTTTTCTGGTTAAAGTGTGTGTGTGTGGGGGGGGGGGGGGGGGAGGTAAAATTAGAGTTTTTCTTTGAGAGGAGGATATTTTGAACGTTTAAAAAGTGGCTAAAATTGATTTAAATAAGTGAACCAAATAAGTCATGTTCCCCTTAACTCCCATCCTATCAAACAGTGGTCGCACCTACTCTACAGGTTTGAAGTAATTGGGCACACGCTGACTTCGGCTCTAACATTCTATCTGCTAACTTCTATAAACCCCAATCCCATCTTTTAATACAGTATTTTAAAACTTTTAACTCAGAGGATCTCAAATGTGGTTCAGGGACCACTAGGGGTCCCTGAGACACTCTTAGAAGGTCCGCGAGGTTAAAACTATTTTTATAATAACATTAATACATTATGTGCCTTTTCCATTCTCATTCTCTCATGAGTACAGAGTTTTCTGGATCCTACATGACCTGTGACAGCAGCACAGACTGAATTCAGAAGCAGATATAAGAATCTAGATGTTGAGATTTAGGGATAAGCCAGAATTAGGGATCTGAAAAAATATAAAATAATGCCACTTTTGTCACTGAATTATTTATTTTGGAAAGTATAATTATTTTTAATAATTACTTTTTATGTTAAAGTTTTTTACTTTATGTTAAAGTTGACTTATGTTAACATGCAATGATTTTTAAATTGTTACTTTGTAAGAATTAATGAATATTTTAAAATTTTCTCAATTTTAAATTCTAGAATGTTAAATATAGATAGATAGAACCCACATCTACAAAAGCTCTGGGGGTGTCTGGTCACTTTTAAGAGTATAAAGTGGCCCCGAGACCAAAAGGTTTGAGAATTGGACAGTTCTTAGGTCAACGCTAATTCTCTAAACTGAGAAACAGCTAGGATCAAAGAATGCTGCCAGCACCAAAAAACGTGGATGAGGAAAGACACTCAGAGAACTGTCTGTACTTATGGCTTATATAATGGAGCCAAAGCCAAGAGCCCAGAAAAAGGAACAGCTTCTTTGTTCATTATCAGCATCACATACAACAAGGAGCAGAGAGGACCTGACAGGACCACAGAGCACCTAAGAAAGCATTTACAGTTGCCCCTCAGTATCCAGAGGGGATTGGTTCCAGGACCCCCTGCAGATACCAAAATTGCTGGATGCTCAAGTCCCTTATATAAAATGCTGTAATATTTGCATATAACCTATGCACATCATACTTAGATTACTTATAGTGCCTGATACAATGTAGACGCTATGTAAATAGTTGCTATATTGTACTGTTTAGGGACTCATAACAAGAAAATAATCTGTACATGTTCTGTACAGATGCAACCATGGGAGGCCTTTCCATCCACGGTTGACTGAATCCGCGGATACAGAGGGCCAACTGTACTTCTGTCTTAAACGGTGAATCTTCCTTAAAGGAATTATCTGAGTCTCACTCACGAGATAAGGACTTGAATATTGCAGAAATTGAATGCCTCAGGAATTTGTTTTGACTGATATCTCAAAAGATGGGTTGGGTTGCTGGTTACCTTCTTTTATGCCACAGAAACTCCTGGATTTGTCGTTGGCAAAACCATGTCTGGCGGTAGGTATACTGTGTTCATTTCCAGCCCTATGTACTGCCACTCAACTGCCTCTAAGACCTTTCTGCTTTTCAGCTCACCTATCTGCCATTCCCTGAACGTACCATGTTCATTCCTACACCTGGGCCTTTGTACATGCTGTTCCTTCTACTTGAGATGCCCTTCTTCCTCCCTTCCTAATAAATGCTGGCTTATATTTTCAGAACTTAGTTTAAATATTCTTCTGTGAAGCTCTCTTTTGGAAGAATTGGTCAAATCTGTTACATGTTCCAATCCCTGACCCAAAACAGACTATGAAATTACTGAGAAAGAATGAATTAATTTTTTTTTTAAAAAAAGCTTTCTATATTATGAATGCTTAGCATAGCTCTAGGTACATAATAGCTGCTCAAATGTTGGTTGAATGACTGTATTACTGTTCTGAAATCTTAGGACAGTTGATTTTTAACAAATTAATGTACTATTATATTCCTTTTGGGAAACCAAGTTTTAGTACTTGAGACACATTATCTGGGTAGAGAATTTCAGTGAGGTTTCAACATTATGGTGACTAATATTTATAGGATTTTGTAGACATTATTACACTGGCAGCATGACTCAGTTCTACGGCGGGATGAATGGATTCAAAATGGTTAAAAAAGCTAATTTGAAAAAAGAAACTTGAAGACCAGCTTCAGTCTTCTTCGGAGTGAGCGTAGGGAGAGAGATTTTACCTACAAAGAAAGTATTCCTTTAGGCATTAAGGGCTTTAAATTGATCAGAGTTGATAAAGCATCTTGAAGTTGTGATTTAAAGTGTCAACTTTACTAATTAAATTGCTATCCTTTGAAACGCTGTATTAGACGAACATTCCATTCATTTGTTCAATTATTCATCAAATAATGACTGAGCGCCTACAACGTGCCAGGGAATGTGGCTAGGTGCTGGGAATAGATATGAGTGAACCAAACACAGTTGCTACTTTTAAGGAACTCAAGTGTAGTGGGGGAAACAGAAAATCGGCTCAGTTATTCACTACGGTAAGTACCATGGAGGAAGCACCATCTCAGCTTAGACCTGAAGGAAGACCAGGGAAAAGATGGAAAGAGCGTTGCAGGCAAAGGGACAAGAATATGTAGAGATGCGCAGGCAGCCTGAATGTCTAGGGCAACTGCAAGGAGGTAAGAGCTAGTGGAGCCTAGAGGATAGGGTATGGCGTGGAATGTGGCATGGGAGAAGTCACGGGGAAGGGAAAGAGACCACATCACAGACAGACTTAAAAGCCAAGTTCAGGATTTTGTGGACTAGGGAATCCATGGAAGTTTTTTTTAAAAAAAACTTTTCTTGGGGCTGGCCCCGTGGCCGAGTGGTTAAGTTCGCGCGCTCCGCTGCAGGCGGCCCAGTGTTTCGTTGGTTCGAATCCTGGGCGCGGACATGGCACTGCTCATCAGACCACGCTGAGGCAGCGTCCCACATGCCACAACTAGAAGAACCCACAATGAAGAATACACAACTGTGTACCGGGGGGCTTTGGGGAGAAAAAGGAAAAAATAAAATCTTTAAAAAAAAAAAAACTTTTCTTCTTTAGCATGGAAGTGTTTAACAGGAAATTAGCAGGAACAGATTTGTATCTTAAACTGATGTCTCCAGCTGCAGTGTGGGGAGACTGGACTGGATGGGGACACGATGAGAGGCAAGAGACCAGCATAGGGGTCACAACTTTAGGCAAAAAAAAACTCAAAAGCAAAATCACAAAAAACACAGTGGTTGAATTAGGAGACACACTGTGAAAGAGGGGACGGACTCCCGATATTTCAGAGTGAGAACAGGTGTTGGTGAGTGACTGCAGGTGAGTGGCAAGTAAAAGGAAGGAGTTAAAGCATGACGCCAGCATTTCTGAGGATAGTTGCGTGGATGGCGGTGGCCTTCAATGAGGTGTGGACGCAAGACAAGAGGCAGGTTCTGGGATGGAGGAGCAGCCAAATTCAATTTTGAGCACGCTGAGCTTGTAAAATCTGGTGGACACTTACTTGGAGAGGCTGGATAGGCAAAAGGCTTTGTTGGCAGTGTGGGAGCGAGCTGTCAGTATGTGGACAGTAACTGAGGTCTTGGGAGATGGAGAAATCACCCAGAGAGAGTTGTCCAAGGGGAAGACACAAAGTTGGAGCCTGGCCCCTTACGAACTCCCACATATAAGGGTAGGGCAGAGATAAGGAACTGCCAAAGGACGACGAGAAGCATGAGAGGCTGGAAGGGAACCAGGAGAGTCCTGAATTATGAAAGACAAGTGAAGAGAATATTGCACAGAGAACTGACATCAGTGGTCTAAATATTGTAGTTTTAAGAAAACAAAGTTGGTCAATGGCTTGAGTGATGATTGCTGACGATCTTGAACATTTCAGTGAGGTGGTGGGGTTAAAAGCCAACTGAAGTGCCCTGAAGAGTGACAAGAAATAAGGAAGTGAGACAGCAAGTGGGTTCAACTCTCAAATAGAGTGACTATGACGGGGAGAAAGATACACCAGGAGCCAGAGAAAGATGTAGAGTTGAGGAGATTTGTTTTAAACATGTAAGAGCATAAACAGTTTGAAGGCTAAGGCATGGAACCAGAAGACTACAAGCATTATCATTACTATCTATGCAATAAGAAAAAGCGATATAATATTTGAATGTGCTTAGAAGTGGAAAAGACTTTATTCAATAAATGGTACTGGGACAATGGTTAACTACTTGGGAGAAAACAAGGTTTGATCTACATCGTTTCATACATCAAAATAATACGACATAGATTAGAGAAAACGTAACATAAAAACCAATCCATGCAGAGTAAAAGAAAAATTTGGGTGACCATTTATCTGATTCCTCCATGGTGAAGTTCTTCATAAACATGAGAATGATTAAGAGAATTCCATTTACAACAACATTAAAAAATACCTAGGAATAAATTTAACAAAAGTGTAAGACTTGTACACTGAAAACTACAAAAACACTGTTGAAAGAAGTTAATGAACTCCTAAATAAAAAGAAAGACATCTCATGTTCCTAGAATGGAAGATTTAACATCGCTAAGATGGAAAGACACCTCAACTGATCTATAGATTCAACACATGCCTTGTCAAAATACCAGCTGCTTTTTTTTTTTTGGTAGAAATCGACAAGTTGATTCCAAAATTCATACAGAAATGCAAGGGACTCTGAATAGCCAAAACAATTTTGAAAAAGAATAGTAGAAGGACTTACACTTCCCAATTTCAAAACTTACAACATTTAAGTAATCAAGACACTATGGTACTGCTATAAGGGTAGGCATATCGGTCCATGGAATAGAACTGAGAGTCCAGAAATGATCCTAACACTTGTGGACAACTGATTTTCATCAAGGGTACCAAGATAATTCAATGGGAGAAAGAACAGATTTTTCAACAAACGTTGCTGGGAAAACTGGATACACTCATGCGAAAGAATGAAGTTGGACCCTAATTCACACTATATACTAAAATTTTTAACTTAAAAGTGAGCATAGATCTAAATAGGCGGGCTAAAACTATAAAACTCTTAGAACACGGGAGTAAATCTTCATGACTGTGGGTTAGGCAATGGTTTCTTAGACCACACCAAAAGTACATGTGACAAAAGAAAAAAACTGGACTTCATCAAAATTAAAAATTTTTGTGCTTCAAGGAACACTATGAAAAAAGTAAACAGACAATCCCCAGAATGGAAGAAAATATATGTAAATCATATATATATGTAAATCATGTTCCACTTAAAGACATTTCAGTCAATGATGAACCACATATACAATGGTGGTCCCATAAAATTAGTACCATATAGCCTAGGTGTGTAGTAGGCTATACCATCCAGGTTTGTGTATGGACAATCTATGATGTTTGCCCAACAACGAATTTGCATAATGACACATTTCTTAGGTATCCCTGTCGTTAAGTGACACATGACTGTATCTAATAACAGAAACTTGTGTCCAGAATATACAAAGAAATCTTACAACTCACCAACAAAAACACAACCCAATTTAAAATGAGGAAAGGATCTGAATAAACATACAAATGGTCAATAAAGCACATAACAAGGTGTTCAACACCATTAGTCATTAGAGAAATGCAAATCAAAACCACACTGAGATATCACTTCATACTCACTAGGATGTCTAAAATAAAAAAGACAGACAATAACATTTGTTGGTGAGGATATAGAGAAATTAGAAACCTCATGCACTGCTGGTGGGATTGTAAAATGGTACAGCAGCTTTGGAAAAGAGTTTGGTAGCTCCTCAAAATGTTAAACAGAGTCACCATCTGACCTAGCAATTCCACTTCTAGGTATATGCCCAAGAGAAAGGAAAAGATATATCCACACAAAACGTTGTATGTGAATGTTCATAGCATTATTCATAATAGTTCCAAAATGGAAACAATGCAAATATCCATCAACTATTGAATGGATAAACAAAATGTGGTATACCCATACAATGGAATATTAGTCAGCAATGAAAAAGAATAAAGTACTGATCTATGCTACAAGATGCATAAACCTTGAAAACACTGTTAAGTGAAAAAAAGACAAATACAAAAGGCCACATATTGTATGATCCTATTTATATAAAAAAAGTCCAGAACAGGCAAATCCATAGAGACAGAAAATAAATTAGTAGTTGCCAAGGGCAGGGAAAAGAAAGGAATGGAAAGTGACTGCTAATGGGTATAGGATTTCTTTTTGGGGTCATGAAAATATTCTAAAATTAGATAGTGGTGATGGTTGCACAACTTTGTGAATATACTAAGAATCACAGAATTGTATGCTTTAAAAGGGTGAATTTCCTGGTATGTGAATTATACCTCAATAAAGATGTTATAAAAAGTAGACTAAGAAATCAAAATGGGAAGAAGTCAATAGATGTGATTACTTGAGAAGTAAAAGATATGTTACATTAAAAACATGATAAACTATATGAACGGGAAAGATTTGCAACACACACCATATTTGATGGAATTAAAGATGCCACTGATTGTACCATTAATTTATAAGCTACTAAGAAAGAAAAAATCCCCAAGATGGGGAGCCTCCTGGAGGAGCCTCACGAAAGCTGGGACACCAAGGGCCACATCCTCCCTAAACCTACTAGGGGCTGGAAGGAAAAGTGGAAAATTCCTGTTTTTCAACCTTGGTACAGGGTGAAGGCAGGCAGAAAAATCTTCCCTGAAAATTTAAACCACAAGTTGGTATTCACACTGGCTTGCAGTTTGAATAAATATTATCTTATGGCTCATCTTAGCTAAAAAGAATCCTTAGAGAATTTAGTTTATAGTGGTCTCAATTGGAGAGTGATTTTAAGATACCACTGAGAAAGCAAAATGTAAAATAAAAGTTTTGCTTAGAGTGAAATAAAGTTGAAAAGGTACTGACACCTTTAATATGTAGTCTTCATATAAATCATTTGGAAGAGTAATAAACACCCAAAATAAAAGGGCAAATATTATGAAGCTCAATTCTCAAAGGAATTAGAAATGGGTAATAAAAATGAATAATGGTTGAACCTCACCAGTACTCAACAAATGCAAAATAAAACAGTCAGATAACATTTTTTACTTATCAGAGTAGCATAATTTTAGAAGAATAATGGCTAAGAGCTAGAAGAATATAGACTCTTGTGGAAGTCTACAACAACAATCTTCCTGTGAAGCTATGGGCATTTTCAGCCCATAGTACTCCTTCTTGGAATCTCTCCTAAAAATAATCATAAGTTTGGACACAACTTTATCTGAAATGATGTTCATAAAAACATTAGTTAGAAAAAGGAGAAGCAATATAAATGCCCAATACTGAAAGAATAAATAGATTACGGCACATCCATATAATTTTAACGTTGTATTGCAATTTTAAATGATGTCTTTGTAGAATACACAATGATATAGGAAGCTATTCATGTTATAATATTATGCAAAAAGTAGAGGACATATACATAGGATTGTACACCATTATGCTACCAGTTTCATACAAATACACAAAGCACAGAGATAAAGACTAGTCGGAAGTATATCAAATAGTAGTCGTGGATATCTCTGGGTTGTGGGATTTCAAGTACTTTTCGTTTTTTTCTTTGCATCTCTCTGTATTTTCTAAAATTTTTACATTGAAAGTGTTTTACTCTCAGAAAAACTAACTCAGATAGAGTCAAGACTTAAATTTAAGACCTGAAACCATAAAACTCCTAGGAGAAAACAGGGAAAAATTTCCTTGACATTGGTCTTAGCAATGATTTTTTGGATATGACACCAAAAACAAAAGCAACAAAAGCAAAAACAAACAAGTGGGACTCTATCGAACTCAAAAGCTTCTGCACAAAAGAAACAATCAACCAAATGAAGAGGCAACCTACTGAATGGGAGAAAATATTTGCAAACCATATATTCCTTAAGGGGTTTATATCCAAAATATATAAGGAACTCCTACAACTCAATGACAAAAAACAATATGATTAAAAAATAGGCAAAGAACCTGAACAGACATTTTTCCAAAGAAGACATACAAATGGTCAACAGGTACAGGAAAAGATGCTCAACATCACTAATCATCAGGGAAATGCAAATCAAAACTACAATCAGGTATCACTTGACACCTGTCAGAATGCGTATTATCAAGTAGATAAGAGATAAATGTTGGTGAGGATGTGGAGAAAAGGGAACCCTTGTGCACTGTTAGTGGGAGTGTAAATTGGTGCAGCCACCATGGAAAACAGTATGGAGGTTCCTCAAAAAATTAAAAATAGAACTACCACATGACCTAGCAATCCCACTTCTGAGTACATATCAAAAGGAAATGAAATCACTACTTCAAAGAGATACCTGCATCCCCATGCTCACTGCAGCATTATTCACAATAGCCAAGGCACGGAAACTACCTAAGTGTCCCCTGATAGATGAATGGATAAGGATAAGGTGGTGTGTGGTATACACACACACACACACACACACAATGAAATATTATTTAGCCATTAAAAAAGGGAAATCCTGCCATTTGCAACAACATGGATGAACCTTGAGGGCATTATGCTAAGTGAAATAAGACCGATGGAGAAAGACGACTACTATACGATCTCACAGGTGGAATCTAAAAAAGTCGAATTCATAGAAACAGAGAGTAGAAGAGGGGTTACTGGGGGCTAGGGGCTGGGGGAAATGGGGAGATGTTGGTCAAAGGGTACAAACTTCCAGTTGTAAGATGAATAAGTTCTGGGGATCTAATGCTATACAACATGGTGACTATAGTTAACAATACTGTATTACATACTGGAAAGCACTAAGAGAGTAGATCTTAAATGTTCTCACCACGCACACACACACACACACACAATATTTGTAATTACATTAGGTGATGGATGTGTTAAGTAACCTAACTGTGATAATCATTTCACAATATATACATGCATCAAATCAACACATTATACACCATGAACTTACGCAGTTATATGTCAATTATATCTCAATAAAGTTGGAAAAACTAAAATAAAAATCCTTAAAAAAAGAAAGTGTTTTACTTTCATTAACAGAAAACTTCAATAAATATTACAAGAAAAATTTGTCTCATATAAATATAAAATACAAACATTCTACTTTTTCAGGGTTTTTTTGTGTGGCTAACGTCATTTTTTGGGTGATGAAATTGGACCACAGAGTAGCTAAATGATAACATATGTAACAATAGGGTTATTTTCTCCTTTTCACAGTTTACTACATAAATAATACATATTTATTATAGAAAATCTAATAAATATTGATGTAAAGGAAAATAAAATCCCACATAATCTCCTGATTCAGAAGAACCATTGTTAGCTTGGGTTTTAGTTTCCTCTTATTTTTCTAGTTCCTCAAAGTTTAAAGTTAGGAATTGATTTGAGATCTTTCTTCTTTTTAAATGAAGGTGTTTACAACTATAAATTTCCCTCTGACCACTGCTTTCTCAGCATCCCATAAGTTTTTGGCACATGCCTTTTTGTTTTCACTCATCTCCAAGTTTTATCTAATTTTCCTGTGCTTTCTTCTTTGACCCATTGGTAGTTTAAGAGTGTGCTGTTAAATTTTCACATATTTGTGAATTTTTCAGTGTTCACTCTTCATTGATTCATTCCACTGTGATTGAAAAAGATGCTTTGTATGATTTCAGTCTTTTAAAATTTATTGAGACCTGTTTTGTGGCCTAACATATGGTCTATCCTGGAGAAAAACCACTCTTCACAGTTTCATATGTCCCATTAAAATTTGTCCTGCAACTAGGTATGCAAACCAATAACTATATATATATGTGAATAAATCTATAAGGACTAAACGTACCTTCAACACACCATTTTTATTGGTTGCATACTATTCCGTTATTTGATAGTATCATGATACGTCAATATCTTATATGGTTGGACATTTAGCAGTTTCCAATGTTTTTCACCACAAAATAGGACTCTAATGATTATGGCATCCATAAATACCTGACTGAGATATGTAACCATAATTACTAAGTGATTACTGTTACAGGGAGATAAAGAGCTCCAACTCTTCCAATAAAAATCTTGCAAAAATACACATAGTGAAGTCAGTGAGCAAGTGCTAAAAGTAAAAAACTTTCATAAGAATCTTACCTTGAATTTTCTTGAAAACTCTGGAATTCATAAACTTTAGAAATCTGTCTGCATAGAAGCTTGGTCTATGAACTGAAACAGTGTCCTGAAAAGACAAATCAAGAGTCATGGGTTTACCTCTCAGATATTTCATTTCGAGCTAGAAGAAAGATCCACTCAATTGGTTCTCTCTTGGCCAATGTCCTTAACTAGAGGGCGTGGATGTCGAGAGCTGGAAAAGAGCAACACCCAGTGTCTCACAGGGCCCAGGAGTCAGGTTAGGGGAGGAGGGCAAAAGACTCAATCGGAGCAAAGATTCTAGACACTCAGAATGAAATAGAATATTAAAAGGGGCAGGGGAGAGACAGCAAAAAGACTCTGCTTTATCAATCAGAACAGTGGATCCTTATTCCACTGTGTGCCATGAGGCACACACACATTTTTACAGACAGGCAACCAGTGCCCTGAGTGTCATCAGGAAGGAAGGAGGACACTTTTAGTGATAACCAAAAATTGGGGGCATGAACAAGCAAAACAACACTAATGTGAGAGTGACACCTAGGTCAAAAAAAGAAGTGTGCTGGTTTCATCTCCCAGTAACAAGGTGCCTTGACACTGGGAAGATTCTAGCAGACAAGGTTGACTGATGACCCCTGTTATGCTGAATTATTATTAATTAGATACTATATTAGATACTATAAAGTGTCTACAGTGGGTTTGGAAGAAAAAACACGCCTTTGACCAGAGGTCTGGAGACCTGGTTCTGGTGTTAGTTCTGACTTTAAAAAGCTGTGTGATCCCGGGGAAGAGACAGTGTCTCGTTGCCTCAGTGTTTTCACCGATGAAACACGGTGTTACACGAGGCATAAGGTGATTCTGTAATCAGCATGTTATGAAGGACACACTACGGAAGACCCTCCTTAGCCACGTTACAATGGTCCTCTAGACTACCAGTGATGCTGTAGATGGGTGGGAGATTCCCCACTGGTTTGACATGCACTCTCCCCAGTATCCTGGCAGCTCCTGTCTGAAGCGGACACATATTCACAGCAAGTACAGTAATTTAGAAATATCGTAGGATGCAAGATGATTAAGACTCAGCTCTTGCCTTCCAAGAGAAGTTAGATTATGGTTCTCTTCAGTATGAATAAACATTGTTTAAATAAGAGGCAGATTAGAAAACAAACAAAAATAAGAATTATTGCTTACAATTTCACAAATACATAATCTGCACAGAGATTTTCCTAAAAAAAACCAACACCAAAAACCAGAAGATATGTTTTAACTAGAGAAAAGTAGGGGCCCCTTAGAAGCATCTGATCAATAGAACACTAGGCCATTCAGATCAGAAACCTTATCTGGTAACAGGGAATTGAAGTTGTCTCAGAAAACAGGAGGGGAACACAACAAAGTGTTTACTCTCTCTCCCTTCCATGTTCAAGGCATTACGTAGTCCCTAACTTTTCTTAGCAGGAAGGGAAAAAATTAACCACCATCTTGGCCTTTCATAGAAGGAATCTTTAATCTGAAAAATAAGCCTAAGTTTACTTCTTAGGAAAAAATTTGTGAACCTCTTGTTTAAAAGTGCATTTTGACAGAGGTCAATCCTTAGCCTGTGGACCAAATGCAGATCTTTTATCACTGAAAGGTTATGACCGTTCCTCCACAGAACTGAGAAAGTAGCATCTATAATTTACCCTCTTTCAAAGGAAAGCTTCTGCTAACATCTGAAAAAGACGTGTAAGCAAATCTTTGACCAATATATTCTTTGGAAGTGTCACTTCAAGTTGTTAATTGAGGGAGGCTGAGGCCAGTAAACGTTCTGTCAGCAGCAGGAGGTTTACGTCTAACATCTACATGGGAATGCGTGCATGCGCATGCGTGTGCGTGTGTGTGTGTGTGTGTGTGTGTGTGGTAGACAGAGAGAGATAGAGATAGAGAGAGACAAAGAGAGACTGCCCTTTGTAACTGACTTTTTTCTTCTGTTATGCTGATTCTGGGTCCAAAAGACATCCCTCATAGCAGTCAGCATTAGTCATGTATAAATCTGTAACAAAAAAGTTTCTGCTTCCTACATGCTGTTATATGTAAGGCATGGCGTAGAACAATAATGTGCATTATTTTATTCAATCCTCACATCAGCCCTATGAGGCAGGTACTAGGAACTATTACTATACCCCCGGTACAAATGGGAAACCAGGCTGAGAGAGGTCAAATAACAAGCAATGTGTGCAGGTCACATGGCTAGTAAAGTAGTGACGAGGATTCAAATCCAGGGCTGTCTGCCGTCAAGTCTGGTTCAAACCCCTCTGTAGCTTGGTCTAATGAGAACTTTATTTCAGCTGTCCTCTGATCTTTCCAGCGCCTATCAAAAGAGTCTCCTCATTTTTCTCACCATCCTCTCATAACTTGGCTCTTCAGATGTCATGCAGAAACAAGACCTCATCTTGTTTTCCTGGCCTCTATCTAGCCACCAGGCTGGATGTTCTCTATTTGAATAGCTATTCAAGTTTATGCTGTCCTTGTTCTTAGATTGGAACCAATCTGCTAGGCTAAGATTCTAAGGTTATAAAGATCTATACTTCTTCGCCTCTTCAAATCTAGTGACACAGCTTCTCAGACACCCTCTGAAGTCTCTTAGAAATGAGAAATATATACAGCTTAACAAGGAACACAAGTCACTCACCCCATCATAAACCAGTGCTTTCCAGGAATGTTCTAACTTCTTCATTAATCTAAATATAGACAGAAAAATAAAAATTAGAATGTAAAATCACACCCATTTGGTGAATTTTCCAAACCCTTTGTTGATTTATTTTGAAATAACAAAAAACTGTTTCCCCAAATTTCTTACCTATATGATTGCAGAATGTCAATAATGCCCATAAATAAAAGTAGTTTTTCTCCCTTATGGCTTTTAGCTGGAATACCTCCCATTCTGTTGATAGAGAAAAAGCAAAAATATTTTATAAGAAAAGGAAGTTAAAAGTCATTTCTAATAAATAGACTATAAGTGAAAGTAGACAATCTTTAAGAATTCTGGACTATCTCTCCATCATTTTTTTTTTGGCCTCAGTTAAAGTCTCCCTGGAAATCCAAATGATGTACTTCCCACAAAGGAGTATAATACCCTAGTTGTCAACTGTGAAGAGTTGGATGGGAAGAAGCCAATTAAAAAATTATTCCTATTTTGAAACGATGAGCAAGAATTTTTAAAGTATTTTAAATATTGTTTTTTAAAAAAATGCAACACTTTTATATATTCACTGTGAGATTTTAAAATATAGAAAAGCACAAAGAAAAAATATATAAAGAATCCATTCCTAGGATGCAAAGACAAATACTATACTAAAATTTGGTACATCTTTCCAGTACATGTGTGTGTGTGTCTGTGTGTGCATGCGTGTGCATGTGCATATATTCACTAATCCACAAAAGTGATTATTTATGTTTCATAACCTGAATTTTTCACTCGCTAAATGATGAACATTTCCTCAACGTCAATGCTTATATGTTTTTTAATGGCTGTGTAGTATTTCACTATAGTGATATAGAATAATTTGTTTAATCGATTATTGGACATTTAGATGGATTTATAGGCCAGGACTAAAAAAATGTTTAATATGTATGAATTTCCTTTATAAAAGTGAAATATGTCCGTGATTTAGTCATTGTTGGAAAATCCTAGAAGGCAGTCACTTACACCCAAGGAAAATGGTTTCTTCCTGTCAGTCTCCCTGCTCAGCTAGTACACATGTGGTATAGCCAACTATTTCAATAATTTTCATTGGCTGTAATTGTTTCTGTTAGTCAATATGCACTTTATACACGCAAACTAATCCTGCAGTTACTATCACATCCGGTTGAGGCAAGAGACCACATCTGCCAGGGGGTAGGACTAGAACAACAGAATCTTCTTATGTAGATAAAAAGCTCTGAATTGCGAACCTAATTCCTATCATGTATTTGCTTGAACACGTGTTTATTCAAATTCAAAGTATATTCTCCCTGTTGTGGATGTTTTGAATATGTAGTAAATGGGGGTAAAAACATTTCCAGCCATTGTTAAAAAATGGAGCCATTTGAAAAAAGAAACCATGTGGATGAAAGAATAACCTGAAGAACTGGCACTCATCTAGTTATCCATAGATGTATAGAAATGAAGGCTGGCTTAATGCATTTTAGCACCAGGTAGGAATCTATTCCTAAAGAGCCACTATGAGGGGAACATGATTGTGTTTAATTACCCAATGATATCAGCTGCCAGAATCAAGAGGATGAAGCGGGCAGGTGGCTGCACTTACGTTTCCGGGTTCTCTGTGATGATCCCATCTCCAGATTTCCCTGGACCCTGGATAGATTCCATTGCTGTTGAGTAGAGGACCTTCTGCATCCCAGGCCGCTTAGCATCAGGCACATTTTGTGAGGTTTCCTCTTCTTTGTCTTTAAGGGAATGGTCCAAGATGTGGATTCCCAGCAAAAGGCTATAGTCCATGATCTTGAAGCTTTCCAGCACCTGAGTAAGCAAAAGAACCAGGAGGCCGGTCAACTCAAATGGCTTGTAAGTCTCATTTGCACAGAATCAGAGAGCTCTAGATTTGCAGACACGCTTCCTGCGTCCTTCCCAGAGGGTAGCTGATAGAGGAAAAGTCAAAATAAAAACATCTGAGGTTATTATTAGGTCATGTGCAGTAAGGATTACCACAATGGCTCCAAGATGATATTTTATGCAAATTTAATGTAAGCATATCTTTTCTTAACCCTCCATGACAGTTTCACTAATAGTATTTATTGAACACTTTCCAAGTGCTTAGTGGCTCACTTGGATTCAAGCCTCACAACTCTTTGAGCTAGGTACTATTGTTGTCCCTATATTATAGATGAACAAAATTGAGACACAGAGAGATAAAGCAATTTACTCCATATCACACAGCTTGTAAGTGGCATTGCTGGGATTTGAACCCAGGTAGTCAACTCCAGCATCCACGCCCTTAAGCACTGGAAGAGAGAAACCAACAAACCAATGATCTCTACAAGCTTGTACCTTCTTCAGCACAAAGACTCAGCTGGAATGTGTTTCTGTCTGGATTCTGTTCTCAAAATCTTAATCTTGTTGGAGTTCAGGGATCTCCTATTCAAAGTTGCTATTTTGTTCTCTGTAGCAAGTCTTTTTAAAAATTATGATCTTGACAGAGAACAGGGCTTAATGCTTAATTGTCGACTCATCAAACAGTAGGAAAGAGAAGGCATTAAAAGCAGCTGGATGTGGCCAGACAAAGAAGTTAGCGATACTCTGACAAGAAAATAACAGGAGATAAGGTCAAGATAAGAGGCAGTCGACATGGGTTCCCAGTGGAGGAGGGACTTTGACACTCAGGACCCTTCTTTGATGGAGGAAGAGTGCTTGAAAATGGGGTATTTTCCCCTATGATAAAGCTCTTTTCCTAGTAGTTTGTATATATTCTCCTCTACAACAGATATTTTAATGCCTGGCATTTCTCACACAAAGCTGCTCAGGAAATCAAAACAGCACAGCCCAGAAAGTAAGACAATCCTGCGTGGCAGACAGCTGCTTCTGAAACAACATGATAATCTGTTACTATACCCTAGTTAGGAAATGCCTTTGAGGATCAGAGTCTATAGATAATTGTTTCATCAGGGATTGAATATCCAGAATTTCGTATGCTTCTCATTCTCCCTGAGCCAACTGCTTTTTGATCAGACATTTATGATGTACTAAAGAGAGGTCAGGCCTGAGGATTCAAGTATCTGTGGCTGCCACTTCAATGGACGTCCTTTGACAGCAGGCTTTGGGAAGGACGGCATACGTAGCCTTTGAAAATATGTTTACACCCGTGTCTTATGCACATTTGCATAAATGAGGAAAAGTGAGAGTGGGCTGCAGATAAGTATCAATTATTCCAGAGTGTTCATGTTCATCTTTCAACATACGAAGCTGAGTACTTCCAGAAAGGAGGCAGGCAAGAAAGGAGAGTGGAATTATTATTTAAGAAGGTTAGGCCGTGGAACTTTCTACCTCAAGAGGTCAGAGAGTGGCTCGATAGCAACAGGGAGCCAGCTTCCCTAACCTAAGGAGTGAAGCCAAGATTGGAGGAGGAAGGAAGGGTGATACGAAAAGCTCCTCACCACTGACCCAATGCTCCAGCACCAGACCCACTGGTTGGTTCTCCATGGAGGTGTATCAACGCCTTACTTCCAACATGGAAGAAAACAAGATTTCAGTTCTGTGTCAGGGTCGCCACGGACCCAGCCTCTTAAAAGAAAACACTAACAGATACTGGATGCTTTCTTCAGACAGAAACAGAGATAGAAGGATCTCAGCCTTTCTAATTCTCTATCACACACAAAGGACGGCTTGGAAGTAGTGGCCACCAGCGAGCTTCATGAACCCGGCACAGTGATCTGCATCTGCAGATGCCAGTTTTCCTACTCACATTTACCTGTGCTAGTGCTTCCTTTCTTAGAGAGACTCTTAGCTGGGGACGTGCAGGATAGAGCACCGACTCCGTGACCTTAGGCAGGTCATATCACCTCCCGGTATCTCACTTTCCTTCTCAATAAAATGGTGACAATAATATTACCTGCTGCATAGGGAGCTCATGAAAATTAAATACAGTAATGCGGGTGAATTGCCTAGAACAATTCCTGGTGCAGAGAAAGTGCTCAATTACTTGCCAGCTATCATCATCGTGATTATAATTCATGGTGACTCATTGCTCACATGTGTGCGAGAGACTATAGGAGTCAGCTTGAAGTAACCACCTGTAGAGTTACACTTCTGCAAATAAAAATTCATAAAAAGCCAACAAAAATATGACTGCATTTCTAGCCTGCTTATCAGTGCCCTTTTGGCAAGTCCTGACTCCTTTAAAAGTTCTGGGTTGGTGGGTACCCAGTAGTATCGCTTGGATGTTCAACAGGAAAATGTTGGCTGACACAGCAATTCTGGTCAATGGGCTATCAAATGATGGCCCCATGATCTGTCTGTGGGAACAGTCCCATTTCCACTGGGCAAAAATCACAGCCTTGTGCTCTGCACAGCCCAGACTACCCACTGGTAAATGTTCCCTCCAAACAGTGAAGCGGCTTCCAAAGCAAATTCTAATCAGACCCTGTGACAACGTTGTGACTGTTCCTAATGGGCATGGAGAGTGGTAAAGATTGAAAGGCACTCCTGGATACCATCATATTTAGTTCACATTTCTCTGCAAAGTTTCCACCAATTAATTCTGCTTGTTAAAAAGCTTTCTTTGTAAAACAATTTTTATTATATTTTTAATGCACTGTTCAACCTAAACTGTTCCATTTGTAGATGCAAAGTCTTTTCCTGCTCAAGGACAGGCCAAGGAGAGCACATGCATTTCATAAGTGATAGGAGGTCAGGCTGTGGTCCAACTTTAACTGTTAGATAAAGTGAGAAACTATCTCAATGCTTTAAGTGGTCAAATATTAGTCCTTGTTTACTTAAAATAAAGCCAACAACCTCAAGAGAGAATAAACTAAGAAAAATCTACAAATAAATTTTAAAAAGAGATTCATTTTCTCTGTATTTTTAAATTGGATTGTCAGCATCCCTGAGTGATGCTGGATTGTCCTCAGGAGCCTAGGCTCCTACTTTCAGAATGAAAGGCTTAAAAAAGATAAATTCTATTCCCATTGTATGGAAAGTTGAGCATGATAGTTGGAATGTGGGTTAGGGAAAGTCACCATCCATAAAAAAATGTCAAGGAAGGAAAAGATAAATATATAGGCATATATTTTAAACCAAATTCCAAAACTTCTGTCATGAAAAATTCTGGGAACAGATTTTAGTCACGTGAATTGCAGATCTGCATCAATTAGGAACAAAATAATTCGGCTATTCATATCCTCCCAGTTCTTTAAAGGAATCAATAAATCTGCTAAAATCTTAACATGTGTGAGCACTGAGAGTGTGCAACATTCTGCAACATGACAGACACCAATCAGTCTAGCCTGTCACTCGGGCGCACATTTTTTTCCAGAATGTCTCCCTGACCCGGCTGTTGCTGGTGGATCCTGTATCTGTGCATTTGCTATGCAAAACGCACGCTGCAATGCAAACACAGGTGCTTTTCTATCTAGCTGGGCAAGACTTCATTTCCCCACTTGTAAAAAAAGAAAGCAGGAATGATTCACAGACATATGTAAAACTGAAAGCAAGTAGGAATACCACAACGCTTTTTCCTGTCAAAGCCAGATTATTTTTTCTCTTCTCTCTCAAGGACTATATTTAGTCAATAATAATATTGGAATGTAGTAAAAAAGTCAATGTCAAAGCAGCTGGGACAATATCTTGAAGACAGGATCAAAACTATCTGTTCCTGAAATGAAAGCATATTCTGCAGGCTCGCATGGCCATGATGCATCAGGAAAGCACTTATTCCATACCCTTTCTGCAGATTTGGTGACCTAACCTGGGAGATAACCCAACTCAGAATGATAGGCACTGATACCCTCTCTTCGTGGCCAAGGGTCATAATGAGTGGCCAGTCCTCCTTTTCCTTTTCTATTTTCTCTCCATACTCCTTATCCCAGTGCACACTGTTTTCTGCCCCACTGCTAGAAGGAGATGGAGTGGCTGCATGGTGGTTATGACTCCATGCTCTGGCGCCAGGTGGCCTGGTTTAACTCAAGGTTCCCCCATTTGTTTGTCCTTGGGCAGAGTATGTAACCTTTCTGGGCCCTGTACTCCTATCTGTAAAATAGAGATAATAGGGACACCTATCTCACAGAGTTACTAAGAAGATTGAGTTAATCCACATCAAGTCTTAGGACAGACAGTAACTGGCATACAGAAAGCACCCAATAAATGTTAGCTATTCTTACTGTTGTTGACACTCCTCCACCTGTAGAATCAGTCACTGCTTACCACCCCCCGGAATCTCCACCTGCCCTCAGCTACTGTGTCCTGCCTCCTCTTGGTTCTTTGCCTTCCTATTTGTTTTTCCTTCTGTGCCCTAAAGATGTTCACCAAAGTTCTCTCTTCAACTCTTTTCTTTCTTCCGAATAGTGACATTCATTAACTCTCCTTGTTGGGGAAAAGAAAATCGAGTGCCTAGTCTGCTCCAGATCATCAGAGGGAAGTAAAACAGACAAGAATGCTGTCTTCAAAGTTACACGAGCCTGGGGCCGGCCCCATGAGCGAGTGATTAAGTTGGCAAGTTGCGCTTCGGTGGCCCGGGGTTTCGCCGGTTCGGGTCCTGGGCGTGGACATGGCACCGCTCATCAGGTCACGTTGAGGCGGCGTGCCACATGCCACAACTAGAAGGACCCACAACTAGAATATACAACTATGTACGGGGGGAATTTGGGGAGAAAAAGCAGGGGAAAAAAAAAAAGAATAAGGCCTGGAAGGAAAAATCAGGGTGCCGTGGAGATACCCCACATAATGGATACCTACTATTTCAATAGTGCGGGTAAGATATGATGACACTTGAAGGAGGTGGCAGCAGGGGAGCTTGCAGGAGATGTGGATAGATTCGAGAATCTCTTAGTGGTAGATTCCAACTATCATCCCTCTACAGACCATTCCTATAACATTACCTTTAGTCTGAACTCACTCCTAAGCTCCAGCCCTATCTATTTCCAATGGCCTTCTGGACATTTCTAAATTTCTATACACCGTCTTGCTGGAACCCTAAATTCTTACTTCCCCCAAAGCATTTCTTTCTCCTCACTTCTTTGATTTGAAACCATTCTAATGTGGATTTCAGGCTCCATGACTTCATTGATCTTGAGCTTCATGATTACAATGTGTGTGAAAAATCTTCAGCACTGAAAATATTGACTGTGATTAGGCACTCTATGTTGTCAGAAAAATAAAGATAAAAGTCTACAGTGTTTTCAAACCTACCCACACCAGAGGTATTTATACACACTGTGTCGAGGGCAAAAATCAAGCTGTAATTTACAGAGTCTTTTAATTTGCTGTTTAGTAGGCACACAACTAAATGGCAGATAAAAGGCAAGCTTGTTTTGCTATAAACTAGGTTGAGCTTGGAGTCTGGTAAGAAGATGACATTTCTTTTTAGGAAACCTTTGTAAGGAGCGCACATCACAAGCTGGGTCAACTGCAAAGACCCTTTAACCATCCAAGAATGCTTGGTGTTGGCCCTAAGATGGCGGCTCTGTGGGATACAGCAAAAGCGGTTCTAAGAGAGAAGTTTACAGCAATTCAGGCCTACTTCAACAAAGAAGAAAAATCCCAAACAGATAATCTAAAAGCGCATCTAAAGGTACTGGAAAAAGAACAACAAACAAAGCCAAAAATCAGCAGAAGGAAGGAAATAATAAAAATCAGAGCAGAAATAAATGATACAGAGACTAAAAAAACAATAGAAAAAATGAATGAAACCAAGAGCTGGTTCTTTGAAAACAGAAACAAAACTGACAAACCCTTAGCTAGACTCACCAAGAAAAAAGAGGGAAGGCTCAAATAAAATCAGAAATGAAAGAGAAGAGATTACAATGGACACCTCAGAAATACAAAAGATAATAAGAGAATACTATGAAAAGCTAGATGCCAACAAATTGGATAATCTAGAAGAAATGGATAAATTCTTAGAAACACACAACCTTCCAAAACTGGACCAAGAAGAAGTAGAAAATTTGAATAGACCAATCAATCCCCAGTAAGGAGATCGAAACAGCAATCAAAAACCTCCCAAAAAATAAAAGTCCAGGACCAGATGTCTTCCCTGGTGAATTCTACCAAACATTCAAAGAAGACTTAATACCTATCCTTCTCAAACTCTTCCAAAAAATTGAAGAGGAGGGGAGGCTTCCTAACTCATTCCACGAAGCCAACATTATCTGATACTGAAACCAGACAAGGACAACACAAAAAAAGAAAATTACAGGCAAATATCACTGATGAACATCGATGCAAAAATCCTCAACAAAATACTAGCAAATTGACTACAACAATACATTAAAAAGATCATACATCATGATCAAGTGGGTTTCACTCCAGCGATGCAGGGATGGTTCTGCATCTGCTAATCTAGCAATGTGATACACCACATTAACAAAATGAAGAATAAAAATCACATGATCATCTCAATAGATGCAGAGACAGCATTTGACAAGATACAGCATCCATTTATGATAAAAACTCTAAAGAAAATGGGTATAGAAGGAAAATACCTCAACATAATAAAGGACATATATGACAAACCCACAGCAAATATCATTCTCAGTGGAGAGAAACTGAAAGCTATCCCTCTAAGAACAGGAACCAGACAAGGATGCCCACTGTCACCACTCTTATTTAACATAGTATTGGAAGTCCTAGCCAGAGCAATCAGGCAAGAAAAAGAAATAAAAGGGATCCACACTGGAAAAGAAGAAGTGAAACTGTTACTCTTTGTAGATGACATGATTTTATATCTAGAAAACCCTAAAGAATCCACTAAAAAACTTTTAGAAACAATAAAGGAATACAGTCAAGTCGTGGGATACAAAATCTACGTACAAAAATTAGCTGCATTTCAAACCACTAACAACGAAGTAGCAGAAAGAGAAATTAAGAATACAATACCCTTTACAATTGCAACAAAAAGAATAAAATACCTAGGAATAAACTTAACCAAAGAGGTGAAAGATCTGTACACTGAAAATTATAAAACATTGTTGAAAGAAATCAAAGACGACACAAAGAAATGGAAAGATATTCTGTGCTCTTGGATTGTAAGAATTAATGTCGTTAAAATGTCCACACTTCGTAAAGCAATCTATAGATTCAACGCAATCCCTATCAAAGTTCCAACAACATTTTTCACAGAAATAGAACAAAGAATCCTAAAATTCATATGGAACAACAAAAGACCCCGAATAGCCAAAGGATTCCTGAGAAAAAAGAACAAAGCTGGAGGTATCACACTCCCTGATTTCAAAATATACTACAAAGCCATTGTAACCAAAACAGCACGGTACTGGCACAAAAACAGACACACAGATCAATGGAACAGAATCGAGAGTCCAGAAGTAAACCCACACATTTATGGACAGCTAATATTCGACAAGGGAGCCAAGAGCATAGGATGGAGAAAGGAGAGTCTCTTCAATCAATGGTGTTGGGAAAATTGGACAGCCACATGCAAAAGAATGAAAGCAGACCATTCCCTTACACCATGCACGAAAATCAACTCAAAATGCATTATAGACCTGAATGTAAGACCCCAAATCATGAAACTTCTAGAAGAAAACATAGGCAGTATGCTCTTTGACATCGGTCTTAGCAGCATATTTTCAAGTACCATGTCTGACTGGGCAAGGGAAACAAAAGAAAAAATGAACAAATGGGACCACATCAAACTAAAAAGCTTCTGTGCAGCAAAGGAAACCATCAACAAAACGAAAAGACAACCTAACAACTAGGAGAAGATATTTGCAAACCATATATCAGATAAGGGGTTAATATCCAAAATATACAAAGAACTTACACAGTTCAACAATAAAAACCCAACAATACAATTAAAAAATGGGCAAAGGATCTGAACAGAGATTTCTCCAAAGAAGATATATGGATGGCCAACAGGCATATGAAAAGATGCTCAACATCATTAGCTATCAGGGAAATGCAAATCAAAACTACAGTGAGGTATCACCTCGCTCCGGTCAGAATGTCTATAATTAACAAGACAGGAAACAACAAATGTTGGAGTGGATGTAGAGCGATGGGAACACTTGTTCACTGCTGGTGGGAGTGCAAACTGGTGCAGCCACTATGGAAAGCAGTATGGAGTATCCTCAGAAAATTAAGGATAGATCTACCATATGATCTAGCTGTCCCACTGCTGGCTATTTATCCAAAGAACTTGAAAACGCAAAGGCATAAAGATACTCGCACCCCTATGTTCACTGCAGCATTATACACAATAGCCAAGACTTGGAAGCAACCTAGGTGCCCATCAAGGGACAAATGGATAAAGAAGATGTGGTATTTATACATGATGGAATATTACTCAGCCATAACAAATGATGACATTCAGTCATTTGTGACAACATGGATGGACCTTGAGGGTATTATGCTGAGTGAAATAAGTTAGAGGGAGAAAGTCAAATACCATATGATCTCACTCATAAGTAGAAGATAAAAACAACGACAAACAAACACATAGCATTGGAGATTGGATTGGTGGTTACCATAGGAGAAGGGGAAAGGGGGGAGGGCAAAAGGGGTGATTAGGCCCACATGTGAGGGGATGGACTATAATTAGTTTTTGGGTGGTGAACATGATGTAATCTACACAGAATTCGAAATATATTATGATGTAAATCCGAAAAAAAATTTAAAAAATAAATTAAAAAAAACTGGTACCCAACACCAGAAGATATTAAGAGCGGCAAAGACAATGCAAAGCAAGTAATCTGTAAATGATGCCTTATGCAAGACGGAGTTGTTGAAGCTGGGTACAGAGTACATGGGGGTTCACTGTAGTATTCCCTCTACTTTTGTATATGTTTGAACTTTTCAAAAGTAAAGTTTAATACACTGCTTTGAAATGCTTAGATGAAATGCATTTACGTATCTCTTCAGAGTAAACTGACCACTATCTCTGCTGATGACAGGCTAGAGATGGTACAAATAAAAATGAAAATTTGGGATCACAACTAAAGTCGTTAAAGCACAAAATTTGCTATGTTCTATACTTACCTCACCTAATTTTTTTTTTTTTTTTTGGTGAGGAAGATTAGCCCTGAGCTAACATCTGTTGCCAATCTTTCTCTTTTTACTTGAGGAAGATTGTCACTGAGATAACATCTGTGCCAACCTTCCTCCACTTTGTATGTGGGAGGCCACCACAGCATGGCTTGATGAGCAGTGCATAGGTCTGCACTCGAGATCCGAACCCATGAAACCCAGGCCACTGAAGCAGAGTGTGTGAAGCTAACCACTACACCACTGGGCCCACCCTCACCTCATCATTTTTTGATGGAAGATCTAAAGAATAACCAAATAAACAAAATGTGGAGCTGACAGGAAGATGAATAAGAGCCCTGAGTAATTTTTCCAACTGGCCTATAGTCTAGTCCTGAATAAAGAGTATTCAAATGATTGGCAAAAATACTTGTGTTAATTCAACAAGATAAGATAATTCAAAAGAGTATCCTGGAGATTATATGGAAATAGACATTCCTGGACACATTAGTTTAGGGAAAAATAAATCCAAGAGTATGCCATTCCTCCCAAAGTAGATCCTTTGGAGTACAGTTCCAGAATTACTTGCATGTACAAGTCTAGTTAAAGCTGACTGCTGCCTTTTAAATTTAATTTAATTTCCTCAATAAAGCTCCGAGTGTTCTTTGCTAATATAATAAAGAGGAAAAACAGGCTGTGACAAGCCAGACAATTTTTGCTGGCAAAGCAGACTGAAATAAATATCCAGTCCTTAGCTTACTTGTAGCAATAATGTGTTTTTCACTGTGTCTAATGCAATGATTTAGAATTCTGAGCTGTGATGGATTAACCTGTACCAATGCCATTTTTGCTCACTTAAAAAGCTTTAAATAATAGAAGTATACCTTATAGGTATTAGAAATAGCCATCTATCATTTTAAACGATTATATATGAATATATATATACACTATATTCATCAGCTTTTACATTGGATGAGTTTTGTAGACATGTTTCTACAAATACAGATGTCTCATTAAATTATTTAATAGACATATTTAAAAGTAATATGTTATATTAAAATTGCCAAGTCCTTCTGATTAGTATATATCTCCTAGTTGGCTCCACCATGATTTGCTTCATTGTGGCTTCGCTGGTGGGATGGCTGAGAGCCCAGGGGTTGGCCAGCTGCTCAATGAGACTCAGAGGCTACGCTTGGTCCAAGTTTCCACATCCACTTCAACGCATAAGGTGAAACTCCTGAATCTGCATCACTGTCTATTGTAATCCACCCCGTCTGCCTCCCTGGGTAAAGAGCAAAAAGGATTCTCTCTTCCTCTCTCCACTTTAATGGACAAAGAGAGGGAAGAAGAATGGGAGAATCTGTCCATGATAAATAAGACCTTGATGGTTTGGACTTAAACTTTAAACTCTAAGCGTCTTAGTAGAAAGGACCATAGCCTATTCAGTTTTTGTACCTCCCACAGACTTAGCATGGAGCCTTACATAGTGCAAGAATTCAAAACTATTTGCTAAATGACATGTAGTTAATTCAGTAGGAAGGTAAGGCAGGATTTGTCAACTGAGATTCCTGTGGTGGTTTGAAGGCAGAGAAATCAAGCTGGTCCATGCCCTGAGATCATAAAAGGTTCCACAGGGCAGGAAGAATCGCTGGTCTGGGAAAATCACCACTGGTATTGAAAAGCCTACAATTTAAGAAGAACAGCAAGGATCTACCTATGGGGTGAGTTTTAAGAAGTGATAGAAAACCAGGAATATGAGAGGTGTCACTAGAAATGAATTCTTTGGGGTCTTGAGGTATTTTATTTTTAAAATAATAATAAATGTAAGTGGTCAAAATTAAAGAAAGTATATGAAAGTGGCTCAATGCCAGATAGCACAAGGCCACATCCCACATAGCTTGAGGGTCATGGTTTGAGGTAGAAATAGAATATAGTAAGGGAGGGGCCTGTGGCAATGTTCTTGTGTCCATGTGTTACCATGTGATCAAGACCCTACATTTCCAAGGGTGTTTACCTAAAAAGATGGAGTGATAAAAGAGAGACAATTTATACCAGCCTTGAGAAGGAATTCAACTTTGAATAAGGAGAATATTTAAATTGAGAGGCAACTGTTTAAACCAGAAGAGACTGAAATTGGTAAGTTCAAGTTTGGGGAAGTGGATTTTAGTAAGCAAGATTAGTTGTGGAAAATTAAGAAACTATCTTCCCTACACAGCTGAGTACAGAGAAATTAAATTTGCAACCTGGAATCAGTGCTTTCTCTGTTCCTTTAAAATTAGGTCATTGACATTTTTTCTGAAATTGCTAATAACTTAGAAAAAAGTTGGATAGCTCTTTTAGAAAGAGGATGGCAAATCTTCACCTCCAGAGAACATCTGTCATCATCTGCAGCCAGATTACCAGGTGCTTGTGAAAATGTAGCAAATGCTGAGTTGCGTCTGGAACAGTTTGGAACAGCTGGACCTAGCTGAATCCAGGCAAAGTTTACAAATGAGGTCTTCGTGTGGAGAAACGAAGAGAAGTTAACGAGATGTGAACACCAGCCGGGCTCTCATTCAGGCTGGATGAGGATATTGTAAATAAACATTAGGTTTTAACTTCCCTGCATCTCTAATTGCTATGGACAACTGATGCTATCCAGTGGACTACTTATCCCTTTTTAAAAACTTTTTTGAAGTATACATGTAGAAAAGTGCACAGATGTATTCTTTTTAATAAAAAGTTGAAATTTAATATATACATTCATTAATAACAGGTTGTTCTTAGCCATCACTCTTATGAGGGGAGCAGAAATTCCTCCATGAAGATTTCCTTCCTCAGCTACAGAGGTGCAGAATTTCAGGGGACAAAAGTGAGGAGAGAAGAGTCACACTTGCTTGACCAAAATACTAAATTTAAAAATGTCTTTGAAGGGTTAACACTGGTGACATCAAAGGGAAATTTACTTGCAGAGGAAGGGGGAAATATAAAAAATGCTGACTGATTCTGACAGGGAAGAAGAGCCATTTTTGTGAGCGAAAGCTTCTCAGAAGCCAGTATGTGCTGATCTTTTTGGAAAGAACTAGAACCAGTATGTGGCCAAAGAAATACCTTGCCTTTCACAAGGCAGTCACACAGGCCCCATTCCTACAGCACTGTGGGACTCAGTAAATGGACACTAGGTGTGGAATGAATAAAATAAAGCCCTGTTAAAATCAAACCAATTTTCCTCTTCAAAAATGTTCCCAGTTGCCTACGTTGAAAGCTTCTGGGAGGAACATAAGACCATGTTTGACAAATGCACAGCAAGCTAGGTAACATACCACAGGGCATGTTTCTGAACCATTTCCTAAATTTTGTAGCATTTTTCCAGACCCTAGAAACTCTCAAATACTCCTTAAGCCTCTGTAACTCAGTTCCCTCACCAGATTCCAGAAGTTTCTTCTAAGCTATGGAGGCTTACGTCCATTTGGTAAGTTGCTAGGGTTTGCCACTCTTCTGTCTCCTTTGGTCTGGGTATTTACAACCCTGCGCTATTTCACATGGTGACCTGTGTGTGACTGACACCAGCATCCATAACCGGATCCGCACTAGCCAACCTCAAAGCTTTTCCAGACACATCTTCAAAGCCAAGGTTGCTACCATTATGCCCCCTGTTGTCACTTCCCCTTCCTGTTACAGCTCTCTTCTCTGGTTTCCCAGGATTTCCAATAGTGAAGAGGCTATGGCCTATGGGGACATTTTCTTCCCTTTTCTCCCTCCACTCAGGTACTTTGTGAGTCCTTCCATTTGGGACCTACATTGATCTTACCTCTAGACTTTAGGTCATCCACAAAATCAAAACAGGTAGATTCTTTTCACACAAAAGCAGGGAACCCTCACATACTAGATCTAGCATCATTCTATTTCATAAATCCAAAGACTTTAGCTTCCATTAAGCTGAATTATTGCATATTTATATTTCTGTGTGATAAGTTATTTAAAATGAAAGCTAGCTAGGCAGATAACAACTACCACCTCAGGAAATATTTGAATTTCCTAATCTCTAGGTAATATTTCTTTTAGAAAGAAAAGAAAAAGGAGTTTACTTTTTAGGGCCAAAGAAGATATTTTCAGTATTCTATTTCCATTCGTTCTGTAGAAATTTTTATAATACTCCACTTGGTTTGAAGTGAGGGATTAAAAAAACAACTACTGGCTCAGTAATCCTTCAGTTTCCGTAGTTAATGAGAATTCTCAAAAGCTGCTCACACAGGAGTCAATGGCATACATTTAGTCCCCAATCTCCCTTTCCACAAGATTCGAAAAACAATCACCTCCACTGTAACCATCACATTTCTCAGAAAGAAGTTTTACCTTTAATAGGATTTTATGCGCACACATGTTGGTAACAGGTGGCAAGTGTCAATGGACTTGATTATGCTTTTCATTAAACTTTCAAAATTAAATGTTCAGATTACTAATTTTACTTTGTGTCCCTCAGTCACTTGGCACTATTTTCTTCTTTCCCTCCTTTCTCAAAGTAGGTTGCAAGGTTTTACTAACTCATTGCTCTGTCAAACCAAGTTCTCTACTTTGATAGAGTCCTTTCCTAACGGCACCTTCTCCAAGAGCTCCTTGTCAGGATTAGAAAAGCAGTCAGTGGGCACTTCCAGCCCATCCTGTCTGTATCTGTCTATGTTAAGACTTAACACTTTCATTTCAGAGGTTTTCCCTGATTACACTTGCAAGCCCCTTAAGGAGAGTGTACTGATGAAAGAACCTGGGCTCTGGAGTCACAGAGGCCTGGGTATAAATCCTGGATCCAGCACTGTAAGCTCTGCAGACCCTGTAAAGCTTAACCTCTCCCGAGTCTTCATTTTGCAGAGTTGTTGTGAAGACTAATGAGAAAATCTATCTATAATGTCAAGTACTGCCTGGCTCAGCGAAAGTCCACAGAAATGTTAACTGAATCAACCTACGGATGAACTGAGCCTTGGAAATGTGTCTTTTCCGTCCATGAAATCATGTATTAAGAACTGTATGGTATATATGTATTTTATGACTATTTATTATGTATAATGCATGCTAAATATTAAGCTACTTTGATATCTCTAGGCTATATCTAATATGGAACCCTCCCTCCACCCAAAACTGGAATAGCTGGTTTTGAAATACTGAGAATTACCTGTCTGGCTCAAATTGAGGTATCTGTTACTGAGTAGAAAGTCAGGCATAAACAACATAGAAGAGTGTTTTGATTTTTGTAGCTACCCTGAAACTCTCTTGTACTGACTATCTTGTCCTTCTGTTACTGCCATGAGGAGCTCCTCTCCATCACCCTCCTGCATTAGAGCTGAACTGCAACAACTGGCAAAAGCCTGGACAAACATCAGCCTCTTTCCAGGACGGATGAACAGCTGTGTTGTACAGACAGTCTTTAAATGGGGACACCAGTCAGCACCTAAATAAACAACTGAGTAGACTAAGAGGTCAACACAGTTGCAATTTACCAATTTACTGTCATTAACAGACAGTGGCCAAATGAGCAATATAAATGTACTTCAGACAACTATCCACAACGTTGATGTGATGATTTGCTCTGACTCTATTTCATACCAAACCGTGGCTAGTATGGTAGTGTTCTGTGCTTTGGAGGGTAGGAAAATGAAGTCACATAGTTCCTGTTTTCCTGGAGGGCAGACTTTAGAAGGCAAACATTAAATATGTATCCAAGTAATTACAATATAATATATAAATACCAATGGCTATAAAGTAGAATTAGATGAAGGGCTGTAAGTATTTAAAGTCTCATAGAAACGCTTATTATTAGAAGCACACATGGTGAAGTCCTATGCCTTAGGCCGCCTTCTTAGGAATCCCTATCAATCACATTAAGTCCCACAGACACATAATCAGCCATTAGACTTAACTATGTTTTTCTGTTTCATTTTTCACCACTGTTTCATATACCCCCATACTAATTCTTTATTGGATTTATCTTTTGTTCTGCTGGAGTATATACTCAAGTAATTTTTTGACAAGAGACTTAAATATACACCTATCAGAATGGCTAAAATAAAATAGTGACAAAAGCAAATGCTGGTGAAGATGAGAAGAAGCTAGATCACTCACACATTTCTGGTGGGAATGTAAAATGGCACAGCCATTCCAGAAAAGAGTATGGTTGTTTCATACAAAACCGAACGTGTGCTTACCACATGGCATAGCAATTGCAATCGGCATTTATACTAGAGAAATGAAAACTATGCTTATGCAAAAACCTGAATGCAAATGTTCATAGCAGCCTTATTTGTATAGCCAAAAACTAGAAAAAATCCACATGTTCTTCAGTGGGTGAATGGCTACACTGTGGTACATCCCTACCATGAAATATCACTCAGCAATAAAAAGGGGCAGACTATTGATACACGCAATAACTCGGATGCACCTCCAGGGTATCATGCCGTGTGAAAAAAGCCAGTCTCAGAGGTCACATACTGTATGATTCCATCTATATGGAATTCCTAAAATGACAAAATTATAGAGATGGAAAACAGATTGGTGGTTATGAGGGATTAGGGAGAGGTCTTGAGGGAGGGAGGTGGCTGTGGCTATATATAAAAGCGTAGCTTGAGGGATCTTTGTGGAGGAACTGTTCTGTATCTGACTGTGGTGGTGGTTGCATAAATCTACATGTGTATAAAGTTGCAGAGAAGTATACACATTGCACGCATGAGTGCACACACAAATGAGTGCATGTAAAACTGACGAAATCTGAAAAGAGTCAGTGGATTGTACCAATGTCATTTTCCTGGTTGCAAAGGTTATACAAGATGTATGACCTTTCCTATACAAAGGTCATACAAGATGTCACCAGTAGGGAAACCAGGTGAAGGATATATGAGATCTCTCTGTATTATTTCTTCCAACTGCATGTGAATCTATAACCATCTCAAAGTAACATTCATAGAAGAGAACTTGTAGGTAGAAAACTTTTTAAAGTTCTTGCATACATGACGATGTCTTTATTTCTATTCTCACAAGGAAATCTGGCTTGGCTAGGCATAGACATCTATGTCCCAAATCATTTTCTCTCAGGATAGAGTGTGGAAGGCATTGTTCCACTGTTTCACAGAACTCTGTGATTCTCTCCAGCTCAAACAATCTTTGATTCTATGAATGGCTTTAATTTATTTATTTGTTCACCAACTTTACCTTAGCTTTATGTTTATATTGCAATGGTATCAAAGTAACTATTACAGATTGCAAAACTCACAATTTAAAACAATGGAACAAATCAAATATATCATGGGATTACAGGGTTTATAAAACATAATTTGAAAGACAGTGAATTTATCTATAACTATTTGGTAGGTAATCTTTCAAGGTATGGTACAGAGATTGGAGCCGATGATACCCCTATCCCGTGCTCAGGTTTTAGCTGAAGTCTAAAAACAAAATCCAATTCCTTACCAAGAAAGCAAATAGCTTAAACGTAAGCATTGTCATCAGGAAGAGCTGTACGTCTTTTCTCTAGTAAGTCTAAAGCACTTTTTGCTCTTTAATGATAACTGGGAAGGCAACCAATATTAAAAGAAAAGAACTGTCAAAACTAAATGCAAAAAAATTAATGCTAAATGAAATTACAGCTGAGGGGTAAACACTAGTCATAATGCTACATTAAGTATTCTAGAAAAGAACTCACATTGTAACCCATACAAACATGCCCATAGCTGAGAGGAAACTGATCTACAAATTTAGATCTTGCCAAACATAGTTAGAAAGGAAGATCCTAGTTTCCACATCAAAAAGTCTCAGTATTCTTAAGACTGGTTTCATTAAATTCTGAGGACCCATTAATATTTATGGTGACAGACATTTGTGTGAAAAAAAGAAAATTGGTTCCACACTATTTAAAAATTAATAACTTTGCTGCTCAACAAAAAATGATAATAAATGTAAAATAAGTCATTTAGGTCATTAATTATCCAGACTGTCTGATATGACTCCCACTTGAAGGAATAAGAAATATTTGGATTATAAACACAAGTTCTCACTAATATGCTTTGTGTCAATGTCATTTTCCCAGGGTTATCAATAAATATTGCAGGATGAAATAATTTGTCAAATTAATTAAATGACATGGGACTCTTTAGATAGATAAGTTATGTCAGAGAAGAAACAATTATAGCAAGTCAAAAATGAATATGAAAATAGTTCCTGTTTTTCCAAAATTGATACATAAATTTCCAATTCAAAAGAGTTTTTATCATAATCTTGAAACATGTACTAAGTGCGTGCAATAAGCAGGTGTTGGAGGTGTAGACAGATAGAAGGACTGAGCTTTGGCTTTGGGATATTTACAGTCTAGCTGAGGAGAGAGTAAATATACCCAAAGGAGACAGGGGTCAGCACTGAATAGAATAAAGTCTAATGACTATTTACAACATTGCTTCTTATGGAAAAATAACTGAAATATAATACACTTCTGTTACACAAATGATGTATAATATGGAGACAATAGTACAGTTTTTCAAATAATCCCAAGTGATTCAAAATGGAGATCATCTGCTTTATGGAATTCTCAATGCCATGTTTGGCAGGCATTGTAACCATACTGGATACTTCCTCCAAAATAGGCAGAACCTAAAAAACAGCTGGCTACATAAAAGTCACTAAAGATAGATCTTCTTGGAAGTGCACCTAAACCTGTCTCTCTTTATTATCAGATAGTTTACTGCATTTATTCCTTTGTTCAAATGCATATTTCAATAAACATTTACTAAGCACCAGGCCATGCAGATTGAAAACAGATTATGGTTTGATCCTCAGGCTTAAGGACCTACATGTGAATAAGTGAAATAGTGTGTTAAATCTCACTAAAGAGGTAAACCCAGGATGTCTGGGGACCCACAGCATGGTGGGCTTCAGGGAAGTGATGCCTGGGTAGTCCTGAGATGAGCAGATGAGGGCCAGGGGGAGAAGAGTGAAGAAGAATGACCCAGCAGAGTGAGGCACGCATGAAAAGACCAAAACCTTTAGACAATGTGTCCAGTAGAGCAGAATGGCTGGAGAAGGGAGCAAGAAGCTGAAGAAGGAAGCTGAAGGAGCATCTGGAGAAGGTGACAGGGCCCAGATCAGGAAGGATCTGACTGTTCCAAGCTAGGAACTATGGGCTGTGGCCCAAAGGCAGTGGGGAACCTCAGCTAGAGGATCATTAGGAGGTGGTGGTCTTGTGATCTGAGGATCACTTTGGCAGTTGCAGATGTGTTGGAAGGCAATGATACCGAAAACTACTTAAGAGGCTACCGCAAAACTCCAGGTGATGAATAATCAGGGTCTCAATCAAGTCCATGGCCATGCATATGGAGAGGAGAGGGCAGATCCAAGAGTTATTTAGGAGGCAGACTGGATGGGACACGGGGATTTACTGAGTGTGGAGAAAGAGAAGAAGAAAGAAGGAAGGAAAGGGTAGCTTCAGGGTACTGATGTAGGTAACCGGCTGCATGATGACCATGTTCCCCAGGCCAGGGACAACCGGATGAGGAGTGGCCTTGGGGTTAGATGATGGACTACCTGGGAAGAGCAGTTTTCAAACAGAACATGCATCTCAGCTTGTTTGTCACATGGGGACCACCATAGGGCGTGGTTTGAGTCAATCCTACTTCCTGTTTTTGATAGCAAGTGACCTGTGATGTCCTGGCAGTACTTCTTCCTTGCCGTCACAACTCTTTCCCTGGGCCAAGTTCACTTACAGGTGTAGATGGCTGTCACAGCAGGTAGAGGATGAGGCCAAAGGAGAGGAAATGCTCTGAGAAAGGGAACCCAATTATTTACATGTCCATTTTCCCCAGACACGGCTGACAGGGAACAGCAATGTAGGGGTCAGAGAGAACCCAAGATCTGGATCCCTGCTTTTGGAAAGAGCCCTTTGTTTGAATCCCTTGGCGAAGTGGGCTCAGCAGGATTGAAGAATAAAGTGAGTCCAGTTTTCTAGAAGAGTTCTGAGTGGTGACTATGCTATGTGGAGGAGTTAGGGATGGACCATCATAGGCGGCAGGCTTATAGACAAGGGCCCAAGGCCACGCTGAGGAAGCCAGGACAGGGATGTGGGGGAAGATGGCATTTGTCAAGAGGGCTCCTTGTGGGATGAGGCGGTTCAGGGCATTTCAGATGCTGAGCCCAGAAGCAGCAGCTCTGACTGGGAATCAGGGAAGTAGTCTGTGGGGAGCAGGCAACAACGTTCAGAGGTCAAGCTGGGTCATAAGTCATGCAGGTGTCTTCTGGCCAGCAGTTATGCAAGAGCAATGGAACCCTGGGGCCCGAGATGTCAGGCAAAAATATGAAAGAAGAGCAGGGCAGGAAGCAAGAGCAGGTCAGCAAGAGGTCAGGAGGCTTACGGTACTGCCTGGGAATGACAGAAAAGCTGGGGTCCAAAGGTCTGGAATTCTCAGATTTGCTTCTTCTAAGCCCTTAAGAGGTCCCTGGCACCACCAGAAAGGGTCTTTGACATTATTTGGCTCCTGACTGCTTTCCTCTCCCACCTTACATGCTCTCCCTTACTGTTAACTGCTGCACCACCAAACAACTCTAGTTCTTGGAACACGTCATGCTTTTTCATGCCTAGCTTATATTGTTTTCTCTTCCTCAAAATACACTTCTACTGCTTTGCCTACCTGGAGAACTCTTCTCTCTCAAAACCAAGGTATGCTGTCAGCTACTCTGATCCTGCCCAGGTCTGAGAACATTGTCATTGTACTTAATACACTGTCTGGCAATTGATTAAAAATGGAGGTCATTCACCTTATGCTGGCACATAGTAGGCCTGCAATATATATCTGATAAGTGAGTGAAAGGATGTATCCTAATATGGGTCTAGTTCACCTTTCTCTGGCTGGGCGCTGACACAGTAATGCAGTCCCGACTGGTTTGTTTCTACAGCCTTAGCAGTACTGCCTCACTTAGACAGAGGAATGTTAACAGCAAAGAATCCCAATCATCTGGCGCTGGCACAAGCCCTGGGGTGACCTCACGTCCTCCCTGGATCTCCCAGCACCTCAGCTAGCACTAAAGCTCAGTTCTGCAAGTGAGGGAGATGTCAAGGCAAGAGATGCTCCTGGCAATGTCAAGCAGACACTCCATTCCAGCCATCCAGGGTGTTGGCCCTTCAGAGGACGGCCTGAAGAAAGAGAGATGACTACTGCACGGCTCCAGGAAGGGGGTTCTCAGCCTGGGGTGGGGAGGTGTCAGGGGACGACGGGCTCTAAGATATTCATGAACTGTTGTGTGGATAGACATTTTTCTGGGGAGATGGCTCCCAGCTTTCATCAGTTTTGCAAAGAGGTCCATGACTATTAATTATTAAGACCTATCATTCCAGAAACGTGCCTTCTTCAAGGCAGCTCTGCTCACAGAACCAGCTGCTGACTCCAGATCACAGACGCCTTGGTCACAGTCGAGGCAGATCATGGAAGAGACTCAGGTTCCCCCACAGCGAGGCATGTACACACTCCCTCCCACCCTGAGAAAAGACTTTCTGAAGATAAACATTGTGCGTAATTTAAGGAAGTTCTGAGATCTGCATCTTGTACAAGATCAAATGCAATCAGTGAGAGGGAGTCAGCCTTAGAATACCTCGCCATTGACCTTCCTTAGGACAACAAATCTTCCAAATAATGAAAAATAAAAAGGCAAATCTCCAGGGTCTCATTCCTGATGAAGAGTCATGTTTGACCTCGTTCTATCAGTAATGGGCTCAGGAAATACTAATAAACAGACAAATCCTGTGCAACGACTCCTTTACATTTGACCTTTCCTTTTGTTCTGGCGTAGAAGCCTGTGGTTTTGGAAGACAGCAGGAAAAAGGCTTTCCATATTAAAGAGGCAAGACGTGCACGCGCGCACACACAAAAAGAAAGCAAATCTAAAACTGGAGAGGCTTGTACTAAACTCTGGGGAATCGAGAGTTACTTTTCACCCACATCCTGTAAGGGCAGAAAAAGCACCGGAAAAGGTTTCTACTAAAATATGTGTGTTTTGTTTTTTCTTTTTTAAAGAAAAACATGAATCACTCATATCCACTCTGATATCTGAACAGCTCAGCTGGACACTTTTTTGTTTGCTTGGTTCCCACTGTTCTTCCCCCGACTTCTGAAAAGATAATTTTAAAAAGTGCTTACAGTAAATCTTTAAATTTCCATTGTTAAGAGCATGTAGTTTGTACCCAAACAGGTGTGGGCTCTGCCATTGACGTGCTAAGTAATGCTGGACAGGTTCCTTAACCTCTTTCAGAGCCTAATTATTGATCAATTAAAATGTGAGTATGAATAATACTGACTTCAAATGGTTGCTGAGAGAATTAAATGAAACGATGCATTAAAAAATCATAAACTATACCACGTCTACTGAGGCAAGGGAAACAAAAGAAAAACAAACAAATGGGACTACATCAGACTAAAGAGCTTTTGCAAGGCAAAGGAGACCATGAACAAAACGAAAAGACAACCCATCAACTGGGAGAAAATATTTGCAAATCATATCTGACAAGGGTTAATTTCCAAAATATATAAAGAACTCGTACAACTCAAAAACAAAAAAACCCAAACAACTCGATCAAAAGGTGGGCAGAGGATATGAACAGAAATTTTTCCAAAGAAGATATACAGATGGCCAATAGGTACATGAAAGATGTTCAACATCACTAATCATTAGGGAAATGCAAATCAAAACTATAATGAGATACCACCTTACAACCATCAGAACGGCTATAACGAACAAGGCCAAAAATAACAAATACTGGAGAGGATGTGGAGAAAAGTGAACCCTCATACACTGCTGGTGGGAATGTGACCTGGTGCAGCTGCTATGGAAAACAGTATGGAGATTTCTCAAAAAATTAAAAATAGAAACACCATATGATCCAGCTATTCCACTACTGGGTATTTATCCAAAGAACCTGAGATCAACAATTCAAAGAGATCTATGCACTCCTATGTTCACTGCAGCATTATTCACAATAGCCAAGACATGGAAGAAACCCAAATGCCCATCAACAGATGAATGGATAAAGAAGATATGGTGTATATATATATACAATGGAATACTACTCTGTCATAAAAAAGACGAAACCATCTGATTTGCAACAACATGGACGGCCCTTGAGGGTATTACGTTAAGTGAAATAAGCCAGACCAAGAAAGTGATTTCACTCAAATGTGGAAGATAAACAAATACATGGATAAGCAGAACTGATTAGTGGTTACCAGACGGGAAGAGGGTGGAGGGGAGGGTGAAAGGGGTAAAGGGGCACATATATACGGTGACGGATAAAAATGAGACTGTTGGTGGTGAGCACAATGCAGTCTATACAGAAACTGACATATAATGATGTACACCTGAAATTACACAATGTTATAAGTCAATATGACCTCAATAAAATAATTTTTTAAAAAATCGTAGACTAGCCTAGCATACTCTAAGCACCCGATAAATGATAGCCAAAGAATAGGAGCTGTGGAGTTATATCTCTATCAATAAAACAAAAGATTTCAAGGACACACCCTTGTGCATTCTCATACACGTTATAATATGTAGAAAGAAAGACCCATAAATAGTAGGACTGCTTCTCAGTGAGGATTCCTCACTTTATAGGTCACATGGGGCAGTTATACTGCCTTCCTCACCTTCAGGTGAGCTTGAGTCTGGCACAGAAGGGACCCCCTCCCCTGAAGCAGCACAGGTCATCTGTCCAGGCCCACAGAAGGCCCAGGAAGCCACAGCCTGGAAGGCATACCTCGTATTTCCCAGTGACCAGGCCCTGTGAGTCCTATCTGCTCTTCCAGAAAGCCCTGGTCAGGCCAGGGCCCAACCCTGCACCATCATGCCTTCTGCCCACCTCTACTATGCCCAACTTAGCTGAGAATCTAGACGGTTCTCCCAAGTTCATCTGGGACAGGAAATGATATTTCTGAGAATTGTTACTCAAATGATCATCATCCTTCAGAAGCCATGAGAGTTGCATTTTTATCTTTTTCTCCAAAAGAACTTTTACCTATTTTCTGTAAATTCACCAAGTCAGAAAAATCTTTCCCAGGTTTTGGCTTTCCTTTTGTTTTTTCTAAGTACTGCAGGCTGGGGGACTTCGAACTAGGAATTCTTCCTTACTTTTGACAATCACTCTGGCTAAGTTTGTAGTAATGGTCTTTGCTCCAACTGTCGAGCCTCACTCCTCATCGCCTCTTACTCAGATCACATAAGACAATTCCAGCAACGGTACTGCTTACCTCCTGGTGCCGCATCCACACCGAATATCCAGGGATCCACTTATCAATTCCTCCAAGCGCATTTTCTCTAAACTTCTCTCCCTGGTCGGAATCTTACCTCTTCCAAGATTTGTATATGGTTTTTCTTGCAAATTACTGCATTAAACCTAAATTTCTTTCCCCTCCAGTTTAACTACCTTTCCCACAGAAGGTGAAAAGAAAAAAAAATTCTTGTTTCATTTTATGAAAGAAAGCTGACTTAACTTATTAGTAAAATCAACAGAGACTCCAGACAATTCCTGTATCATCCAACAATTCCTTCAGCATCAAGGAAGCAAGGATCAGCACCAGGACTGGGAACAATGGGATTCTCCCTGTCCATGTTGGACATTCCTTACAAAGGTTACATTATCACAGATGACTTTTCAAAGGAAATCAAGCAACGACACTTCCTTACCCGGCAGTCTCTCTGAAGTGTTTTCATGAGTGCATTGTATGTCTCAGTATCAAAATACAGCCCTTCGTGCATGTCTTGCAGGAAATCTAAATCCTTAAACGTGGGGTTGGATTTCTCTCTCTCTTTTCGGGATGCTCTTCGCTTGTAAGTTGAGCCTTTCAAGTCATAAGTAAAGTGCATTCTCATGAAACGTGGCAAGACGTTGTTCATCACCACAATCCTGATGTTGATGCCCCCTGATTGCATGCAATACAGTCCATAAAATTTTGGCAAAAGAGTCCTTGGATTCTGATTTAAATTCTACAAAGAGAAAAAGGAAAAGAATGTTTAAAATCTCCTGTTTTTACAAAATAATGCTCCATTAAAAATGTGTTTTCATCTAATATGATAATTAAAAATGGAATGTGATTATCTTTATTAATAGCCATTGCTAAAATTTTGCTGTTTCTAATCTAGTTCTTAAGTCGGCTTATTAAAACATCAACTTTATCTTTCTACTAAGGGCATTAAAAGCGACTGAACTGAAAATGGACAGAATCTCCCAAATTAGCTCTAACTAAAAACAGACAGAGAATTGATTAGTGCCCTGTGTGACTATTCTCTAAGATAGCTAAAGAGAAAATTAATTGCTGGGGTATAAGGAATGAACATTTTAAATTTTAATAGCTCCCAAAAAACTGTCTTCCAAAATGGCTAGACCAATTTACAATCACATTTTGTAAGATCCTATATGTCTCATCACTCTTACCAGGGCTGAAGATCACCAACCTTTAAGATCGTTGTAAGCATGGTTGGTGAAAAGCAGAAACTTGCTTTTCAAAATCTGAATACCACTGATTATTAGATAAATTCACTATTCTTTAACTTATTTCTAGCCACCTCAGAGATAATTTTAAGTTAATATCCTTTGCTCATTTTTCTATAGACTTTTGTCATTGTTGGAGTTCTTGATATATTCTGGATATTTACCATTTTCCTATTCTACATGGAGTATTTTCTCCCAGTATGTTGTCTTTTTTATTATAAAAATAAGGAATACATGTCTGTTTTTGTTCCACTTCAAAAGTAGGCAAGAAATTAAAAACAGTTTACTAAAGGGCATATCCATCTATCTATAAATGAAAAATGTCCTAAGCCTGATCCTTCCTCTAATCCCCAACTTCTGAGGAAACTACTAATTCCACTTTCTATTATTCTAGAAATATTTGATTTACTTATATTAATTTTACTTATATTAATTTTGTCCAGTATTTTTTTGTTATACACATTTTTTTATGCCTTTTGTTGTAGTTACATTTACGTACTTGTTTCCTGTGCTTTTTTTTTTTGCTTCTTGTTTGAGAAAGCTTTTTATACCGAAAGGTTATAAATTTCTTTTCTTTCCTTCCAAACTTTTAATAGCTTTGGTCATTACATTTGGTTTTTACTCTACATGAAATTATTTTTCACGTGTGGAAGATCTGAATTACGGAATTTAATCTGTTTTCTCAAATGGATAACCATTTATTGAACCGTCTGTCCTTTCCTAATTAAGTCTCTCCTACATCATACAATAAGCTGTCCAAAAGACATGGGTCTATTTCTGGACGCTTTAGTTGAATCCATTGATCTATTTGTCTAGAACTGTACTAATACCACATCTTTAATAATGGTATAGGTTTATAGATTTTTAGTATATATTATGGCAGGCCCACCATTTTTCTTCTTCATCAAAAATGTTTTGTCCAGGGGCTGGCCTGGTGGCATAGTGGTTAAGTTTGTGCACTCTGCTTCAGTGGCCCCAGGTTCACAGGTTTGGATCCTGGGAATGGACCTAGCACCAGTCAACAAGCCATGTTGTGGCAGCATCCCACATAAACTAGAGGAAGACTGACACAGTTGTTAGCTCAGTGACAATCCTCCTCAAGTAAAAAGAGGAAGATTGGCAACAGATGTTAGCTCAGGGCCAATCTTCCTCACACACACAAAAAAATGTTTTGTCCATTCCTACAACATTTCTCTTCCAATGTTTATTTTTTGAAATGCTCTTAACATGCTATTTGTTTTCACTTTCAAATGAATCAACTCTGTCAACTTCAGGGAAAAATCCTATTGTCATTTTCATTGAATTAGATGGATTTATAAGGTGATTTGGGAGTAAATGAAATCTTTACAAAACTGAGTTCAGGAATGATGCATATGTCTTCATTATTTCATATAGTTTTGATGTCCTTCAATAACACTTTGTAGTTTCATTCATATTGGTCTTATATAAGGTTGGGTTTTTATAGACCTAAGTATTTTAGAGTTCTTATTATAACAATTCCTTTTGGATTATTGTTCACGTGTTATATTTACTATAACTTGCTTTCCCAATCAGAATTATAGTATGTCTTCATTTATTTATATCTTTATTTTTTCAATAAAGTTCATTATAAATTATTGTCATCATGAATGAGATCTCTTTTTTCCCTTATATTCTTCAACTCTATATGATCTACCTAATGGAATACAATGGATTTTGAGGGCTTATCTTACATCCTGCAAATCTGCTGGACTCTCATTGCCTCTAGAAACTGTTGGTTTATTTTCCTCAAGCTTTGCTCGTTTTCAATTGTATCATTTGCAGAGAACAGTGTTTATACTTTTCTTCTATTTATTTTCATACTCAAAAAGTTATTCCTAAGGATTCTAGCAAATATATCAGAAAGAACCATTGATGGAAGGCATCCTTGTCTTTTTCTATTATTTCTAGGGAAGGGGCTCTTGTTCTTCCCCATGAGCTATTATGCGAGCTCTTGGAGATTGATAAATGTAGAATATGTTTGTGTTCATTTACTTATGTTAAAAAAGTTCCCTGCCAATTTTTAATTAAGAGAAGATGTTGAATTTTGAGTGCCTTAGTTTCTCCTCAACATCTGTTTGGATAACCACATGATGTTCACATGTTTTCTTCTTAATGTGATGAATTATATTCTTTGCTATACTAGTTCACATAATTGGGATAAAACCACTTCTTCAGCTAAATTTTAAAATTTTATTTAATCAATTTAAATTTAATAGTCACAAATGGCTATGGCTACTACATTGGACAATGCAGTTCTAGAAGAAGAGACTAGTCTATTCCTAGAACCATAGAAGTTTAAGATTTACTCACTTAGCAGACTAGCAAAGAGAGTGATACCAGCCCTGATATCCGTTGAACCCAGCATATATGGGGTTAAAACCAAAGCACTCATTCCCTGCTCACTCCCTGGCTTCCTGGCTGCAGAATCCACTATCCACCATGGAGACAAATGGCCAAGGACAGCCACCTGGATTCTTTATCTCCTCCTCCTCCCCACTACAAGCAGCCTCCCCAGGCTGGTGGGAAAGCTCCCCCTGGCAAGGCCATATGCTCCCCCTCCCCTACCTAAAACCCCAAGAAAAACCCTTACTTTTAGTTTTTCAAGGAGTTTGGGATTTCAGCATTAGCTGCTCTTTCTCCTTGCTCAGCACTGTGCAATAATAAAATTCCTACTTTCTTTCACTATACCCGGTGTCACCGATTGGCTTGGGTACAATGGATGAGCCAACTCACTTCAGGTTTGATATCAAGAGCAATGTCAGTTTGATCCCAATTTTAGATTATTTAAAAATGTATATATGAATAGAATACATCTGAACAGATATACACCATCAAATAATAGTAATACGTATCTCTGGGAAAGGAATTATAGTTGGTTGCATTTTTTCTTCTTTTCCATATTTTCTATTTTCTGTAATATAAAGTACACAATTTGCTCTAAAAAATAAAGAAAAAGCAAACTACTTCTTCAGGATCAAAACCTTTTAAATCTGTGCATGCTGGTCCACTAAGATTTTTATTTAGATTTTTGATACCTATATTTATATGTGAGACATTTATAGCATTTAATATTGTCTCTAGGAGATTCTGGAATTAGATAATACTTGTACATACAAATGAGCTGTGTGACATCTCATCAATTTTGTTTTGAAACAAAGATGTCAATTATCACCTCTCATAGCAAACGAATGGCAGAACTGGGGCTTTTGAAATCCAAACTTGTTCCTGTAGCCACTCCAAGCACAGAAAATTAATAACTGTTATGAAAGTACAAAGAAACTGGAGCTATGAAAATGATAAGACTGCTTAAGGAAAAGTATTCATTTTGTTAAAATTGGACCAAATGTCTAGTAAATCCACCTGGGCTGGGCTAGGTTACTGTTTCTTTGTCTCTAAAGCATTACATACAAGATGATTTTCAGGTTATCAGAATTAACCTATGAAATCCTAAACTCTGAAGTGTAGTGCTAGGAACAGCTAATATTGAATACATGCTGGTACACAGTGCAGGGGATAAAGATGCAGCCTCTGGAATCCTACTACTTGAGTTCAAGTCCCACCTCTGTAGCTCACTGGCTGAATAACCCTTGGCAAGTCACTCCATTTATCTGTCTCAATTACCTCATCTATAGAACAGCAATGACTGAAGTATCTAAGGTTGCTGTGGAGATTAATGAGTTAATGCATGCAAAGCACTTAGAGTTGTGTTTAACGCACATCTTAGCACTCAATGAATGTTAACCATTCATATTACTACTACTATGAGGTGGGTGCAAAGAGCTTTGCAATGCCTTGCTTCCTTTATCCTACATTCTGTATCCTTTCTTTACCACAAGTCCCTCAGAAGATAGGTGTTTCCCAGCTCTTAAATGCTGAGGGGACTCAGGCTCAGAGGTTATGTTGCTTCCTCACAGTCACACACATAGTTGATGGCTGAGCTGGGATTTGAACCCAGGACTGAGTGAGGCAACAACTATGCTCTACAACTCAACTGCAGTTTACTTTAAAAAAAAAAATCTATGTGATGAACGTCATAGTATAATCTAAATGCAAAATAAAGTTCACCAAAGGGAAAGAAATGTGTCAGAATCACTAAAAAAATATAGAGAAAAACTGTTGAGGAAAGTGATTAAACCTCAAGTAGAAGCTTTAACCATGTGCAGTCACTTACCATGTAATAGCCTGGCAGTAGTTTCTGAAGGAACTCAGCTTCTTTATGCTGAACTGTTTTGATGATAAATTCATCATCACTGGTCACAAAAAACAAGGATCCACTGGCTCCGGGGTTGGACAGCTCTATGAGAGGCTCACTGCATATGGAATACTACAAGGGAAAATAAATTAACTTTTACAAACACAGGAAAGGTACGTGATGCTTCCAAGGAGGAAAACCACAGTATGACATATCTTGACAGTACCACATATCTTGACCATTTTGAAACAGGAAGTCCTCTCTCTGAGCTTTAAAAGGAGGCTCCAGGAATACTAAGAAGGGCCTTTGAGAGATTTCTAAAAATTTGATTGATCTGTTCATCTTAATAATCCTATGAAGGGAAATATAGAATGCCCTCCCACCCCTAGTGCCATCTGATAACCGTGAATCATCATATCTGTCCAGTGAAATAACTCAAACTGCAGTGTTAACTACGGTCCTTTGTTTCTAGCAGGTGCCCAGAGAAGAAAAAGCGAAGGTGTGACTCACACTGTGGATTTGTCACGTGAACATCAAGACTTATTCTCTTCTCACTATTTATTCCCCCAAGGGATGTCATCTACTCATGGTTTCAACAATAAGGTGACTCTAACATTGGTATCTCTAGCTCAGATCTTTCTCTAGGGCTCCAGACCCGCACATCTAACTTTTTAATAGACATTTCTATTTGGTTATACCACAAACACATCACATGTAACAAGTTCAAAATCAAATTAATCTCAGGGCTGTGGTTAGCCCATATGGTGCCTTTGTGGTAGTTAGAAAGAGGTGCCTCTTTCTCCTGGCAGATGCAGCTCTGGGCCAGATACAAGGTTGGTCAGTAGACGAAGGGGTGGATGCCAGTGCCCACTTCTACACCTTAGCCAGGTATTCTTGGGCAGTGCAGACCCTGCACAATCATACATGGTTTCTGTAGATCATCTGCCCCTACCATCTATCTTCCCTCTCTTTTCTCTATCTTAGAGAACACAAACATTATTCACTTTGTTCCCCAAACCAGAAACTTGGGCATCATCCTTGACTCTTCACACTTTCTCACCTCGCATAACGAGGCTATTGATTATATCTGCTCCCTTCATGCCATCTCTTTTGTCAATACCCTGAGTTAGATGATTTCATCATTTCATGCCTTTATTACTATGGTAAGCTCCCCCTGGTGTCCACTATCCACTCTTGACCCCTCCAGTGCATTCTCCACCAGGAAACCAGGGATCTTTCTTAAAATGCAAGTCTGATCATGTCCTTCCATGCCTTCACACCTTTCAATGGTTTCCATTGTCTAGATAGGAGATAATACCCAAGTTTTGTAACAGAAATTTCAAGGCCATGAATGGCCCAGCCCTGCCCTCCAGCCTTTTCTCTGATCACTTCCCTCCTTAAACTTTAGGTCTAGACATAGGAAGCTACTTTTCATTTTCTCAAATGTACCACACACTCTTTACTACCGGGCTTCCCAATTTTCCTCTACCAGAAACAACCTCCATTCCACCTTCAGCTTGTTGACTACCACTCATTCATGCGTTCATTCAACATTCAAAAAATATCTATCATATCTCAGGCACTCATGAAGCTTATATCCTAAAAGGAGGAAAGAGACAGTAAACAAACAAGTACATTATACATCAGAATGTGGTAAGTGCTGTGGAGCAAAATGAAGTATGGAAAGGCAGGCAGAGAATATTAACAATGACTGAGGAGTGGGTTCCAATAAATTTCAAGTAGGGTGGTCACTGAAAGCCTCATTGGGAAGGTGGCATTGGAGCAGAGGCCAGTGGAGATCTGGGGAAAGGGCATTCCAGGCAGAGGGAAGGACGAATGCAGAGGTCTTGAGACCTGGAGAGTTCAAGGCACAGCAAGGAGGCCAGAGGCCGGAGCAGAGTAAGCCATGAGGACAGTTGAAAGGATGAAGCCAGAAGGGTGGAGTGGGCCAGACCCAGTAGGGTGCCAGAGGCCACTGTAAGGACACTGGGCTTCCAAGGGAGCTGAAAGCCACTGGAGGGTCTGGAGCAGAGGACCACTCTGTTTGCTGTGCTGAGAACCCACCGCAGGTGGACAAAACAAAGACACAGGGAGCACAGTGAGGAGGCTGTCACAGCGGCTTTGGCCTTCAGTACCTCCTGGACAGTCCTTGCTCTGGAAGACTCTTCCTGCTTCCCTGAGTCTAGATCAACTGCTTCCTTGCACTGCACATTCTCGTCACAGAAGTTACCACAAAATATCTTAATTGCCTATTTACTATTCTGAGTCCCCATTAGACAGTGAAACTCTATGCAGGCAGAAACTATGAATATCTTATACTGTGATACAGTTCAGGACCTGCGCCTTGCACGCAGTAGGCATTCAATAAATTTCTGTCAAATAAACGACGAACTCCTCTAACAACTGAAAGGCTGTAAATCTCACCAAAATGCCAAAACCTGGCAGAGAAGTCAATTTTTGATTATTAGCTCACTGTTTATTAACTAATAATCTACATTATTTACTAGAGACATTGTGGCCAGAGAAAAAGGTAAGGAGACAATGTGTGGGATTCATGCTGTGAGTGGCAAAAATGGGGATTTAAAGAACCATATTCTGAGGATGGAGGCATCTGAAAACACCTGGGCTGAGCATCTCCCAAAGCTTTTTATCTGGGCTTGTGAATATTTAAATCCTTATGATAGAAAAATCTGAGAGGAGGGGTGGAAGAGGAGGAGGAAGTGATGGTGGGAGGAGGTGGGAGAGGGAAACTGGGAGAAAAATGATTAAAAGGCAGTTTCTAGATGTCACCTTTTAAATTATCTTGCTTTGGCAGCACTGTGGATAAAGGAAACAAAATTGCCCAAGAAAAGAAACAAGTGTTTGCTGGCTTCCTAAAAGTCACTGGCAACTTCCATCTTCTACCTCCTCCTCTCTCTAGCCTTGCTTCTTGATGCTCTCTTGCTAAGCAGCATTTGAGCCTCAGCACTTATGGACGAGTTGAGGATAAGGCAGGAAAACAAAAATAGCCATCAGACTGCAAACAGGATGGCATAAAAGCCAAGAGGAAGCAGAGGGCACTTATCCTGCCGTGTATCCAGAGTCCACGGGAAAAGGTGAGTAGTGGGAAGGGTATGGGACTTGGAATCAACTGATGTTTGTAAAATGGTGGCTGTGCCAGTGGCTAGTTGTGTCACCTTGGGTGAGTAACTTAGCATCTTGGAATCTTAGGAACCTCATCTCTAAAATAAAGATGATAATATATATCTGAAAGCAGCTGAAAGTTTAAAAAGTGGGCACTTTTGAAACCCCTGGCAAAGAGGGACCACTTAGTTATTGCTGTCGCTATTTTTTATTACATGATCACATGCAGGGGAGAAGGCCACACAACCTGCGTCACGCACATTCCACAGGCGGGTGAGGAAGAGCTGCGGAGCTTGAGGCTGTCCTGAGGGTTCCAGCCTAACTCCAATGACAAGACAGCGACCCAAGGGTACACTGAGACATTCTCAGATAAGCAGGAAAAAAGGTGGGTCTTTTACATAATCACGAATTTGAGATCTTGGAAAATAAAAGCGCGGACCCCAAGCTCTCACAAAGAGTGAGAGCAGACCCCACTCTCTCTTTAGAAATTCTGATTCTTTGTTCCATGGGGTTTGAATTCCTGGTACAGAAGCTTCTTATGGATAGGAGTAATGTTATGAAAGTACAGAAACAACAAAGAACGCGGAAATTAGAGGCTGCAAATAGAGAAATTAGGGGGTGATTCAGGAAGAGCTGTCTAGAGAAAACTGGATTCAGACCTGAACATCTGCTTCCAATTAAAGTCTCAAATTCTTCTATAAGCAGTGACATAATATGGAGACTATTTCATGGGTTACTTAATTGTAAAATACTCCTTTACTATGTAATTTATAAATTAATATGAATAAGAAAATAAATTGTTTTGATGCATTTTCATAACCCTTTGGGGGTCACTCATAGCACAGCATCAGTGTGCAATAAACCAGCATTATGATACTGAACAGGAATATTACCATTGCCATCTATAATTCTTTGGTTTCTCACCCTGCAACTTGGTTATCATGCTCTTTTCCAAGCTACCTTCTCTGAAATGTTGCCTTTTCAGAGCAAATAAAGAGGAGAGATGGGAACATTTTAATTAGCCATGATCAACAAGCCCCCTTGTGTGCTCCTGGGTTTCAGGCACCTTCCAGGCGCTTTCATCTGTGCAAGCGGTTCCAACGCATTCAATCTCTCGCTTCTATTTCCTGCAGGCCCTCCCTACCATACCCACTGGAAAGAATGCAAAGTACAAGCCAGCTGGGCCCTGCCAAGGCAAATTAACAATGTCAACTTGTGCAGTGTGGTGGAGATAATTTTTCCTGCCATTTCTTCCCCTTGATAGTGCTAAATATTCACCCTGTTCTCTTTCTTATTGTTGCCAGTGAGCCTGAAAAGACATCAGATAAATCACCCTGGATTTTGGAATACCAGGGCACCTGGTGGAGGGGGAAATGAACCAAGGGCCTGTTGCTCAAAAGCAGAGATGGGAAAAAACGCTCTGGGGTCCCTTTGCCTTCCCTTGGGAGGCGTTTATTTAGGAACAAATAAGGAAGAAAGAATGTGTCCCCACTGCTGCTTCATCAGTCTGTCTCACAATCCAAATTATGCACGTTTCAACATGAACTTGTAATCAGCATGCACATGGTGGATTTTAAGGGAACTAAGAACATAAACACAATAATTCAGGCTGAAATCCAGATGCAACAGCACAAAACTAAGTAGAAATACACACATATCACGGGATCCAGTATCAAATCTATCTAAAAAGTTACCAACCGTTGCATAATGTTAACCCCTCCCCCCCCATGTAGATCAGGATATCTTTACAAATTTGGGCTTGAATAGCCTTAGTTTGACAGATGCCAGGATGTACTTTGTGATTTGCACTGTATCCTTTTCTTCATCACACAGTTTTTCAAGGGACATCTTATTTCATTTTTCTGTGCTTTATTTGGCCTTAACTCTTCTGAAATGTGCTTTGGTAGGGTTGTTTGACCTCTTTTGGCTGTATTTTTCAGGATGGTTAATCACAGTTCACAGTTAGATGCGCTAAGGGAGTGGCTACCTTTAGACCACATTTAACGAGAGGTCTGAGACTTGGTGGGTTGGGAAGCATGAAGCCAGCTGGGAAGGGAAAAGAGCACCAAGGGGAGGATGGGAGACCACTGTTCTGGTCTGGGCTCTGCCCCCACCAACGTGGGTAACCTTAGGGACCATCCCTTCCCTGACCCCAGCTTCAGATTCCTCATCTACAATGAAGGGTTGGGCTAAAAAGTCTCTCAGGGTTAAACCCAACTCTCCGAAGCAAGCTGTGTCATGCAAAAGACTCTTTCCTCATCTACCACACTCCAGATCACTGGGTGGGGTCCCCAGATCCAATAGTTTGGAGATGAGCTTCCAGAAGCTCCAAGACCTGTAGGGGGAGCTGCCTTAGTCCTGGGCTGTGCGTGTCCCCAATATAGGGCAGGCAGGTGGCTGTAGCCATTGGGGACCAGGCAGCCATGTTTAGGTAGAGGGCCACTGCCCTTGTTCTGTTTCTTGCAGGTCCCAGAGATGTGACCTGATATTGAACTGTGTGTACCATTAATAAGGGAGGTGGAAAACTGGAATCAAACAAAAGCACAACTTTTAGCTGCCAGGCCCTATCTTTCCCTGTCACCCTTTATATATATATATATATTTTTTTTTTTTTTGAGGAAGATTAGCCCTGAGCTAACATCTGCCGCCAATCCTCCTCTTTTTGCTGAGGAAGACTGGCCCTGAGCTAACACCCCTGGCCATCTTCTTCTATTTTATGTGGGACGCCTGCCATAGCATGGCTTGACGAGTGGTGTGTAGGTCCACACCCAGGATCCGAACCTGTGAACCCCGGGCTGCCAAAGCAGAATGTGAAGACTTAACTGCTGTGCCACTGGGCCAGCCCCAACCCTAACTTTGTATTATGGGAAATTTCAAACACAAATAAAGGAAATGAGAATTGTGTAATTAACATCCATGTGTCTGTCTTCCAGCTTCAACAGTTATCAACTCATGGCCAATCTTGTTTCCTCTACACCCCCCAACCACTCCCCTAAGATTCTTTCGAAGCAAATCCCAAACATCAAATCATTTCATCTATAGATATTTCAGTATATGTCTCCAAAAGATAGGGACTCCCTCTTTATAATGGAACCACAATATCACCCCACCAAGAAAATAATTCGTCAACATCATCAAATATCTAGTGAGTCTTTACATTTCTCTAATTTCCTATAATTTTAAAAAAAGAAGAACTTTACTCGAATTATCTGGCCCTATCTTTCTAATATTTCTGATCAAATCCTACCCCTCCAGCCATACTGGTCCATTCAAAGTTTTTCTAAACGTTTAAGGCATTTGCATCTCTGGTCGCACATCCCTAACAAGCTCCCCCCTCGCCGAAAATCCTTCTCTTCTTTCCCACCCACTCAAACTCCTTGTAATTTTTAAAGCACAGTTCAAATCACACCACACCCACAAGAAGTCTTCCTAATCATTACTTTAACAAAGAGAGACCCCTCCCTCCTCTGAAATCCCGCAGCATTTAACGTTTCATTTCAGTCTCTTGATTTACTGCCTGGTAGAGTTGGTTGTTTGCCCACATAAACAAATCACCATTCCAATTAGATTCTAAGCTCTCTAAGTGTCATGACTCATAGTTTTAAAAAAAATTTCCCTGTAATTATTAGCAGAGTATTTTAGTTATAATAGGTGCTGAAAATACCCGGTGATTGATTAGTTTACCTTTTGCCAGGTACATGGAGGAGGACTTTGGCTCTAAGAAGACATCATTTAGTCTCCTGTGCTCCCTTAGAAATGCTATAACCTCATCATGAAAGTAAGTTTTCCAGCTTAAAGACTCACTAGGAAACTGTGTAAGCCGTGTGAGAAGTTGTTCAGAAAAAGGCCCTTGCCAAAGACAGCAACTTTGTGAGACAGGACGAGTGAAAGAATGGGCTTCCCAGCCTGCAGGTCAATGGCCGTGGGAGGGCTAAAGAGAGACCTACTCAGGTGAAGGTAGACAGGCAGCCATGTCATCATACTGACTGCTTCTGTGTGGTGAAGTGTGAGCCTGTGGCATCTCCTTGGCTGGCAGAAGCTCAAGGAAATTCAGAAGGAGAATCCATTAATTTCTTGTGTGTGGCAGAAGATGAGGGATGGATGCTGTTTTCAGTATTACAATATCAAGACCCCAGCGGGTTTCCCAAACACGTTTTCCGAATGACAGTGACCCTCAGTAATCACAGAATGGACAGAAACCAAAGAATCTTCCCTAACCGCCGCCCCCCCCCCCCCCCCCCCACACACACAATGTGTGTGTTTGCGTACTTGAGTAGTTGGGAGGGCAGGGTTGGCAATGCTGGGTAGAGGCACCTGACATCTCAATTAAGGGGCGCAGTAAGGCAGAGAGCTACAGGCACGTAACCATACAAGGGCAGCAGATGCCCAGGAATTTTCTACTAGGTTCCCACTGCTCTATGAAGACTTATTAATGTGCCTCAAGGAAGCAGTATTATCTCATCTGGCAGAAGTCATATGATTCTCTAGGGCCCAACTAAGAAGAGGGTCATTCATGGGTTTTCATCAGCACAGAACAGAATCAGCTTTGAAGTCAATCATTTACATCTTACCCAAATTATAAGACGCAGTTTAAATACTCTGTTACAAGTGACAAATGTTGCTATACTTCCTCTGCAAAGCATTATGCCAGGATCTGGTTCAAGTCTTATTAAGATCATCCCGAATGGGATGAACAATAAATATTTGATGGCATCCTTCCTACAGCTTCTTGAAAACCAATCTGGAAGAGCCCCAGGGTGTTAACAGTGATCAAATTATGAAATAAACCATTTTTCTCTTGAAACAGAAAGGAAGTTCCTGGCTCCTTGAAGAGGAATAACGTAAAACTCTGAGGTCACATCGGATTACCTGACAATAAGGCTGTTGTGTTTATATCTGCTGCATGCCAGAAGGAAGACAGGGAGAAGAGATAAGTCTAAGCATAAAACATGTCCTTGTACCCAATAAAAATACATTTAAAAAGAGCCTGCATGAAGAGACGCTGAGAACAAAACAATCCAGCTTCTTTAAAATGGTATTCAAATTGTAGGTCAAGGGGAAAATAGTTGTGGGCCAAGGCAGGTTTGCAATGAATGGTATAAACAAGGCAATTAAAATAGGAAGGCCTTCAAAGAGAATCCAATCAGCAAAATTCACAGGAGTATTTAGAACTAATTTTAATAGATCTGTTAGAATAATTATCTGAAGTAGCAACCAATATCACAGTTATTTAAATATCAATTACCGGAACAGATTTTGTAGTTATCAGGTAAAAGTTGCAGAGTCAAATCACATTTCCTGCAGTTAAATTTATAATCATTATAAAACTTGGAACTTCTCCTATGCTCCAGAGCTTTATAAAATAAGAGACACAAGCCGCTTGTCGCTGTTGCTATGAGACAAATGTTTACATCACACATTTCTGGAGAAGGAAGGAAAATTACAGGTTCTTACCAAGTAATCATCAGGCTTGATACCAAAAAGTTCTCTGAAATATCGGAATGCTAGCGGAGCATATGTCTTAAATCTGAAGTCTGGGTAGTGATGTGCTGGGGTCAGATTGCTTCCTTCGCTGCAGTTAAAGTATTTTTTTAAAAAAAAGAGAGAGAGAGAGAACATTAGCAAAGACAATTTTGACTTCAAATTCTAGCTCTACTAGTCCTGGGCCAATTTCCCCTCTGGAAAAACATCCTCTGATAGTGGGGCTCTCTAAGCTCACATCACAAAGGCCAATGGCCATCAAGTAAACACAGACGCTAACTCAGCGAGGGCTACTCCCAGGAGGCGTTCCCTGACATTCACAGTGTGGCTTTAGTCTGAAAATTCTTTATCATCCCTCCTGTGCCTCCTTCCTGGGAATATCACTCCATCTTTCCCAGTGAAATCACAGTTGTAATGTGTTAGGTATAAGATCTATGGCTTAGTATGTGGGACAATTTCAAAAATGTACTTTTTTTTGGCCCTGAATTTTGAATATTGGATAAACATTTTAAACTAGAAATAAATGAGTAAAATAATTGTGTGTGTGTGTGTGTGTGAGGAAGACTAGCCCTGAGCTAACATCTGTTGCCAATCTTCCTCTTGTTGCTTGAGGAAGATTGTCCCTGAGCTAACATCTGTGTCAATCTTCCTCTATTTTGTATGTGGGACACGACCACAGCATGGCTTGATGGGTGGTGCAGAGATCCACGCCCAGGATCTGAACCTGCAAACCCCAGGCTGCAGAAGCAGAGTGTGTGAACTTAACCACTATGCCACTGGGCTGGCCCCAGTAAAACAATTTTTAAGGTATCTCACACCAACAGGGAGAATCATTCCACTGGAAATAGATGAGTCCTGAATCTGAACTCTTTCTTACATCCATATTTACAGGAAAAGAGACCTTAAACATTTTAGGGATTTAAAAACTTGATTTCCATCCTCAAATATATCATTACCTTTTTTTCTGTCCTCTTATGAATTCATCTTTGAAAACTGTTCTGCAATATTTATGATATATAAAAGGTATATAGAAATAGACCAATGAATACTCATGAATTCAAAATGCTGAAGAAATAAAATGCTATCCATAGAGTTGAATCACCTTCTGTACTTTTTACTGATCACATAGCCTTCCTTCTCCTTAGATACATCCAATAGCCTGAATTTTGATGTTTATTATTCATTTCATTCTTTGACTACATATAATACACTTCACATGACATCAGACAAGTCATTTAATCGACTTGTACTTAAATTTTTCATTGTGAAAAATTAGTGCAGTAGAATAATATAATTTTACATAGAGGTTCAAGATCTATTTTTACCACACTCTTAGTTGGGACACCGGGGCTCTGTGCAAGTTTATTTTGGTCTGGTTTTCAGGATACCACACAAATAGGACTGCAAATAAAAAGGCTTTCAGCACACAACGAACACTTGGAATCTACTACACTTTAAGTTTGTTGAGGTCAGTCAGATTTTTATATCAGTATCCAGCATACACAGACATTCAATAAGTATTTGTTAAATAAAAGAATTCATTTTCAAGATAACGCTAATACAGTAAAGTTGATTCTTACACGAAGCTTAGGTTCCAAAGTCAACACATAAGGTAAAAAACCACCATAGTCAAAAATTATCCTTGAAAACCATTTAGGAAATTATCTATTCAACATATCCAGTGAGCCAGTCCTTCTTCCCACACAGTTACAGGTGACTGCTTCTTTTGGTGAGTTCCAGAGGAAGTAGTTGGCTTGTGTTGTTAGGGGCCATCATCATATAATAAATCTTACCTTTAAAGGCTAGGAGTATACTCAGGCAGCAGTAAGGCATGCACTTCAGGAGAGTGACATAAGAGCTAAGAGCGGAGTGACACAGGGAGAAGAGTGGTCCTCGCCAGCTGAGCCTCACTGGATGGAATGGCCCCCAATCACCTACTCTTTTAAGTGGTTATTGTTTTTCTAAGCAAGTATATAGTTCAATATTCGTAATGTACGTATGATGGCCAGGTATTATATCCAAACATTTCCTCATTCCATATTTTGGATTTATAAGGGGACATACACTCAGTTATAGATCCTATGAGTTTGTCAAAAGGAATAATTCTGGAACTTATATAACATGCAATGATTTGAAAATGTGAACTACATAGAAATAAGGGGTAAAATCAAAGAGACTGAAAGTGACCTCTGACATCCTTCCTCATTTTTATAAGTAAGTGAAAGCAATCACAATGCCTTGGGTTCTGAAGCAGGGTGCTTGCAGTGGGCTAAGACTGTGGCCAATTTCTTATTTCTTCCACTCTCTTTCCTCCTTTCTATCTCATGCAATCAAAGTAATTCATTCCATTAGAGCAGATTACCTTCAACATGCAAAGAGGAAGATGAAACACCATGTTCCACTTACATTATTTGCATTATTCTCACCTATATTTGCATTATTCTTATGCAGTTGGGAATCTTTACTCAAGATTTATCAGAGAGCATACAGTATTTATTATTACTATTTTGTGTGTGTGTGTGTGAGGAAGATTGGCCCTGAGCTAATATCTGTTGGCAATCTTCCTCTTTTTATTTGAGGAAATGAATTCTGCTGTCCTTTGACTAGTATTAAGACTAGTTCGCATTCTCTTAAATCATACTGGATCTGCTGTATGGTAATTAAGATGCTCTTAACTCCCTGTAGTCGAGGGAGACCCCGGTTCAAGTTCCATCTCTGCCATTTACAAGCTGTGTTTCCTGAGGCCTGGTACTGAACCTCTAGAAATGAAATGACAAAGTCAATGGGAACATGAACGGCAATGTGCTTGGCATGTGGGGAGCTCTCAGTATGTCTGGATGACTGAAGCTGTACAACGACGGGAAACAACCCAGATTGAACACTTCTCATGAAGAATGAGTTGACCACGTAATTAAAAAAAAAAAAAGGGAAAAAGAAAATGACAAGATGGGAAAATATTTGCAATCATATTACAGACAAAGGGCTAATCTCCCAACATAAAGAACTCCAATAAACAGTAAAGAAAAAGGCCAAAAAGTTAACTTTTTAAAAAATAGCCAAAGATATGATCAGGTACTTCACAGAAATGGAAGTATAATTGATTTAAACATATGAAAAGATGTTCAACCTCACCCATAACAAAAGAAATGCAAATTAAATGTCACCGAGGGACTCTTTTACCTATGAGATTGGCAAAAATCCAAAGCTTTGATATAGCTCAAGGGAAACTGGCACCCTGAAGCATTATTAGTGGGAAAGTACACTGATACTTTTCTTATGGACAACATTTCTACAACTTCTGTCAAAATTACAAATATATTTAACTCTTTGATCCAGCAAATGCATGCCTACAATTTATCCTATAAACTGGCATATGTACAAGATGACTTTTGTGTACTTGGTTATTCGGTTTAGCATTGTTTGTAAGGACAAAGGACTGGAGGCAGCCTAGATGTCTCTCAGCAGACGGCTGGTCAAATTAATTATGGTTCTGCCACATACTGGAACAGTATGCAGCTTTTAAAAAACAAAGAATGAGGGGGCTTATTATGTATTGACATGGCAAGATCTTTGGGATAAATTAAGTGAAAGAAGCATGATACAAAATCCTGTGTATGGCGTCTATCATTTGTATACAAAAGGAAAAAAATTTTTTTGGCTTGTATATGCCTAAAAAAAGCCTTGAACAGTGATCATTGGAACTGGACACTGGGTAAAAAAGGCACAGGGACAAAAGGGACACTTTTCACAGCATCCCTCTTAAAGCACCAAAAGGATGATCTCTTCTATGTATTACCATTCAAGACATAAAATAAGTTTTGAAAGTTAGGGTTAAAAGCTATAACCTCACATACACACATCCCAAAACAGAGCTCTGAGTGCTCAGAACCACAGCAGGAGAGTTTGCTTCTGCATGTTAAGCTGCACCAGTGAAGGACAATCATCAGCTTGACCTGAATGAAGCTCTAGTGAAGGAAAGGCAAATCAATGGGACTGTCAGCCTGGCTGGAGTTCGTCAGGAGTTAAGACTACACAAGAGCAGAACCAAACAGCAGGCCCAGTGTGGGTCAGCCAGCGATACCAACCAGAGTTTTCTAAGGTCGTGCATTGGCAGACCTACTGGGTAGAGGTGTGGGTGTGGCTGCTGGCCCAAAGACGTCTAGCACAGAGGCTCCTCAGCCCATGTATGAAATGCTTAGCTAAGGCAGTTAAACACAACTGCAATCAGCATTAGTCTGCCAGCCAGTACAAGAGTCCCACCAAAGATTCCTGCGGGCTTTCCTTGCCTGAGCCTGGGTGGTTTCCATCACCACCCAGCACCTAGACCAAGTCAGCAAAAATATTTCTTCACAATTTAAGATTTATATCATATTCCTTCAACGGATTTATGTAGTGTTCAGGGGGAAAAACCTCACTTTCCTGTTTTGGCATAAAATTGAGGCTTTGGAAATTTCAAATGTGAAGTTTCAAGTAGTTGTTCTAGAGGCTTGGTCCCCTAGGCAGTAACATTTCAACAATAAAAATTTGGAGGCCAACGTGGGATTTCCAACCTTATTTTTCTAAGTACGAACTTAAACAATTAAGCAAACACACGGTACCATCTCTATCAAGTTATAAAAGAAATGGTATATTAACTCCATTAAAGGAGGAGGAAACTTCGAATAAAGAACAGTACTTTCTCTGTCTTGTCCTTTTCTCCCTTATTTCACTAGGAAGCAGTCAAAGTTTGATCAAGGACTAGCTCTGGCATTTTGACATTCATCTCTTCTGAGTAGAGTTCAATTTTTAAGACCAAAACCGCTGCTTGTCTTAAATTCAAAAATACGTACTTCTTAATGGCAATGGATGTTTAGAATGATATAATGTTAAAGCTTGACGAAGCATTAGCCACCATCTGGAATTTCCCATTTAGCAGATAAAGAATCAGAGTTCAGGGAGGGAAAGTAATGGCTTAAACTGGTCAGACACAAATAAGACTGGGAGCTTAGATCCACACCAGAGCACTGGGAAAGTCATAAGCAGACAGGTACGCCTTAACTTGAACCTGATGTTCCTAGGTTAGTCTTCCTTTTTGGGATTCAGTTACAGGCTTCAGGGTACTCTCTGCCCAAATAGCCCAGTTACTTCTCCACAAGGGCCTTACACCACAGGGTCAGGTGGGCAGAGTTCAGCTTCTAGAAGCTTGATAAGCCACACAGGCATTCTCATCTGTTATGTATTGTGAACATCTCAGCTTTGTGTATGTGGTTTCAGAGTCTGATAACCACGTGCTATTTTTGGTGACTCTGGGAGGAGAGATTTGGTGCTAAAGAATGAGGGGAAACTAATTTAGCATCTCCAGGACACCTAAGGGGTCCAGTTTTGGAGCTGAGAGCCAGAACCTGGATGGTTTAGAGGCAGAATTTTATATTTTCTGAGTTTCCTTGATTTCAAATTGTAACAGTCAGTCATGTTTCCAGCCTCTTGAGAAAACAAGTGGGTCAACAACTCCTGGATGATAGATTCATTATGAGGAATTGGCTCATGTGATTACGAAGGCTGAGAAGTCCCATGATCTGCCATCTGTAAGCTAGAGGCCCAGGAAAACTGGTAATGTAGTTCCGGTCCAAACTCAAAGGTCTGAGAACCAGAGCAGTCAATGGCGTAAATCCCGGTCTGAGTCTGATGGCCCAGGAACCAGGAGCACTAACGTCAGAGGGCAGGAGAAGATGGATGTCCAGCTCAAGCAGAGAGCAAATTAGCCCTTCCTCCACCTTTTTGCTCTATTCAGGTCCTCAACAGATTGGATGACACCTACCCAAACTGGTGAAGTGATCTTCTGAGTCAGTCTACCGATTCAAATGCTCATTTCCTCTGGAAAAACCCTCACAGACAGACCCAGAAATAATGTTTTACTAGGTATCAGGCATCCTTTAGCCCAGTCAAGATGACACATAAAATTAACCATCACCGCAAGCATGACCTCCCCCACCAAGAAGCAGGATGAGTGAAAGGTCCTTCGTGCTAATGCATAGACAGTGATACAAAGAAAATTTAAGTCGCAGTACAGTTGGATGAGTGACACTACAGGCCAGTAACAAACTAGTGGTGACACCCAGTCTTCAAACCTGATCTTTGCAAGTCAGGGTGCATAGGAGCAGCCTTAGGCATTATTAATTGCCTCTGTCTTTTCAGGCAAGTGGAGACGTCTTAGTTTCCACATATGACTCTTTATTTAAGCAGTGAAATACAAGTTGGTTCTCTCTCTTGCCAAATTAGATAGTGGTCTTCAAAGGAAAAACAGAACAAAAGACACACTCCTTGCTGGTGCCAACCTCCCTCCACTGAGCACTTTTGCGACGGGTACATACGAGATGCCTTGTGCAACAGGAGGCTGAGCCATCTTTTGAGGCCAACCAGCTGACAGCCAGTCTTTAAAAGTCAGTGGAAGATTAAATTTGAAAACCAAAGAATGCATTCTGGGGTGTCATTTACTGGGAACATGTGACATCATCGATTACCTAAATGTTAAACCTACCAAGTAGTTATTTCTACACTTGGAAATTGTGTTTTGAAGGCAATTTCAAGTAAGTCAAAATGTTATATAATATTCACTGTGTGTAATACATCTTTTATTTTGAACTAAAGGAAGGAGTATGTAACTTCTATTAAGAGAAATCAGTTTCTTCCCATGCCCACCACATAAATGTTGAACACATATTTAAAGAATTTTGACTTGAAGGGGCATCATATCATTGGCTTGCCCAACAACAGCCACATATCTCCTTTAACCCTGAGAAGAATATTCTGGCAGCTTTGAGTTCTACCCACGTATACAGAATGTCTGTATAGATCAAGGGTGGGCAATCTTTTTAGAGTGTCTGTTGCAACTACTATACTCTGCTGTTATACTGGAAAAGCAGCCACAGACAACACGTAAATGAATGGACATGGCTGTTTTACAATTAAACTTGATTTACAAAAAGAGGTAGGGAGCTGGATTTGTCCGAGAGGCTGCAGTGTGCTGATTCACAGTACAGACAGATTCTTGGATGAGTTCATGTCACTTGAAATGCAGGTAGATGGCTTGTCTGGCAAAACCTAACATTTAGTGCTGATATCTGGGAAGGCTGACATGAACATTTGATAGATTTGTTTGCTTGTCATTTAGAATCATGTTTTACCCTTACAGCAATTCTGTGGAATTCTCTCCCCTAATGAGGGCATTCCCTGGCAATTCAAATAAATCCCAAAGAACACATCTGTCTAGTCTAAGGGCTGTTTTCTGCAATGATCCTCACACCAAGCTTAGCTTGATTTTACAAGTGAGGAGATTAAAATGCAGGAGGCTTTCATAAATTCTTCAGTTAGATAATTATTCTTGGATATGGAAAGACACATAAACTTTTACTGCCAGCTTTCAAACCATAGTTTCCATCCCAGAGAAGGCAGTGATGGTGTCTCCTGGAGGGGAACAGAGGAAAGGATGAGAGCTGGTTGTCAAGGGACCAGAGAGGAAGATTTAAGTTTATAATTCTAAGGTAATAGCTGGACACTTTTTCTGATTCAAAAAGGCAGAAATACTGTTCCTGTGTTTTATCACTATACTGTAGGGGAAAACAAAACTTTGGAGCCAGTCAACTCTGAGTTCAAGTCTGGCTTTACCATTTATTGGTTCTATAGCTTTGGGTTAAGCCAATTAATATCTCAGGGCCTTAGTTACTGCATACGCAAATTTTCTTATAAAGATGAAAGGTAATAATTTATTATATATCATATAAATTTGTATCAGTAAAACTATGCTTGGTTCATACTTGACTTATGAACTTGGTCTCCCTTTGCCACGTCAGGTTCTTGTTTACATGGTAGAAACATTATAAAACATCCTCTTTCTTCCTAATCTCATTTATACATGAAAATTTATCTATAACCTTGAGTTTATGATTGCAGCAGAGAATTTGGGGTGAAATGATTAAGGTATGGTCGTGGTTCTCTTACTCATTGACTTTGTGTTTTTGGAAGATCATGGAGCCAGATCGGTGGAAGGAATTTTATATCATCCTTCAAATCTTAAACAGGTCCAGAGCTTTTTCCATCCACAAAATGAAATAATCCATAGAACAAATACATAATATCTAAAAATAACTTTGAGCCACTTTAAAATAAATAAATACAACATAACACAATGCATTTTGTTGCTAAGGGAAACAGACTCTGCAGCTTCACAGCAGTAGTAAATTAAAACATCTCCAGGCACCCTAAGCAATTGTTCTATGACCCAGATAGATTCATTGAATTTTAGAGCCACCAGAGACTTCACAATGTTCTGGTTGCCTACAACCAGGGCCAGCCCTGCCCTCGTCCCCTACTCTCACCCCCAGGCAGGTTTAGAAGAATGGGCGGATAGGGAGGGAGCATTATTTGACAGATTTATTGAGGTATAATTGACATACAATAAAGCGTACAGTTTGTTAATTTCCACATGTATATATACCCATGAAACCATCACCACAATCAAGATATTGAATTTATCTATCACTTTCAACAGTACTACTGGCATGGCCTGGGGCTCATAAATATTCTGAACCATGCAGTGCTATACATGGAGTTGTCTCATCCAAAAAAAGCCAATAGCGCCTCCATTGAGAAACACTGGGCCCAATCCCTTTGCTCAACCACTGAAGAAACTTAGCCCAGATGAGGAAACTGAGGCAAGACCCACATAAGTTTCCTCTGTTTTTATGTAAATACATATGGAGAACATATGTTATTTAAACAAAAAATATAGTATTTGCTGAAAGAAATTCTTGGTCTGAATCAAATGTTTAATGTCCTATGACATTTAAAAGCTATAAATACCCTAAGATGATATATTTTAAATGTGACAGTGCATTCCTCTGAATAGGGTACGTTAGCTAGCTGGTCCCCATCCCATTCCGCTGCTGCTGCTGCTGCTACCTTGGGGTAGAGTGAAGGTCAAAGACACAAATTCCAGATATTTACAACTTTACCTTCCTGCTCCTGAAGAAAAAGGTGAAAAAAGATCTCATTTTGTCTTCATGATAAAGATGCAGTATGCTTATCATAAATCGTCCATGAAAAAAGGATTCACGGCACTGAGAAAGTGCCTAAAAGTGCTTATGAGGACCTTAGTTACGCATTCTATGTTGTAAAGTATCTCGTACAGTGTCATGTATACTTTAGTTGCTAAACAGATATCTTAAATATCAAAATAAAATTAATTTAAAAACCATTTGGAGTTTTATTAGTTGCAAGAATCACGTAATAACTCCAAGAACAAAATTTGGTATCCACTGGAAAGACTGGCACTCTAAAATGGAAAGTCAGGTGCTAGGCCAGTGGTTCTCAGTTTTATGTGCTGAGAATCACCCAGAAGGCTTGTTAAAACAGATTCCTGGGGCCCACCTCCAGAGTGTCTGATTCAGTTGATCTGGGGTGGGGCCCATAGATCTGCATTTCTAACAAGTTCCAGGTGATGCTGATGCTGTGGGTCTGGGGACCATACGTTTGGGCCATGCTTTCCCCCAGTGCCCATCAGTGGTTAGCTCTGTTGACTGGACAATGCGAGTAGAAGAAATCGGCAAGGATGGAGCACCCTGCCCTTCTTTATACACTCATCTTCAGTTGTAACTGCTCCCAGTGTCTGAACCCACTGCCAGGCCCCCTCCCACAAAAGACCTCTATTCCTCTTGTTCTTTGTAGCCAAAGTAAAAATAAGGTTGAAACGTCTAAGTAGAGGCCCTAGAAGACCATGAAAGCTACAACATCCTGCAAGCACATTTACCAGAATTATGAACCTAACAGATCATACCGAAACATTAAGATAAACTCGTGACCTCCTGACTTTAAGAGAAAAATGTAGTCAATCACACTTTTTTGGAATGATAGACTGCTAAAAACAAACATATATACAGGACAATTTCCAACTATAGAAAGGAGAATAGTGCCACGAGCAAACAGGATTATATCCTAGGCCTTGGGGTTGTCCTTTTTCTGTCTGGAAACTCATTCTGGTGGCCAATTTCAAAACTTCTGATAGATCAACTTCACTTTTCAGCCAAGAGCATTTAAAGCAAAACTAGGCTATCTGGGTTCATAGCTGACTTTTTTTTATATATTTGGGCTCCTTTGTGACTATATGGCCACACTCACCTAAGATTTTATTTCTAGGTAGTTGGCACCTGGACATAGAGATAAATGTATCATTTCTCTGAAGATTTTTTTTTTTTTAATAAAGCAATGAAGACACTGAGGGTAAATCTGTCACCATAGCCATTCTCATCCAAGCTCAGTAATTAATGGTAACAAAAATGGCTTATTTGGGAGAGAAATATTTATTTTAAATATAAATGTGTCTTGTAAGTCAATCTTCATAGCCCAAAGACAAAATATTTCCCCTCAACTCCCTAAATTGAATACCTTTATTTGCTAGACCATTTTCTTTGAAAAATCCTGGCAGAAGTGGTGACATTTCCAATTTAATAATGATTACTTCTCTTCCTATACTAAGGTAGTAATAGACTTTTAAATTTTTTTTATTGTTGTAAAATATACATAATATAAAACTTACTATTTTAACTATTTTTAAGTGTACAGCTCTGTCGCATTAAGTACATTCACATTGTTGTGCAACCATCACCACCATATGTCTCTAGATTTATTTGTTGAATTGATTTTTTTCCCCAAAATACGATAAAGTTAGAGATGATATGTGTGGGTAACTTTGGGGTTTTTGCAAATATGGTGTCAAAACAGCAAGATTCTCATAAAGTTTTCTAGAGGAAATTTAAGTTAAAGTCATCACAAAAGAGGAGCTATACGACTGAACTCAAAAATGAGGCCCAACTGGGGGCCCCCCACCCCATCTTTTAAATTAGGAGTAGCGAAAACCTGGCACCAGCTGCTACTTCTTAGGTGTCCTCTTTTTCTTAACCTGTGCAGACGTTACTCTGTGATTACTGCATTCTTTCTCTTCTCCATACGGTCTTCCAGGCATTATCACAACTGATAACAACTGGCCCCCATAGGATGAAACCTATTGACTATCTCCATATAAAAAATGCAAGCCACCTGATGCAACAGAAAGTAACAATGGTTTGGACCGCTTTTGGCCCTGCCCCGGCTCCAACATGAACATCAGTACATGTACACACACTGGTAGAAAAGTCTTCAATACGAGGATGTCACAACAAAACCATCACAAATAAAAATGTTCTTACCTAGGTAGGAACACACTTTCCACCACATAAAAATCTTGCATGAGAACATCTCGATCTGGCTTGGAGGTGAGATTGCCCACGGTGTATCCTATTCCCAGCTGAATAGCACCTTTAATGGCAGATGATGCCGTCTGCAAAGAAAACAAGGGTCTCAGCGTCAGCCTCAACAGTCAGGGCCTTGTTCAATGTCACAAGCAGCAAAAACAGGAGAGGGAGATTAGATTTTCTTTCTTGTTCCTAAGCAACGAGGAAACTAGGTTTGGAAGGAAAATAGGTTGCTTCTTTTGATGGACAGTCTATTCCAAATATTAAAGACCCTTCTTGTCATGAAATTATTTTTGTGGTAATCTTCCTACAAATGCTTCTAAGGTCAAATTACAGTCTAAAAAATCTCCATCTTTATTTCATTAAGAACTTAGAAACTTGGTAGAACACTTTCAATATACTGCACCAAAATTATGACCAAAAGATAAATGGTAGAGAGCCAATCCTGATGGTCTAGTGGTTAAAGTTCCACGCTCTCCACCTTGGCGGCCTGGGTTCGTTTCCTGGTTGTGGAACCACACCACTTGTCTGTCAGCAGCCATGCTGTGGTGGTGGCTCACAAAGAAGAACTAGGAGGACTTACAGCTAGGATATACAACCACGCACTGGGGCTTTGGGGAGAAGAGAGAGAAAAAGAAGAGGAAGACTGGCAACAGATGTTAGCTCAGGGCGAATCTTTCTCTACCAAAAAAACCCCAAAAAAGATAAATGGTACAGTCACTTTTTTTAAAAAATCAGAAGTTCTATAACATACCTATGGATCAGGAAGAGTATTTTATCTTCATAAAGGATGAGAAAGCAAAAAATAATTTGAATCTTTGAAATATACAAAATTTAATTTGGAAACTGCTTGCTAGTTTGGCATGGATCCATAATCCTAATTTCCTACACTGATCTGTGATCAAAGACATAGCACTGGAACGGCAATATTTCCAATTTACTACCTTTCTTCATTTCATTCCATAATTAAATTGACATAATGTTAACTTGGGGACTGCCACATATATGTGTATATGTATATATATAAGTACGTGTGTGTATAATTTTAAGCAACACAATAGGAGAAATAGAATAACTCAATTTAGGAAAATTAGAATGCATTCTTCTTAATGATGAAAGGGTATCATATTTTTATGCCTTAGAGTGCCTAAGGTAGTACCACGTACACAGTGGGAGCTAAATAAACACTTAAATCAGTGGTTCTCAACCAGAGATGTTTGGCGTTGTCTGAAGACATTTTTTGGTTGTCATAACTGGTGGTGGTGGTGTCACTGCTGGCATCTAGTGGGTAGAGGCCAGGGATGCTGTTAAACATCCTACAATGCACAGGACAGCTTCTCATACAAAGAATTATCCAGCCCAAAATATCAATAGTGGTGAGGTGGAGAAATCCTCACTTAAATGAATGTAAAAGATCATCTGTTTTATAGAAAAAATACTTTCTTTCTCAGTTAACATTTTCACTTAGCAAGTCCAAGACCCATCCCCACCTCCCCACATACTTTATTCTTTTTTATTTCTTCGCGCTTTGTAACATCAAAGGATACATCTCTCTTCTTGAAAGAATTTATCCTCTTCATTTCTATGAGAGAACATGGTCCCGGGGCCACTTCTACCTTTTCTGATGGTGTCTCCTTTCATTTATTCACTGGCTTCTCATATTCTATTTGCTATGATTTCAGGGGCCCTGAATGCTTGATCCTTGATCTTCAGATTTCCCTAATTTCCTCAGATCCTCAATTATGTAGATAATCAATCCACTCTTAATGGCTTCCAATATTGCCTCTACATGGATGACTCTTAGACCTTTTAAACCTATTTCAATGCTTTTCTATCCTCACAAACATAGTACATACAGAACCAAACTTAATATCTTACAACCTTTCCACTCCACCCCCAGGGCTGGTTTTCTTTCCCAAGGCACTGTAATCCTCTGTCACTCAAGATTGAACCCCAAACAAACCACATCTAGCACAGGGCTAGGTCCCCAATAAACCCATGTTGACTTCACCCGAAATGGGCAAGGTCAATCAGTATTGCTCAGTGAGCTCCACTATACAACTAGTAACAGTCGCTTTCCCATGGAGTCACTCAATCACTTTGCTTGCTCTACTGCAAATATTACGTCACCCTTAGTCTGAGGACAACTACCCACCCCCTCCCTGCAGGAGGTGGGAAAACGTCTTAGTGCTTTTCTTTTTTCACATGCCTTTTTACTTAAGATTCCAGGGCAGCAAGATGGCAAAAGACTGAGACTCAAGCCCATAGTGCAACTAGTGCTTAAAAAACAAGTTTGCTATTTTAATACTCCCTCTCTGAGCTCTGTGATGCTGCCAGTTGGCATCAATGACCTTTTGTACCAATAGCTTTGACTTCTGAAGGCTGAAATGGATTTTTCTCATTTTAACCTCACATAAAAATTCAAAAGCCATCTCTTTTCCTATCCATCACTCAGAGAAGTATGGCACAAGATATGACACCAGGACTTTGCAGAAGACCCAACACCCCAGAACGTTCTGTTCCAGACTTATCAACAGATTCACAGGCTCTCAAAGCGCTTTTCCCCCTCCAGATCCTACCCTGAGTCTGCTTTCCAGACCTACCTGTGTTTCTGCTTAATTCAGTAATTTAACACTTCTTGGGCTGGAACACCTGTCAACGTTCCAGATAGAGTGCCAATTCTTTGTTGACCCCCCACCCCCAGCGACGGAAGGAGGTCAAAGTTGTAGGAGTCTGTATCTGTTGTTTTTAAACTTGAGAAAGCATGAGAATCACTGGGACACTTGTTAAAATAGACTTCAAGCAAAACTATGGAAACAGTAAAAAGATCAGTGGTTTCTAGGGGTTGAAGGAGGGAAGGGATGAAGAGGGAGAGCACAGCTCTTTCAGGGCAGGGAAAACACACTGTATGATACTACAATGAAGGAGACATGTCATTAAACATTTGTCTAAACCCAAGAGTGAACCTAATGTAAACTACAGACTTTGGGTGATTAAGATGAGTCAATGCAGGTTCATCAACTGCAACAAATGCACCGCTCTGGTGGGGGATGTTGATAACGGGGGAGGCTGTGCATGTGTGGGGGCAGGGGGTTATATGGGCAATCTCATACATGCCTCTCAATTTTTCTGTTAACCTACAACTACTCTAAAAAAAAGTCAATGAGCATTGAAAAACAAAAGCAAAAACAGACTGATGGGTTGCATCCCCACAATTTCTGATTCAGAAGGTCTGGGGTGAGGCTCAAGAATTTGGTCTTGCTCTTAGGAACACCGAAAAAAAATCTTTCTGTTATGGCATAAAATTAAATTTTGAGTTCCTGAAGGAACAAGATTTTGGAAAGGACTCCGCTGACATCTGTTTAGTTAAACCAAAAAACAGACTTGTAATAGTATTACTTTCCTTTCAGCCTCCTTAAAATTCAAGGGCTCCAATGGGAGAAATAATAGAAATTGTAGTAACAGTCAATCTTTTTTGATCAACTATCTGTGCCAGGCACTTGATACATGGATGACTATGATCACAATCCATCATAATCATAGCATATACTTAAAGAGTGTTGACTAACTGGCAGGCGCTGTTCTAAGGCTTTGGTTATATTAACTCTTTTATCCTCACAAGGACCCTATGAGGTACGTACTGTCATTATTTCCATTTTACTGACTCAGGAAGGTTTGTGACTTATACTAGGTCACACAGCTAGTGAAGAGGTGGAGCTGGGACTCATAGCTGGGGAGTTTGGCTCCAGAGGGCAAGTTATAAACAAGTACACTGCTGCCTCTAATGTCAGAATCTCTGAACTCATTTAACCTTTTCAAGGACCCTCAAGAATAGTGACAATCGCACCCACTTTACCGGTGGGGATTTAAGGCTCAGCAAGGTGAAGTGACTTGCCCCAGTCACATTGCTAGCATGTGGCAGAGTCTGGCTGCAAAGCCCTTGCTGCTTCCACGTCTGTTTTCCCAAAAGGAGCCTAGAATCAAGGTCAGAAGTTCTCTTTTAAGTCTGGCAGTTTGACCTCAGCAAAGGAAGCAGCTCTGTGGGAGCCATTCCTTTTGATGAAATAGGAATAAAATATTTTATTTGCTTCTAATCATACCCAACGATGGGTAAGCCTAAAGAAAACTTGTAAGCCACTTAGTAAACCAGTATAATCACCATCATTAATGTCACTATTAGTAACACGGGGAGGTATAAACAGGAGATACTTTGCTGCCACTGGAGGAATGATGCCACAAGTTTTTCTCCTCCCCATCTCCACGTGCTATTAAACACTTCAGCATTGATGCATTAGAGTATGATTCAAAAGCATCTAGTCTACTTCATGGAAACATCTGATTGTATTCACTGTTACGTGGTTTCTCAAGTCACCATCACCTGACACTTTCCCATTGGACATTAGGCACACAGGCAGATGGGTGGTGCCGTAGCATTTTCAACAAAACCCCTCTTGAGCAAGATGTGCTGTAAAACTGTAAAACTGCAACGCTACCTGGAGCGTCTGACGAGATTAGTAAATCATGATGACGACAAAGAAACTTCTGTGTGTAGTGCTGGCGGCTGCTCTTCTAGAACCAGCAGTTCGTTCCCTGCAAACGTGGAGCCACCAGCCCCTCCTCCTTCCTCAGGGATGCCACCACCAGACCAGCGAGTCTGCAGTGAGCCCGCACCTTCAATGCACACACTCAGCCCCTCCAATTTTCTCTGCATGGCTTTACAGATGTGCTCTAAAAGTGCTGGACGTGATGATCACCATCCCTTCTAGCTCCAAGGGGGACCTTTGACGCCTTTAAAACATATAGTAGCTCTAGATTTCAGAACATGGCAAAACAGAGTCTATTTTCAATTCAGGCCTTTTCAGGGCTAAATGGAGACAACATGTTGCTTAGATACTAGAAAAACCTCTAAAGCGTTTGCTACTTGGAGAAAGAACCATATAATATCACAAAAGCAAACCACAAACACTTTCATAGCTCCTCTCTACTAACTCGAACTTGTTTGGAGATGACGGTAATACTAAGAAGAAAATGAGTGTCAGCTTGCATTTGTGTAATACGTTACATTTTTCAAAGCACTATCTTTTAATAATTGCATTTGATCATCACAGCTGTGACGCAGGTAGGTAGGGTTTATAATGCCCATCTTATAGATAAAGAAACTGTGGCTCTGGGAGAGTAACTTGATCTAAATCCCTTGGTTAGTGTGTGGTAGAGCGAGGAAGGACACCCTGCTCTGGAAGGCCCCCAGTTCGGCGCTCTGCCATTGCACACTGCTTTACTTCCCTGAACTTTCTCTGCTGGCGATGGATCTAATTGAAGCTGAGAACTGCTTGCACAATGAGATAATAATGATGATAGTAACAATCAGACTAAATGTCTATGTAAACCCGCCATTAGGGGAGCAATGATCCTGACAACAATAAGATTTTACCGATCTTACATTGGCTACAGGAAACTGCTTTCTACAGCACATTGTCTACGAAATTAGATCACTTAATAGGCCATCTGATATCACTGGCTTTAAAGGAAGGATTAAAACATTTCACATCAGTAGCATTTTTCCTCCTAAGGTACTCTGATGAACTAATTATTGGATTACAGCCAATATATACGTGCCAGAGAGACTTTTTTCAAAGGTACGGATCTAATCGTGTTACACCGCCTTGCTTGAAAGCTCTAATGGTCCCTAGTGCCCTCACCACAGGATAACATCCAAATCCCTTAGCTTGCCAAGAAGGGGAAGCACACCCTGTAATATTACTGCCCCCCACCTCCCACTGACTCCTGCATCCCAATATAAAAAGATCTCGAACACACATACTCTATCCTTTGAGCAAGTTGACCTGACAGGTACATGAACCCCTAACAAATGCATGAGAAATTTTCTGCTTGTGTGTATTTTCCCCAAGGAGGGGGTCCAGCGCTTTCTCTTTTTCTCAGAGGGTCTGTTTTCCCAAAACCACAGATCTAGAGAGCCTGATTCCAAATTAGAGATGTTCATTGACAAGGCACCTTAGACTAGGCCACAAAAAGGAAAAATGGCTCAGTAACACCTCTTAACAGCACGAGGAGGCAATCCTTGTCCAGCCAGGGAGACCCTTACCCCACCCCCCGTTTCTACAGCTCAAGTCCAGATCCAAGTTCTCCCTCCTGCCTATGGACTTATACTCAAGACAGAAGGCCACGGACTTCCTATTTGTCCCAACGATGGAATTAAGGAAAAAGAAAGAGGCATAGATTGCATGAAACTGGTTGTAGGACTATGGAAATGGGGTGTGTGTGGGCAGGCAAGCCTAATGCCTCCTGAAAGGAAGTGGGACCACCTCTCGCCTTCAGCTTCTTCAAACCATCCTCCAGGCCAGTCTCTCCTTGTATTAGTTTTCTATCGTTTCTATAACAAATCACCACAAACTTAGTGTCTTCAAATAGCACAAATTTATTATCTTACAGTTCTGAGGTCAGAAGTCCTAAAATCAAGGTGTCAGCAGGGCTGCATTCCTTTCTTCAGGCTCTGGGGGAGAATCTGTTTCCTTGCCTTTGTAAGCTTCTAGAGGCCACCTGAGTCCCTTGACTTGTGGCTCCTTCCTCCATCTTAAAAGCCAGCATCATCTTCAAATTTCTGTTTCTCTCTCACTTCTGCTTCTGTCACCACATCTCCTCTCTGACTCTGGCCCTCCCGAATGCCTCTTATGTGGACCCTGGTGATTCCATCGGGCCCACCTGGATCATCTCCCCCTCTCAAGATCTTGAACTTAATCACACCTGTGAAGTCCCTTTTGCCATGCAGGGTAACATACTCACAGGCTCTAAGGATTAGGACGTGGACAGCTTTGGAAGTCCTTTCATTCTGCGCACCATACTCCTCTATTTCAGGATTAACTCTGGCATTTTTTCCAGTGTTGCCCAGGCAAAGAGAAGAGCTCCCCTCAGAACTTCACTCAGTCAGATGCTGTTCATTCGTTTGACAAAGATTTGAGAATTTTCTGTGAGCTAGGCATTGTTCTAGGTGTTGGGGAAAGCATGAATCAAAAAAAGGGCATGGTTCTTGCCCTTATGGGAGTTTCTAGCCTAGTGGGGGAAAGAGATACTAAATAAAGATATACATAAGGACAATTGTAGTCCGTGATATAAACAACAGGGTGATGCGACTGAAGCCAAAAGGGTGGAGATCCTATTTAGCGTGGTGGAGTTAGGAGAGGTCTACCTGAGGAATGATATGCAGGCTGAGACTTGAGAGGTGAGACTGAGCCATCTGCAAGTCATATCAATAAAGGCTGTCTGTGTGCCCACCACATGCCAGACACTCTTCTACAAATTGGGCATACAGAAGTGACCTAGCCAGAGTCCCTGCCCTCGAGGAATTGAGAGTCACATTAGGAGGTTGGGGGGATCAATTTCCAGGCATAGACAAGAAGCAATTCAGGGACCTGAAAGCAAATCATTACGGGTAAACTATAGTGGGCAACAGGGAAAGCGTCAGAATTGGAGGCTGGAAAGATGAGATGGATCTAGATGTGGGCCTTATACAGCATGCTAAGGGTTTGATGTGTTTTAATAAGGGAACAGCATTCTAACTTGAGAAGGATCACTTTGGCTTCCCTGTGGAGAATAGACTGGAGGAAATATATGAGGGAAAGTGACCAGGAGGTAGTTGTAGGTTTCACATTGAGAATGTGGATGGCTTAGGGTAGGGTGATGAACAAGAAGATGGACAGCAGAGTTGAATTTCAGATATATTTTGGAAGGAGAGAAACAGGACTTGCTATGAGCTAGAAATGAGGGAGACAAAACTACTGAAATGCCTCCTGGCATTTTCCTTGAGCAATTGAGAGGACTCAGGTCGCTCTACTGAGGGAGATGGAAGGGAAGAACAGGTTTTGGGGGGCAGATTGAGAGTCCCATTTGAGGTGTCAATGAGACATCCAACTGGAGATGTCAAGATCCAAGTCTGGAGCGTAGAATGGAAATTTGGCTAGAAAATTTGAATTTGAGTGTTTTCAGCACATAAATGGTATTAAGAACCAAGGGACTAGGTGAGTAAGCTAGGGAGAGAGGGTAGCACTCTAGAAGGCCCTGAGCATGGTCAACATTTAGGAATTAGAGGAGGGAGAACCTTTGGAGGAGATTTAGGAACGACTGCCAGAGTGAGAAGAAAATCAGGGAAATATGGCTTCAGAGAAACCAAGAAAAGAGAACTTGAAGAAAGGAGTGACAAATTTCAACAAGTGGCTCTTTCACTTGATAACATGAATGCTACCATTTGGTGGAATATCAAGAGTTACAGGTTAAATTCTATATTCCTTTCTTTTTTGTATCACTGATTCATAATCAAGTCTAGATCTACAATATTTGACAAAATTATTTGATAAACTCCAAATTATGCCATCATTTAAACCATATTTTTACAATGTTCTATAACTTTAAAAATATTAAATTAAAAAAGAACACAAAATACATGAAATACAATTTGAAACAGAAAAACCCCACAAATGTATTTGTATACATCCACAGAGGAAAACAAGACAGGAAAGAAACACAGTTACATGCTGCATAACAATGTTTCAGTCAATGACGGGACCACGTGGACAACAGTGATCCCATGAGATTAGTACCACAGAGCTGGGCACATAGTAGGTTTAATCATCTAGGTTTACGTAAGTACACTTTATGATGTTCACACGATGACGACATCGCCTGACGACGCATTTCTCAGAACATATCCCCGTTGTTAAGTGACATACGACTGTATATCAAGCCGTATGATCATCTCTGGCTTGTGAGATGTTGGGTGATTTTTACTTTCAAGCCTTCTACTTCTCAGGTTTTATAAATTTTGTGTTATGTATAGGAAAGGAAATGTCCTCCAACAAAGGTACTCTTACTATGCTTAGAAATACATTTTGAAGGATGACAAAGGCATGTTTGGGATTTGCTCATTTTTTAATCTCGTTTTCTTTTAGGTCAAGGCTCCATGCTAGAAACTGATGCAAATTCTATACGCTTATGAAATGTAATCATAATCAACTTTTTAATTTTATTTTTTTGGTGAGGAAGATTGTCCCTGAGATAACATCTGTGGCAATCTTCCTCTATTTTGTATACGGGATGCCACCACAGCAAAGCTTGATGAGCGGTACGTAGGTCTGTGCCCGGGATCTGAACCTGTGAACCCCGGGCCGCTGAAGGGGAGCATGTGAACATAACCACTAAGCCACTGGGCCAGCCCCATAATAAACTTTAGTTTTTGTCTCCCACTGTCTCTCTAAATTTATTCTGGGGTTAGATCTTCCCCAGTCCCAGGATGAAATTTAGGGCAGGTCTATGACCCTTCTGGTGACTCCTAGAATAAAAGGTCTTCTGCTCATTTCTAGTCACAGATCATAAAAAGTGGTCTCACGTAGGGATTTGGTATGTCCAGTCCACTTAATAATAAAAACTTTAAACATCCTTTCAGTAGACATCTCCCTTTCCCCCAGCTGGTCTGGCACAAGCTGGCCACCAGCAGTGGGAAGAGTTGGGGGCTTCTTTTCTCTTTTCCCACTGATTGCTGGAGGGAGCAGGCAAGTTCTTACTTAAGGAGTACAGTTAAGATGTCCCAGGCACTCAAAAGCCTTGCCAGGTGTATACATCTCTCTCTCGTGGGATGCTTTCATAGGATCTGCAGTTATCCCCTCTAAATGGTGGCTGTGTTCTCACCTTTAGGGGAAGAACACATCTCTGGCTGGTGGTTCCATATGTTCTTCCAGGTCTTCACTTGCACAGGCTCAGAGATGACCACATATCAGTTTAATCTCCAGGTCAATGCCCTTAACTGGCCACATACCATTTATCCTGAAACTCTGGGAGTTGATAAGCAGTCCCTCTGCCCTCCCCAAGAACCCTCTCTTAGCTTTGCCACCATCAGAGCAATTCTCTTGTTCTTTCAATTTCCCAGAAAATACTAAGGTCTATTATAAGCCTAAGGCTCCAGGGAACACATATGACACTCTTCACTGGTCTTATCAAAGCCCAGTTCTCTAGGCTTGAGATGATGGGCAGACGCTCTCCTAGCACTCCCCCTGTGGGAGTTACTCATGACATACTAACAGTTCTCTCCAGAATTCCTTTTCTAGTCTCCACATCTCACAGAGGGCCAGCCAAGCTCTTTCATAGGCCCAGGATGATCACTAAACTGGACTTAGACCATCTCCTTCCCCAAGGTCTCCATGGTGGGCTGGCACTTGACCTTGGAATGTGATTAAAATGCTTCTACTCTTCTTTCAGCTTGTGCTGACCTACAATGATTCATGGGTCTTGCTAATAATATGGGGTTTTGGTCAGCTGCATCAGCCGATTGCTCACTGTGTTCCATTCCACCTGCCACATGACTGCCAGACTCATCATTCTCAGGGTTTTTTTTTAATACCACCTCCCAGCACAAAAATCTTCACTGTTTTTTTCACTATCTGTAGAAATGAATCTAAATTCTTTGCTTGGCGTTCAAGATTTTCTACTATCTAATTCCTGCTAATGTTAACTGCAGTAATAACTAAGTCCCCCAAATGTTAACTTCTGTAACAAAACCACACCCTTGAAATTTGGTATCCTAATTCAACACAAGTTTATTTCTTAAACAGGAATTGTCCACTTTGGGTGTCCCTGATTGGTGTTCTGCTTTCCTCTGTTGGGTGGTATCCTGCATCCTTGTGGCTCTGACATCCCCTAGGGTCTCAAAGTCCTGCAAATCCAGCCGGCTGATAGGAGAACAGGAATGGTGAAGAAACACCCACTTTCCACTTCTTACTATCTTTTTGGGAAGACAGTGCAGGCTATCTACCCCAGGACTGCTCCTCAACCCTTCTCCACACTACTGTGTGTCCCAGGACACTCCCTGTGCGGCTGCATTAAAGGGCTTCCTAGCCCTCTGGCTTCCAATTGTGGGACACCTCCACAGACTGAAGGGAGGTTTGAGAATGACGGCAGGGTGTTTATGCCCTTCCTTCCCTTCCCACAGGTTTGACTCAGACTGGTGTGTCCTTCTGAAGGCTACAGCCCCTTTCTTGTGGGCCTCTCCAGATAACTCCTATTTTCCGTTCCAGAAATTGTACCATTCTTTTATATTTCAGGCCTAATAGAGGTAACAAGGTAGGTTCTGGCCTCAAGACACTATAGTATCCTTTGTAGTTTCCTTATACTCTTCCTACATCTTTGCAAACAGTGCCTTTCTTAAACTCTCTTCAAATTACGCAATTTGAGTGTGCCATCCATTTATTGTCCAGACCCTCCAGATAATGACCCACTCATAGTCTATTAGCAAGGATGAGTCACACTGCCCCATCAAGACACAAGGAGGGCTGGCTTTGCAGCTGCTTTCCAGCTCCAGCTTTGCTATGGAAGAGGGACCGCAAATTCTGCTGGACAGTTTGCTGTCTTAGCCACACCACAGATCCTATTGCCTCTACACAAACCCACAACTTTAGCTGAAGTATCCCACTTAAACTTGCCTGTGGTTCCTGGTCTCGGCACACATCGTCGTCCATGCTTTCAGTCTTGTCCGTGCCCATTCTCCCTTTGGTCTCCCACCTGTTCCTCTAGGTGCAGGTCTACCACCAGTCTCTCCAGACAGCCTTTGTTCACACGGCAGCCAGACACGATTCCTCCCTTCTCCAGTATGAGTGGCTTCATAAATGCCTTTCGGGGTATTCCATTTCTTTCATGGCTGGCAACTACTTTTCTGACACAATTTCTGAAGCCATCTACGTTTTCCAAAATAAGAATACTGGCATACCATTATAATAATGTCCTCCCCTGTGCCTGCACAGACCATCCACATGGTGAATCTGCCTCATGACAACGTCATTCTGACACAATAGGACTAAACAACCTTGGAAGAAGCCCAAGACAAAGTCACTTTATATTTTCCTTTATTACTAAGCAGCCATTTAATAAGATCCCAGTGTATCCACTTGTTTAAAGGAAGATTTAATTCTCTAAATGTGATAGAAAAGGCAGAACAAAGAAAAGGTGTTTCATGGCTCTTTTAAATTCTCTCCGCCTTATTGATAGGATTGGCAGTGAAGCACATACTCTCATCGGAATGGAAAAGCATATTAAGCAAACACTTCTCATCAACAGAAAAATACTGTACTCTTAAGGTATTCAGCAGTGGCAAATTATGCACACTTAATTGCCCTTAAAAGAGATATGCCATCAACAGCAGATGAAATTTTTGATTTAGGATAGAACAGCATTAGGAATGCTGCTATATTACTGTTTCAGAATATTAGAGTGTAGACTGAGACATTCATCATAAATGTGGCACAGTATGACATCCTTAATCCTATTGCTACGCACTAGGGAAGAAAGTTCTATTTGTTTGTATTTTCAAATAAAAATAGCATTTATCTGATACAAGTATAAGTTTAGATTTGATAGATAAAGACAAGAAAGGATTGATTTTTCATCCTTCTAGAATCAACAAAACCAAATTTCACCTTGTCTTAGAGAGTTACGTTTTCTGGTAAGGGAGTTGTCAATTTTAATGATGAAATATTACATTGGTGCTAAGTACTGTTTTGGGGGAACACCACAATGCTTATGGCAGATGTTGCTAGTTGTCCCTAGTATCTATTTGCCCTTATTTAGCAGTTGTTCTCAATGAGTGTTGATTTTGTCCCCCAGGGGACATTTAGTAGTGTCTGGAGACAATTTTGGTTGTCACAACTGGGGAGTGCTACTGACATCTATTGGGATGCTGCTAAGCATCCTATAATGCACAGGACAGACCCCACAAGAAAGAACTATCCAGCCCAAAATGTCAACCGTGCCAAGGTTAAGAAACCCTATTGTACAGTAACAGAAGTTTTAATTGGGTGTTTTGCCTGGTTCTCTTGCAGCCAGGGGTAGTCATGTAACTAACGTGAGAGGAAATGATGTGTCCAATTCCTAGGTCACTGTTAACAGGAGGGGGAGTCTTCTCAGCCGATGTGATCGCTGGAGATGAAGCAGCCTTCCTTGAGCATATTTAGAAGCTGTACATTGAGAACGACAGAAAAACAAGATAGAAACCTGGGCCCCTGATGACTCTGCAGAGGAAGTAAATTACCTCTGCACTGTTATACGAAAGAGACACACACTTCAACTTACAACCTATGAACTTATGACCAAATGTTCTTTACCTGAAAAGTGATGCAGACTCAAAAACATCTTAAACTCAAAGAAAACTTAATTAAAAAAAATTAAATTTACCACAACTAAAATATACAACTATATACTGGGGGGATTTGGAGGGAAAAAGCAGAAAAAAAAAAAAAGATTGGCAACAGTTGTTAGCTCAGGTGCCAATCTTTAAGAAAAAAAAATTAAATTGTAATCGTGCTCATTGAGAAAAAGTAAAACGACTCAACTACAGAAAGTAAAATATGAATGTGCCTTTCTCAGTCTTGCTCTTCATAGTTAACTACTGTCACTTCTTTGGTGTGTGTCCTTCTAGACTTTTTTCTCTACACATTGAAAATCTATGCACATGTATATACATTAAAAAATAAAAATGGGATTTTACTATTAATGCTTTATCATGGTTTGTTTTTTTCACACAATACCCTTCCATGTCCATCTATACAGATCTCATTATTTTAAATGGTTATATAGATTTTCATAGTTTGAATATAACACAACTGTTCCAACTACTCTTCTATTGATAGACATTAGGGTTCTTATTCTCTTTTTAATAGCAAATAATGCTGTAATGAACATCCTTGCTCATATATCCTTGCATACTTCTTGCTTGAGTATTTCTGCAGCATAGATTCCTAGAAAATGAATTGCTAAGCTAAAGGATATGCACATTTATACTTTTGGTAGGTACTGACAAAATGTCTTCTAAAAGAGATTTCATCAATTTATACATTCACCAAAGAGTGACAAGACTGCGCTTGTCACCAAACACTCACCAACACTGGTATCACTAATATTGTCAATTTTTGCTCATCTTGCTGTTTTAGTTCTCGTTCTCCTGATCACTAGGGAGGGAGACCTTCTGGGTGTTCAGTGTATTATGTGCCTTTAACTTCATAATTTTCTTTTTTTTTATGGTTATACACTAATAACCAAGCTCAAGTATTTTATGCTAATTACAGTTAAACTGCACTTACACAATAATCCTTCTGGAAGCTCCAAAACAATAAGATTCCATGCCTGCTCGTAGGAGTTTTTATTATTGAAATTGTAAGCTCTCACTGGGCAGAAACTATAGCTATTCTTTATCACCAAATAGTTCTTCTTCATTCGTTTTAACCATAATAAAATTTTGCACTTCTCCAGATAGTTTTTAAAATCTGAAATAGTACTTTAGAAGAATTTATACTCATATTCACAGTTAAATTTTTCTTTATGCAATAACAAATAAGAAATGTACTCCATAATTGGCTCACTGGGAAAGGGACTGTCTTGGAGAGACACATAACAACAGCCTGGGGGTGAGGTATGGGGTTGAGACACACACCTGGGCAGAGAGAGCTAGAGAGCGACTGTAAACGTGCTTGAGGACCTGTCCTTAGGAGTCTTACACGGAGGCCTGGAAAGGACCTTCAGGACTGGCCTTGTGCCCCGTCCTGAGAAGCAATCAGGTCGCTTTAGCCAGGACTGTTTCACAATATGGTAGCATCTTTCTTGTCACAACCCTGCTTCATTCCTTTTTGGGGGTAATGAACGGAGCACCTTGACACCATTTCACCATTCTATTAGCTTACTGTGACCCAGGCATTGTATTAAGTGCCTTAGGGGCATTTTCTCCTTCATGTGCATTTATCCTCACAACAACTGACAAGAAGGTAAGACTATTACTCCTCATTTACTTAAGATGAAACTGGTTCAGAAAGACAAAGCCACAGTGAGGCGGTGACAAAGCTGGTCCTTAAACCCAGATCTGTTAACCGGGAGTCCATCCTCACCATCATCACATCCAACATCCTAACTGGACAGAGATACAGAGATACCAGCTTTGCCAACTGCACATTTCAATTCAGCACAGGCCCAGATAAATTCTAGGGCTAGCCGAACAACTTGTTCCTTGGCTGGGTGGGCCTATTTCCAGGCAATACCAAGCCAGCTTCTCTTCCTCTTTTTGTATTCTCCATTGACCAGCAAGTCCATGGTTAACTCTCTTTGCTCAGAGGTGTGGAGGTGGGTCAGGGCCAAAGCCAAGCCTCATTCCTGTAGAGTTTCCAGGAGACGTTTTCACAGAACTCAGTCAGTTCAAGTTCATGGAGACATGAGCACTAATTTGAAAGGCATCCTAGATGGGGCCAAAGTGGAAAGGTTTCACTGCAATGTTGGCATTTTGGAAGCTTTAGAAAAGGAATTAGAATCCAGGCTTGTGTACTGGTTTTCCATAGGATGGATCTAGGACAAACAACCAACCCCACCTCCCCAAAAGAAACCCTTCAGCCATCTCCACTTTCTCATCCATCCTTTCTGGCCTTATATTGTCCCCACACACTTTGAGAGCAGACTAAGGCCTAGCCCTGCCCCTACACCTCCTGCGTCCCCAAGTTCTTGCTGCATACGCGCGCACACACACAGACACACACGGCTGTTGTGGCTGTTTTAGGGAAGGGGCGGGGATAATCACCACTCCTTCCAGGAAGCTCAGACCTGCAGGGAAATTTCATCTACTTCTGGAATACCAGTGGCATGCAAGATCTTGTTGTCACATCTTTTATCACCTACTCCAAGAGACTTTTCCTTTTCATTCCACTGACTGACTTCTTCCGTTTTTAAAAGAAGAACGGATTAGCCAAGGAAGGGAAATAGCCCTCACCTCTCAGTGCTCTGATAGTGTTGGCAGGGCCACTGGCCACTGTTTTGCAGTTAATTAATTCAGAAGGTAAATTCTCTGACTTCATAAAATGGAAGGGCTTAATTGCTTAATGGCTATCCATTTACCTAAATAAAGACAACAAAAACAGAAATGAAACTTCTTACGGGGACAGGAATCATTGGAATGTTTTTTTTCACTCGTGCCTTGATTTATTTTAGTCACTTAACTTTTTTAATAACTAAGTTTCTTGATCTGTAGAAAATAGATAAAATAAGGAAAATAATAAATGGTATAGACACAGGCTAGAAGAAATAAAAATATCTTGGCTTCTCCTTTCAAATCTCTCCAATTTTTTTCCCCTTAGTTTAATTTTCATGATAAATTCTATAAGTGGGTCAGAGGAAATTTTATAAACATATCTCATATATATGATATCACATGATCTATATAACATATACATATATGTTATAGAAACGAATGTTTATGGAAAAATATACACATCTATGCATATATATTTTTATAGGAATAAATAATATTTATGGAATAGAAAGGCAAAGCTCAGGGATCCAAGATTTAGAAGGAAGAAAGGGCAAGGGCTATGATTGCTAAAATGAGGCAATCATACATAAAACAAACATAACTTTACAAACTGAAAATACAGCGATTTTTACGGGCTGACAATGAAGAGCATCACTTGCTAGCCATGTGCTGTTTGCCAGTCTTTAACCACTTTTTTATCTGTAGGCCCTCAACGCTCCTTATAGAATGGGACCAGCAGATGTAAGGGCTAAGGAATGATGGGGGTTGATAAGGGATGGAAAAAATGGCTTCTCTTCCAATTCCCATGATCAAGCCGTCTTTTCTGAAAGAATGGGGAGTGAAGCTATCCCTCCTTTCACAATTAAATTATTTTAAATGATTGTAATAGTAATTGTTACCAGTATCATTACTGCTCGCTTGGTAATTCTGCTCATCTTTCTGGAAAGCCATTAAAATCAATGCCAAGAGAGTTTTAAACAAAAAGATCTGAAACGTTAATACCAGTATTTATCTGAATGGGCTTTAAAAATTTGGAATTTTGGTGTTTCCTTAATATAAAAAGATCGGTTTTAAGTATTCAAAGGGTCTGATATAATAATTTCTTTTGTGGGATATATTTATGCACTTATTTATGTAACATTGCCTTAAATTCTGCTGTAATTGTTTTAAGTGCTTATTACGTGCCAGGTCAAGTTATTTGTATTATTGACTTCTCACCATAACCCTATTACCTCCATTTTACAGAAGAATAAACTCAAGTTCAGAAAGATTGCACCCCTGAAAGATAAATCCTAGCTCATCTTTCACAAAAAGACGATTTACAGTATATAGGCTGATAAATCAGAGGGTATTTACATATTTTTCAAGAATCTCTATAATCAGGTTAAAGTGTCCAATTTAGAGGATAATTTTAAATATTACCCACACTCTCAAGTTTGGATTAAGCTTTCTTTGCCCATGTAACCCCTATTTTTCAAGATCTAGGATTACATTGCATTAAAGATGTGATTTTCTCTCTACACACTTTCTCTTTTAGAACCCAGGAATGTTGTTTCTAAAATCCTCTTAGAATCCTATATTTAAACAAAAACTCAGCCATTTGAGGTGCTCAAGACTCTTCTATGTGCCTGCAGCTCCCTCACCCCATGTCTGATGAATTTTCCTCCCTTGCCTTCCAGATCTCTCTATCATAGCCTTTCAAATCATGTGGTTTTCCTGGTCCCAGAAGCTGGGATCAGCACTTCTGCCAGGAAAGCTCCTTACGTCTTTGCAATAGAAGCACTATCAAAACCCAGCTGGGCACCCAGGCTGCAAATAGGGATGAAAGAGAAGAGTCCTTGACCAGGGGGCTTCCGGGCACTGAGACGAATGTGATGGACTGGCAGGGGCCAGTATGTTCCCCTGTGTCCCTGAGAAGCTCTACTATGGGGTCCTGTGTGCCTAAGATGCTTCCGTATTCACCATGCTCTGGCTCATCAGAGAAGCTTCTCCCAGATTCCTTCCATGGCACCGTGCCACCATCCTACTGTCCCAGGCTCGCTCTTTTTGTCACTCGAGCCGGAGGTTGGGGGCACAGGATAGGTGATGAGGCCCAGAAACAAGTGAAAAGACACTTGTAGCTCCGCCACCAACCAGCTTTTTGACCAAACGCAGAAAGAGAGGAGCAAAAGCTTTCCCAAGCAACGACTATTACGCTCATTTCATAAGGCCTACTATACTAATTTGCAAACATGGATAGACACTTGGGATCAGTAATAGGCAGAAAAATCTGAGTCTGGGGCCCCTTCTGTTACCAGGGACTTGTGACACTCTAAGAAAATCACAGGCCATCATTGGGCCTCAGCTTCCCCATCTATAAAATAAAGGCGTTCAACAAAAACGATTGCCAAAATTTCTTCCACATCTAAAATTCTATTAGTCTACTTCCTACTTTTCAGTATATACAGTCACCAACCAGAAGGCACTTGTTTTGTAAGGTTTCACATATCTCATTCCAACATTTTCTGCTTTTTTTTCAGTTATAGTCGCTCCATTAAAAAATATAACAGAAAGGAACTGCATGTTGCCTATTTTGGATGACAACTCTTAAGGCAAGAAAGACTGATACCAAGAAAGGAGAACAGGGGAGTCATTTCCCACAGATGAAGCAGGAGGAAGCAAGCTCCCTTCACCCATATGCATCCCCCACGTGCAATTTCCACAAGTGCCAGCTGGGTAGAGGCTAAGAGTGCTGCTTATTTCTGTTTAGTCCTTTTCTCTCGAACTCAGAGCATTATTAAATTGATTTTGATTCTGCCTAAGGGCATAAAAGCTGGTGTCAGGGGCTGGCCCAGTGGCATAGTAGTTAAGTTGGTGTGCTCTGCTTCAACAGTCCAGGGTTGGCAGGTTCAGATCCCAGGTGCGGACCTACACACTGCTCATCAAGCCACGCTGTGGTGGCATGCCACATACAAAATAGAGGAAGACTGGCACAGATGTTAGCTCAGGGACAATCTTTCTCAAGCAAAAGACGACGACTGGCAACAGATGTTAGCTCAGGGCCAATCTTCCTCACCAGAAATAAAATAATTGGTATCAGAGCTACCAACAGGTAAACACCTAGTTCAGGATTCTTCCCACCAGAGCTCACCACCACCTTTCTGGACTGTCAGGTTACGTGACTGCTCCCAGCAGGTTTCTTAGAACCTCTTGACTTGACCCCAACAAACCTGTCTTCCAGTGGCCCAGCCCAAAATGGAGCACTGATGGTCCCAGCTGATGGATGACCTGCTATTATAGCACAAGTGAAGGTGCCTGACCTATAGCCCTATATATAGGACCTATATAGTCCACTGCTCAGCAGAGCGGTGCTTCCTTCTCCCTTCCCTGCTAACAGCGGGAAGAATCTGTGGTGGGTTTCTGCAGCCCAGACCTCTGACCCCACACTCTCTCTCCAACTACACTAACCTATGTGCCATCTAACTACAGTGCCTTGCTCAGTGCTCAACTCGGTGTTGGCTGAATGCCTGAGTAGATGATATGAGACGGAGAAAGACCATCTCAACCCTAAGAGTCTATGAGGCTATGGATATATCACCCCTAATGTGGAGGATTGCATTCTTCAGGCCCTGCAGCAGGCAAACTTTCATGATGCATATAAGCAAGCGGTTCTCTGTCTAGAAATTTCTGTGTTATTTTCTCTCGCATGTTCCTTGAGTCTGCTGTACAAAAGGACTGGCTGATTCCCGACCTTGTCTTGACCTCCAACAGCCTCTGATAACCCCTCTTCTGATCCACTCCTTCAACTTCTGCTCTTCCAGGCCCCTTTGATACAGCCTGTTCCTGTGCATAGTTCTTTTACCCTTGTGTCTGACAGTTGACTTTAGGTGGCTACGTGGAGGGTTGATTAGAAACAGCTTGGCTTGTGAAATAGACGTACCTGATATAGTATACAGCTTGGGGGAAATTTCTACAGTCCAGCTGGGTAAGAGAATAGCTTTTCCCAAGAGGAGCAGTGTCTCACTGGGAACTGAAGTGAGGGAAAGCGGTCCCAGTCTCTCTGCTCAACCACCACCAACCAGGACGGCTGGAAAACAGCACAGGTGGTCTTGATGCCAAGCACCACAGCTGCTCATATTTACAGGTTTGTGTGGTCAAGGGGTGTTATTTTCATGAGAGGGGAACCACTTGCTATCAGCCCTACAAAATGAGCATGATTGGAAATACCTGTGTCTCTATCCCATGATTTAATTTGTTTGGAATTTAACCACCTGCCAATGGAGGAAAAACCCAAACAATACGGAAATTTTTTTCCAAAGATTCAAAAAGGAACAAGGAGGGGCCGGCCCCGTGGCCAAGTGGTTAAATTTGCGCACTCTGCTTCGGCGGCCCAGGGTTTTGCATGTTCGGATCCTGGGCGCGGATGTGGCACTGTTCAGCAAGCCATGCTGAGGTGGTGTCCCATACGGCACAACCAGAAGCACTCACAACTAGAATGTACAACTATGTACTGGGGGGCTTTGGAGAGAAGAAAAAAAAAAAAGGAACAAGGAAATAAACAATTCTTATAACACTCAGTCCCTGAGCAGAACACAGTACACAGGCAGGGCTCTCACAGCCTCCTAACCATTTCCTCCCTCCAGGACTGCTCTCCTTTTCAACTACTGCTGCCACGGTAGGCTTTGCCAAGACTTGACCATGCTGAGGCCCGAGTCCTCACCTGCCAGAGGGTTCCATGATTGGGGATATTTTTGTAAAGAATGGACAAGGGTAAGGCATTTCTTAGTTCTTTATATTCTTAATCATCTTCTTTACTTCTGTGTTTGGTTATCCAAACTATATCACGATCCCCAAACAAAAACATACATCTAAATCCTCAACTACAGAATCCAGATGTGAAGAGCAGAGGGAAGCTAATTTTCAATTCCGGTCCGTGAGAACTGAGACCTGAGAGAGTGCACAGGAGCAGTTCTGGGACTGCTGGGCAAACTCATTCCCTTACCCACGGGACTACAGAAATTTCCCTAAGGCACATACTGTACTGGTATGTTTATTCCATAAGCTGAGCTGTTTCTAAATTAATCTACTCTCTACATAGTCTTCTAAAGCCAAGTATCAGGTAAGTCATAGATTCCCTTAAGCGAGGGTTTCTGAACCTTGGCCCCACTGACACTTTAGACTGGATAATTCTTTGTTCTGTATATGGGGGACTATCCTGTGCCTTGTCTGATGTTCAGCAGCAGCCCTGGCCTCTACCCACTAGATGCCAATAGTAACTTCCTCCAAACGTGACAACCAAAAGTATCTTGATACATTGCCAAATGCTCCCTGAGGGGAAGGGGGCAAAATTAGCCCGGACTGAGAACCACAGCTTCATCTAAGGGCAACACTCTCATCATATACACCAAGATGAGTCACCCTTCTACCCACAGGTGAATGTTCCACCCCAAAGCTTGTTTTGTGGTCTGCATATATGTCGTTCATGTCAATGGAATGCCTCGTATTTTTGGTTTATCAAGAACGCTGTGTTAAAATTTCACAGTTGTTTTCACTCACATTTTGTTTCATCAGGCCAAGTGCAAAACACAAGTACTGAAGTGATTTAAAGACAAAAAAACCAACAATAGGGAAGCAGGACAGGAAAGTACATACTGTTCACCTTTGTCTTGATCTGGTCCTTTAAAATGCAGCCAGCGTTGTGTACACAAACAAGCCTGCCCACCCTCCTACCTTCCACGCATACATATGCACAGACACACAAACACAGGGGCTACTGGGTCCCATGGCAGATGACACTCTAGTTCTCAAGAGTAAACTACACAGGGAGTATTTTTGACATCTGCGCATGAGAAATGCCCAAGTGGAAATTGATACAAAGGGCATTTCTGGGGCAGATGGCTTGGTCTGGTCACCCAGCACGGGCCTCAAAGGCGCTAGGGATGAGTGCAGCATGCTGAGCAAGGCAGAGGATGCAGAGACTTGCAACTGAGCTCCAGCACTGCTTCTGCACTCAGCACACTCTTGGCCGGGGACCTAAGTATTTGGGCTTCTATTTCCTCACATGCTAATGAACACTTCTATCAGAGGCCTTTCCAACTCTAACAGTCTACGTTTCTAAGAATATAATGCAGACAAATGTCACTTCCACCCACCCTACAATCCTTCTCCTTTCTAAATTAATCATTTCTGCTATTTCCACCTCAAGGGATGGTGACTATTCTCAATTCAACAGAAACTGCAAAAACACACAGGATATCCAATTACTTTCAAGAAAAAGGACCAATCCTGTCATCAGAGGTGATGACCTTATTCCTATTTTTTACCCAAGATTAAATCTCTGTGGATAGCTAATGTTCCATTTTCAAAGAACTATTAAAAAGATCCATCCAAGTCTATCTGAACTGTGTGCTGAAAAATGGAAAATACCAGTCCCATGGTACCTATGAAGTCATCGGAATATTTATAGCTCTTGACTCCAACCAAGGGACCACCTGACTCTATACCCTATGCAGAATTTTCCATGTATCATTTCCTTCTTCTGCACACGCTTCATAAACAGGAAGTGCTTCAGTAAACACCAAAGAAATAACACGGCAAATGGTACTGCGGGAGATGCATAATAATACAGGAAATGAAGGAGACCGTCCATATTATCTCCAGCAGTGAGCTCAAAATTTGATTTTCAAAACTATCTTCAAAGATTGGCTGCTTCATGCCATAGTAGTAACATGAACCATGTTTGCTTTTCAATCACATGGAGTAGCATCAGAAGCCCAGTTTCATGCTTACACCTTGTAAAATGATCTATTATCTATGCAAATTTATTACAGGGAGATTTAGGTCCTGGAGGTGTGTTTATTATGCTTACTGATTTAAGAGAGGGAGTTAATGGGGCTGGCCCCGTGGCTGAGTGGTTAAGTTCGTGCGCTCCGCTGCAGGCAGCCCAGTGTTTCGTTGGTTCGAATCCTGGGCGCGGACATGGCACTGCTCATCAGACCACGCTGAGGCAGCGTCCCACATGCCACAACTAGAAGAACCCACAACGAAGAATACACAACTATGTACCGGGGGGCTTTGGGGAGAAAAAGGAAAAAATAAAATCTTTAAAAAAAAAAAAGAGAGGGAGTTAAACAGAAGAGGGATGGGAAAGAGGAGAAGGAAATACAGACATGAGACAGTCTCCACACTTCAGGACCTCAGTCAATGACTACTGGGAGTCCCGGACAGACTGACTGTATATGATATAGGGATGGCAGAGTGCTCCAGGTGTGCAGAGGAGAACATTGTTAAATTATATTGTGGTACACAGCACAATCGCCCCAAATATGTGCATGTCCTGATCCCTAGAATCTGTGAAACCTAAGAGTACGTTACCTTAGAAGGGAAAATGTTACCTTACAAGGTTGCAGATGCAATGAAGATCGCTAATCAGCTGATCTTGAGATGGGGAGATTGTCCTGGATTATCCAGATGGGCCCTATGTAATAACATGGGTCTTTAAAAGTGAAAAAAGAGGAGGCAAAAGAGAGGGTGTGTGAAATACAGTGTGAAAAGGACTCAACTTGCCATTGCTGGCCTTGAAGATGGAGGATGGGACCACGAGCCAAGGAATGCAAGTGGCCCCTAGAAGCTGGAAAAGGCAAGGAAATGGATTCTCTTCTTGAGCTTCCAGAAAGGAACACAGCTCTGTCAACACCTTGCTTTTAGCTTGGTGAGACATATATTGAATGTCTATCTTATAAAACTGTACGATAATAAGTTTGCATTGTTTTAAGCCACTAAGATTACAGTAATTCGTTACAACAGCAAAAAAAGATTAATGCATATATCCATTTTAAAATGCTCTTAATACTTTTAGGTCCTATTTATACAAGGCATCCCAACCTTTTCACTCTTTTCTCCACTAGCCCCAAAAGGTGGATCTATTTATAGACAAGATATTCTACTGGGACCTGTCTAGAGTGGTTTGGAATCAGTTTTTGTCTTTAAGACAAAAGTCACATGTGCCCATTAGTACACAGTGTGTTTAAACACAGTCAAGTCAGACCAAAGGGACTGATTGTCGGATGAGTATCTCTTTCTTTAAACTCAATGTTTACAAATAATTATTTCCAAGGTACTCTTCACAGCTAATTTGCACTGGGCTAAATTAAGGAGATGGGTTTGCATGTCTGTGGTCCCAGTGCATGGTACAAAAGCCCTAGCTGATCATTTCTTGAACGAATGAGCAGGCAGGTGATGACTTTGCAATGGAAGAATGGACTTGAGGCTTCTGGATGGGAGAAGGTCTCTACAGGAGCTCTTTGGACTAGAGATGCCCAAGGTTGGACCCAACAAGAATCCAGTCCTCTGGGCTTCCTCCTCTTCTTCCCACAGGACGTCTTCTACATCTTAGGCTCTGGTTATGGCAGGACTCCTCTAGGCTTGAGGAGCAAGACGGGTGGGGGACACAGTACCAAGCTTTATGCACACTTCAGTTTATTTTCCTATAAGATTGAGACTCTCATGACAGACTTGTGATAATTTTCTGGTGTGTTCATTTCCCTGCAACATAGAAGAGAGAGGAAATCTCCACTTTTTCCCATAGAGAATTAATCTTTTTAAGCTCAGAGAATCATTTGAGTTTCTAATCGACAGGGTATTTAAGGAAGGGTAGGAAAATAGGCAAGATGTTATTGCCTTTGCACCAAAGAAAAACCAACTCAGACTTTCTTGAAACCGATGAGAAATAAAGCATAACCTCTCCATGACCCTTCACCTCTGTCTCTCTCACTTTTCCACGGCATCCTGCATGGCCTGAACAAAGCAACTGCTGCAGGGGAAGATCACAGAATAAAAACAAACAAACAAAACACAAAATCAACATGAAAAACCCAAGAAACTTCAAGGGCATTTAGTGGTCATCCACACCCTCAATTTTACAAATGGCGAAACGGAAGCTCAAATATACCATGAAATTAGATTCAGAAGTAAAACTGAGATGAATAAAGAAACAATCTTAGGCTAAACAAAAAACCCACCTTTGTTTGTTTCTTATCCCAAACAATATTTCTCAGGCAGAATGGTTTCAACAACTTGCCTAATGCCAGAATAGCTTGTGAAAAGCATTAAACCTTAGGATAATTTCCACACAGATTACTCTGTTATGGAGGAAAGATCAGCAGGCTTATAGGAAAAAACTCTACAAATTGCCCCAAAGTATAAGGAAATAATACAATTACCCTGTCCATCTGGACTGATACAAAATCTAAATTAAATAATATTTTATGAGAAACATGGCTTTATTATTTTCAAATACTTGGAGTATCTGAAAAAGCTAACTGTGTTTCCAATGACTGCCTTTCTGTGGTCTGCTTAAATCAATTACATAATTTTGAGAAACTTTTAGTGAAACTAGGATCAGAAAGAAACTTTCTTAATATGGAAAACAATTCTTGTGCTAAGTGACAACATTATACTATTGGAAACACTAGAAGGACACTTCCCAAACGTTTGCGACCAAGGGATTTTCATTTATGTATCTATTAATAACCTGTGTGTGCTGAAAAATGCACTCTAGGAAACAGCAGAAGAGCCATTTGTCCTTTAAAATCATGAACAAGACAAGGCTGTCCTTTTATCACAGAGATTCTTTGATACTATTTTGGAAGATCAAGCTAATAAAATAAGACAAGAAAACCAAATACAAAACGTTAGTTAGAAGGAGAAAAGTTACAATTTACAGATGACATCACTGTTGCCAAGAATCAATCAAGAACCTAGTAGAATAATATAAAAAAATCAAGTTGGCAGTTTACAAAATAAACTCACACAAATCAAGATCTTATATATTCCCAGCTAGAAAATGTAATTAGAAAAACAACGAATCCTACTCACAATAGGGAACCCCCCCACAATAATTATAACAAAGAACCCCACAAAAGTTACTCAGAAGTATATTTAACTAAAAATAGGTATAGAATCTCAGAATAAAATAAAAATTTACTGAGGAACATAAAAATAAATATATAGACATTTCATTCTTGGATGGGAAGACTCAATAGTGAAAGATGCTACTTCTCTCTCAATTCATTAAAAATTTTTTTAAAATTTCAACAAAAACCACAATATAAATCTTTTTAGAGGTAATGATCTTATAATTCTGAAGTTCAATTAGAGGAATAAATGTAAAACATCATCAGAAAATTTTTGAAAATTAAGAATACCATGGGAAGTCTTGCATTACAAATATTACAATTCAGACAAAGCATTACGAGCACAAAATAAAAAAATGAGAGCAAAGACAAAAGCCTTAAGGGAAATATTAACAAATTTGATTTTATAAAAGCTTGAGTCAAAAACGAAAAAACAAGCAAGATTGAAAGACTAATTTAAAACCAGAAAAACATTTGCAACAAAAATACAAGCCCTTAGTATATAAGTAGCTCTTATGAATAAGACAGATAATTCTCAAAAGACGACATACAAATGAATAAAAATCATCTGGAAAAAAATGGTCAAACTTATTAGTGATAAAAATGGATGCTAATGAAAATTAAGGCATTTTCACCTGTCCAGCTGGCAAAGAATCTTAAAAAGAATAGTGCTCAGCATTAGTGAGGACCTGGGAAAACAGACCCTCCCCTAAATCAGCTAGAGGGAGGCTCAGCTGGGATAATCTTTTTGAAGGTAATTCAGTAATAGTGCTAAAATATCCAGATCCTTTAACTTGGTTCCACGAGGTCACAGGCCTTGTCTTCACTCTGTATCCCTGCTGCCTAACACAAGTAGGAGCTCAGATGTATTTAGTGAGCGAGAAGACGTGGGGAAATAGGCATTCTGGGGCCTTGGAAAGCTGAGAACAAAGATGCTGTACCAGACCACTGGGTGCTGACTTCTCTGGTCCAGGTGACCTTGCTGAGGATGAGTTTGGGTCACTAAGCAGGAAGGATGAGGGTGGTTGCAATGTTTCCTATTCAAAAGTAGATTGTTAAATTCTTCCTTCATGGGGATGGGAGCTTGAGGGTAAAGGGCTATGGCCTGGTACCCGAGATTCGGCCAGACTCTGCCTTGTGCATCAGCCACTATGTGTGTCCCCGAAGGGATTCTGAGGGCCAAGGATGCCCCATTAGAACTGCCGCATCTGCTTCTGCTCTGTGCAGCCACCTGGCTTCTGGCAAGATACCTTTTCCCTTGGCTAGGTCAATCAAGAGCCTGATCATACTGTGTGGCTTCTTCCTACCCATCTGTAAACTCACTTGAAACAATTCAGGAACTCCATAATCCGAAAAAATACGAATATGTCAATGGAAGATATATGTCAATGGAAGTGTCCAATATGCTTAAAAAAACTTGCTTAAAAATAAATAAATACATGAATAAAAAATGTGGAGTTAAACACAAAGGCAGCTTAAGCTGGCATACTCCAAATTCTGAAGGAAAGGGAAACTTAGAACGTTTTTCTTATGTTGAGTACTTCCTTGAAAGACAAGATTTCATCTTACCAAGCAGAATCTCAGATTTTGTTCACAAATGCAACTTCACTGCTTCAAAATCTCTTTTGTACTCACAACTTTAAGATACCCCTAAGTTATAATATTACAGTTACATTCAAATTAAAGCTTCCACAGAACATAGGAGGAGAAGGAATGGTGAAACAGATTTGTCTCCAACTTTAGAATAATTAAGTTAAAATAAGGAAATTATCTTGGGGGAGGACTGTGTTGACTGTGCTTAGTTCTTCCGTGATTTTCTTTAAAATGCATGCAAAGCAAAGCTGGACCTTCCCTGCCCACCCCCATCTTCCCCTTTCCTGCTGTCTTCAATGACACACCCTCACTCATTCTATTGTTGTCTGTGTCCTTAGCGAAAATCACACTGTGTTTTCCCCAGGAGACTTCCACTGGCCCAGAAGAGACGCTAGAACTTGTGAAGGCAGAGACAGAGGAGGGAAAAGGGCTCTTGAAACTCCTTATAGTTTTCTCAAACTAAATCACCTTAATAATCAATAGTAGGGACTACCATCAAGAGAGAACAGGGTCCCAAGCCATTTGGAATTCCAAATTTGGGCAGTGTCCCAGTATGGAAAAGGGTGGAAGTAACAGTTGTTCCTTGACTAAGTACTGAGTTCTACCCTGTCTGCCAAGTCCTTGTTCTCATGGGGCTCAAGTTCATTGAGGGGGAGTGGGGATCCAGCAAAATTAGTAGCAATTTAATATTTGTATAGCCAACTACCGTCTTCCAAGTGCCTTCTCATACATCCTCAGATTTAATACTCAAACCATCCAGTGGTATTGCTATGCTCAGACATTAAGTGTCTTGCACGAGGCTGAGGTCATAAATGGCAGAGCCAGCCTGACTGCCTCCCCCAGACTCCCTTCTCAGCCCATCGCTGGTGAGGAAGGAAGGAAGAGCAAAAGGGCCAGTGTCCTGTCTGCTCTATCACTGCCTGTCTTTGGGTCCTGAACGCAGCTTTAAAGTCTACACTCTTCCACAATTTTGTGAGGGATGTAGCTGCTTTTAAAACTGCTAGGTTATTATTTCCTCTTACTCCCTTTGAAACAGCAAATCTGAAAAATCATTGATCCTGTTTTTTTCTCCACATTACAAAGAAAAGTATGTTTACTATGCTGCTGTGCTAGAGAAATTGTTCTGCCAATCAATCCCAAATCCTGATTCCCCCCCCCCCACCCCCGGCAATTACTGGCATCTTTCTAGGGGTAGCCTTTAATTGGCCCAACATCTGTCAAGAATAGAACCTATCAGGAACAGAGTTGGGAAAAGATTGCCTTTTAAAATTCATTGTTAAAGCTCTTTTATGAATGGCTGGTCATAAGCAGTCTGTAGACCATAGACAAGGGGACTTAAGGATGCCACATCATTAATAGTCAACTTTCCAATACCCATACCGACGACACAGATAATCAATATTATCTTTGAAACAGAATAAGCCAAAAGAACCGAACTGAGCTCTTTCAAAATCTTCCTACGATTCAAATATTCAAAGCAAAATTTCACCCCCTTCCTCCCCAACTCCCTCTCCCCAACATATCTCACCTCTAATTGCAGATCTGGAACAGTAGGCTCAAGAACATCTCTCTCTGGAAAGTCTATAAGAATTTTAGAATTAAGAAGAAAAAAGCGATACATCTCTTGAACACTATGTGCCAGGCAGTGTGTGGGACCCTATGGATGTCAAGCTGATTGGGCAAGCCCCCTCCTCTCCAGCTGCTCAGGGTGCAGTTGGCAGGACATAACCGCAAACAATTATGACAAAACAAAGTCATCCATGATATAACAGAGGTAAGCGCAGAGCGCTGAGGGAGGCCTGGGAGGAGTGGCTGACCATCTCTGCTTGGGAGGGTGGAGAAGGGGGATGATAGAGGCGTTTCTGGAAAGAAGACATTCTAGAGTGATCAACATGTACAGAATGGAACAGAGATGGACACGTTCAGAGTGGCTGGAGTTACCCATGTGTCGAAGTAACAGAAGGCCAATGGAAGATTATAAAGGATAACTTGGTCAGCTTTGTTTATTTTAGGAATATAACTCTCTGGAGGAGGGTATCAGAAGGTAACATCAGGGGCTGGCCCTGTGGCCGAGTGGTTAAGTTCGCACGCTCCGCTGCGGGCAGCCCAGTGTTTCGTTGGTTCGAATCCTGGGTGCAGACATGGCACTGCTCAACAAACCACGCTGAGGCAGCGTCCCACAAGCCACAACTAGAAGGACCCACAACGAAGAATATACAACTATGTACCAGGGGGCTTTGGGGGTAAAAGGAAAAAAAATAAAATCTTTAAAAGAAAAAAAAAAAAAGAAGGTAACATCAAAATGGAGATGTTACCCAGTCCTCTCCTCCATCCATCCCACTAATTCCTGTGGATCTATGGCTCGACAAACTAAACCAGAGCCCTGGCCCTCTCCACCGAGTTGCAAATCCACACGTCCAACTGCCTACTTGACTCTCCCCTTCAGTGGCTCACTGATATCCCCAAACTAACATGTCCAAATATAAGACTTGATTTTCCCTCACAAACCTTTCCCCCACACCATCCCTGTCATCCTTGATAAATGGCCACATCATCTACCCAGGTGCTCGAGTTAGAATCCTGGGATCGTCAATTATTCCTATCATTCCTATCATGCCCTCACCCCCTCAGGCAACCATAAGCCAGTCCAGTCCATAGTAACTCTGAAATATATCTCGAACTTGTCCCCTCCTCTCTTCCTCTTCCTAGTCTACCACCTTAGCTTAGGTCACCACCTATTTCTCTAACTCAGGCTTTCTCAAATTAGCACTACAGATGTTTGGGGCTGGATAGTTCTTTGTTGTGTTCTTTGTCCTGTTCACTGTAGGAGTATAGCAACATCCCTGGGCTCTAGCCACTAGATACCAGTAGCACTTTCCTCCCCCAGTTGTGACAGCATTGTCTAAGGTCCCCTGGGGGATAAAATCAGCCCCAGTTGA